>NC_091688.1:52127500-52430530 GCF_041296265.1 Equus caballus
AAGGGCGAGTTGGGCCGCAAAGCATCTTGCTTCCAGCTCCTTGGGAAGCTAAGAAACAACTCGCTCTGCACAGTGCTCTTAAAGCCTACCGGGAACATCTCTTACAAAGGCCTGTGAAACGCAGTTTCTTTGCAGGCCTGATGTGGCTGAAGTAGAACTTCTGCTCTGGGTGTGCTGCTTTGGCCTAGAGCTGAAAGGCACAACGTGCAGGCTTCTTTCCAAAGGGCGAGTTGGGCCCCAAAGCATCTTGCTTCCAGCTCTTTGGGCAGCTAAGAAACAACTCGCTCTGCACAGTGCTCTTACAGCCTACCGGGAACATCTCTTACAAAGGCCTGTGAAACGCAGTTTCTTTGCAGGCCTGATCTGGCTGAAGTAGAACTTCTGCTCTGGGTGTGCTACATGGCCCTAGAGCTGAAAGGCACAATGTTCAGGCTTCTTTGCAAAAGGCGAGTTGGGCCCCAAAGCATCTTGCTTCCAGCTCTTTGGGCTAGCTATGAAACAACTCGCTCTGCACAGTGCTCTTACAGCCTACCGGAACCATCACTTACAAAGGCCTGTGAAATGCAGTTTCTTTGCAGGCCTGATCACGCTGCACTAGAACTTCTGCTCTGGGTGTGCTACATTGCCCTAGAGCTGAAGGGCGCAACGTGCAGGCCTGTTTCCAAAGGGCGAGTTGGGCCCCAAAGCATCTTGCTTCCAGCTCTTTGGGAAGCTAAGAAACAAGTCGCTCTGCACAGTGCTCTTACAGCCTACTGGGAACATCTCTTACAAAGGCCTGTGAAACGCAGTTTCTTTGCAGACCTGATCTGGCTGAAGTAGAACTTCTGCTCTGGGTGTGCTACATTGCCCTAGAGCTGAAAGGCACAACGTGCAGTCTTCTTTGCAAAGGGCGAGTTGGGCCGCAAAGCAACTTGCTTCCAGCTCCTTGGGAAGCTAAGAAACAACTCGCACTGCACAGTGCTCTTACAGCCTACCGGGAACATCTCATACAATGGCCTGTCAAACGCAGTTTCTTTGCAGGCCTGATCTGGCTGAGGTAGAACTTCTGCTCTGGGTGTGCTACACGGCCCTAGAGCTGAAAGGCACAACGTGCAGGCTTCTTTCCAAAGGGCGAGTTGGGCCCCAAAGCATCTTGCTTCCAGCTCTTTGGGCTAGCTATGAAACAACTCGCTCTGCACAGTGCTCTTACAGCCTACCGGGAACATCTCTTACAAAGGCCTGTGAAACGCAGTTTCTTTGCAGGCCTGATCTGGCTGAAGTAGAACTTCTGCTCTGGGTGTGCTACATTGGCCTAGAGCTGAAAGGCACAACGTGCAGGCTTCTTTCCAAAGGGCGAGTTGGGCCCCAAAGCTTCTTGCTTCCAGCTCTTTGGGAAGCTAAGAAACAACTCGCTCTGCACAGTGCTCTTACAGCCTACCGGGAACATCTCTTACAAAGGCCTGTGAAACGCAGTTTCTTTGCAGGCCTGATGTGGCTGAAGTAGAACTTCTGCTCTGTGTGTGCTACATGGCCCTAGAGCTGAAAGGCACAACGTGCAGGCTTCTTTCCAAAGGGCGAGTTGGGCCCCAAAGCATCTTGCTTCCAGCTCTTTGGGCTAGCTATGAAACAACTCGCTCTGCACAGTGCTCTTACAGCCTACCGGGAGCATCAGTTACAAAGGCCTGTGAAATGCAGTTTCTTTGCAGGCCTGATCTGGCTGAACTAGAACTTCTGCTCTGGGTGTGCTACATGGCCCTAGAGCTGAAAGGCACAACGTGCAGGCTTCTTTCCAAAGGGCGAGTTGGGCCCCAAAGCATCTTGCTTCCAGCTCTTTGGGAAGCTAAGAAACAACTCGCTCTGCACAGTGCTCTTACAGCCTACCGGGAACATCTCTTACAAAGGGCTGTGAAACGCAGTTTCTTTGCAGGCCTGATCTGGCTGAAGTGGAACTTCTGCTCTGGGTGCTCTACCTTGCCCTAGAGCTGAAAGGCACAACGTGCAGGCTTCTTTCCAAAGGGCGAGTTGGGCCCCAAAGCATCTTGCTTCCAGCTCTTTGGGAAGCTAAGTAACAACTCGCTCTGCACAGTGCTCTTACAGCCTACCGGGAACATCTCTTACAAAGGCCTGTGAAACGCAGTTTCTTTGCAGGCCTGATTTGGCTGAAGTAGAACTTCTGCTCTGGGTGTGCTACATGGCCCTAAAGCTGAAAGGCACAATGTGCAGGCTTCTTTGCAAAAGGCGAGTTGGGCCCCAAAGCATCTTGCTTCCAGCTCTTTGGGCTAGCTATGAAACAACTCGCTCTGCACAGTGCTCTTACAGCCTACCGGAACCATCACTTACAAAGGCCTGTGAAATGCAGTTTCTTTGCAGGCCTGATCACGCTGCACTAGAACTTCTGCTCTGGGTGTGCTACATTGCCCTAGAGCTGAAGGGCACAACGTGCAGGCCTGTTTCCAAAGGGCGAGTTGGGCCCCAAAGCATCTTGCTTCCAGCTCTTTGGGAAGCTAAGAAACAACTCGCTCTGCACAGTGCTCTTACAGCCTACTGGGAACATCTCTTACAAAGGCCTGTGAAATGCAGTTGCTTTGCAGGCCGGATCTGACTGAACTAGAACTTCTGCTCTGCGTGTGCTACATTGCCCTAGAGCTGAAAGGCACAACGTGCAGGCTTCTTTGCAAAGGGCTAGTTGGGCCGCAAAGCAACTTGCTTCCAGCTCCTTGGGAAGCTAAGAAACAACTCGCACTGCACAGTGCTCTTACAGCCTACCGGGAACATCTCATACAAAGGCCTGTCAAACGCAGTTTCTTTGCAGGCCTGATCTGGCTGAGGTAGAACTTCTGCTCTGGGTGTGCTACACGGCCCTAGAGCTGAAAGGCACAACGTGCAGGCTTCTTTCCAAAGGGCGAGTTGGGCCCCAAAGCATCTTGCTTCCAGCTCTTTGGGCTAGCTATGAAACAACTCGCTCTGCACAGTGCTCTTACAGCCTACCGGGACCATCTCTTACAAAGGCCTGTGAAACGCAGTTTCTTTGCAGGCCTGATCTGGCTGAAGTAGAACTTCTGCTCTGGGTGTGCTACATTGGCCTAGAGCTGAAAGGGACAACGTGCAGGCTTCTTTCCAAAGGGCGAGTTGGGCCCCAAAGCATCTTGCTTCCAGCTCTTTGGGAAGCTAAGAAACAACTCGCTCTGCACAGTGCTCTTACAGCCTACCGGGAACATCTCTTACAAAGGCATCTCAAACGCAGTTGCTTTGCAGGCCTGATCTGGCTGAAGTAGAACTTCTGCTCTGGGTGTGCTACATTGGCCTAGAGCTGAAAGGCACAAAGTGCAGGCTTCTTTGCAAAGGGCGAGTTGGGCCGCAAAGCATCTTGCTTCCAGCTCCTTGGGAAGCTAAGAAACAACTCGCTCTGCACAGTGCTCTTACAGCCTACCGGGAACATCTCTTACAAATGCCTGTGAAACGCAGTTTCTTTGCAGGCCTGATCTCGCTGAAGTAGAACTTCTGCTCTGGGTGTGCTACATTGGCCTAGAGCTGAAAGGCACAACCTGCAGGCTTCTTTCCAAAGGGCGAGTTGGGCCCCAAAGCATCTTGCTTCCAGCTCTTTGGGAAGCTAAGAAACAACTCGCTCTGCACAGTGCTCTTACAGACTACCGGGAACATCTCATACAAAGGCCTATCAAACGCAGTTTCTTTGCAGGCCTGATCTGGCTGAGGTAGAACTTCTGCTCTGGGTGTGCCTCATGGCCCTAGAGCTGAAAGGCACAACGTGCAGGCTTCTTTCCAAAGGGCGAGTTGGGCCCCAAAGCATCTTGCTTCCAGCTCTTTGGGCTAGCTATGAAACAACTCGCTCTGCACAGTGCTCTTACAGCCTACCGGGAACATCTCTTACAAAGGCCTGTGAAACGAAGTTTCTTGGCAGGCCTGATCTGGCTGAACTAGAACTTCTGCTCTGGGTGTGCTACATTGCCCTAGAGCTGAAAGGCACAACGTGCAGGCTTCTTTCCAAAGGGCGAGTTGGGCCCCAAAGCATCTTGCTTCCAGCTCTTTGGGAAGCTAAGAAACAACTCGCTCTGCACAGTGCTCTTACTGTCTACCGGGAATATCTCTTACAAAGGCCTGTGAAACGCAGTTTCTTTGCAGGCCTGATGTGGCTGAAGTAGAACTTCTGCTCTGGGTGTGCTACATTGCCCTAGAGCTGAAAGGCACAACGTGCAGGCTTCTTTGCAAAGGGCGAGTTGGGCCCCAAAGCATCTTGCTTCCAGCTCTTTGGGAAGCTAAGAAACAAGTCGCTCTGCACAGTGCTCTTACAGCCTACCGGGAACATCTCTTACAAAGGCCTGTGAAACGCAGTTTCTTTGCAGGCCTGATCTGGCTGAAGTAGAACTTCTGCTCTGGGTGTGCTACATTGGCCTAGAGCTGAAAGGCACAACGTGCAGGCTTCTTTCCAAAGGGCGAGTTAGGCCCCAAACCATCTTGCTTCCAGCTCTTTGGGAAGCTAAGAAACAATTCGCTCTGCACAGTGCTCTTACAGCCTAGTGGGAACATCTCTTACAAAGGCCTGTTAAACACAGTTTCTTTGCAGGCCTGATCTGGCTGAACTAGAACTTCTGCTCTGCGTGTGCTACATTGCCCTAGAGCTGAAAGGCACAACGTGCAGGCTTCTTTGCAAAGGGCGAGTTGGGCCGCAAAGCATCTTGCTTCCAGCTCCTTGGGAAGCTAAGAAACAACTCGCTCTGCACAGTGCTCTTAAAGCCTACCGGGAACATCTCTTACAAAGGCCTGTGAAACGCAGTTTCTTTGCAGGCCTGATGTGGCTGAAGTAGAACTTCTGCTCTGGGTGTGCTGCTTTGGCCTAGAGCTGAAAGGCACAACGTGCAGGCTTCTTTCCAAAGGGCGAGTTGGGCCCCAAAGCATCTTGCTTCCAGCTCTTTGGGAAGCTAAGAAACAACTCGCTCTGCACAGTGCTCTTACAGCCTACCGGGAACATCTCTTACAAAGGCCTGTGAAACGCAGTTTCTTTGCAGGCCTGATCTGGCTGAAGTAGAACTTCTGCTCTGGGTGTGCTACATGGCCCTAGAGCTGAAAGGCACAATGTTCAGGCTTCTTTGCAAAAGGCGAGTTGGGCCCCAAAGCATCTTGCTTCCAGCTCTTTGGGCTAGCTATGAAACAACTCGCTCTGCACAGTGCTCTTACAGCCTACCGGAACCATCACTTACAAAGGCCTGTGAAATGCAGTTTCTTTGCAGGCCTGATCACGCTGCACTAGAACTTCTGCTCTGGGTGTGCTACATTGCCCTAGAGCTGAAGGGCGCAACGTGCAGGCCTGTTTCCAAAGGGCGAGTTGGGCCCCAAAGCATCTTGCTTCCAGCTCTTTGGGAAGCTAAGAAACAAGTCGCTCTGCACAGTGCTCTTACAGCCTACTGGGAACATCTCTTACAAAGGCCTGTGAAACGCAGTTTCTTTGCAGGCCTGATCTGGCTGAAGTAGAACTTCTGCTCTGGGTGTGCTACATTGCCCTAGAGCTGAAAGGCACAACGTGCAGGCTTCTTTGCAAAGGGCGAGTTGGGCCGCAAAGCAACTTGCTTCCAGCTCCTTGGGAAGCTAAGAAACAACTCGCACTGCACAGTGCTCTTACAGCCTACCGGGAACATCTCATACAAAGGCCTGTCAAACGCAGTTTCTTTGCAGGCCTGATCTGGCTGAGGTAGAACCTCTGCTCTGGGTGTGCTACATGGCCCTAGAGCTGAAAGGCACAACGTGCAGGCTTCTTTCCAAAGGGCGAGTTGGGCCCCAAAGCATCTTGCTTCCAGCTCTTTGGGCTAGCTATGAAACAACTCGCTCTGCACAGTGCTCTTACAGCCTACCGGGAACATCTCTTACAAAGGCCTGTGAAACGCAGTTTCTTTGCAGGCCTGATCTGGCTGAACTAGAACTTCTGCTCTGGGTGTGCTACATTGGCCTAGAGCTGAAAGGCACAACGTGCAGGCTTCTTTCCAAAGGGCGAGTTGGGCCCCAAAGCTTCTTGCTTCCAGCTCTTTGGGAAGCTAAGAAACAACTCGCTCTGCACAGTGCTCTTACAGCCTACCGGGAACATCTCTTACAAAGGCCTGTGAAACGCAGTTTCTTTGCAGGCCTGATGTGGCTGAAGTAGAACTTCTGCTCTGTGTGTGCTACATGGCCCTAGAGCTGAAAGGCACAACGTGCAGGCTTCTTTCCAAAGGGCGAGTTGGGCCCCAAAGCATCTTGCTTCCAGCTCTTTGGGCTAGCTATGAAACAACTCGCTCTGCACAGTGCTCTTACAGCCTACCGGGAGCATCAGTTACAAAGGCCTGTGAAATGCAGTTTCTTTGCAGGCCTGATCTGGCTGAACTAGAACTTCTGCTCTGGGTGTGCTACATGGCCCTAGAGCTGAAAGGCACAACGTGCAGGCTTCTTTCCAAAGGGCGAGTTGGGCCCCAAAGCATCTTGCTTCCAGCTCTTTGGGAAGCTAAGAAACAACTCGCGCTGCACAGTGCTCTTACAGCCTACCGGGAACATCTCTTACAAAGGCCTGTGAAACGCAGTTTCTTTGCAGGCCTGATCTGGCTGAAGTGGAACTTCTGCTCTGGGTGCTCTACCTTGCCCTAGAGCTGAAAGGCACAACGTGCAGGCTTCTTTCCAAAGGGCGAGTTGGGCCCCAAAGCATCTTGCTTCCAGCTCTTTGGGAAGCTAAGTAACAACTCGCTCTGCACAGTGCTCTTACAGCCTACCGGGAAGATCTCTTACAAAGGCCTGTGAAACGCAGTTTCTTTGCAGGCCTGATCTGGCTGAAGTAGAACTTCTGCTCTGGGTGTGCTACATGGCCCTAAAGCTGAAAGGCACAATGTGCAGGCTTCTTTGCAAAAGGCGAGTTGGGCCCCAAAGCATCTTGCTTCCAGCTCTTTGGGCTAGCTATGAAACAACTCGCTCTGCACAGTGCTCTTACAGCCTACCGGAACCATCACTTACAAAGGCCTGTGAAATGCAGTTTCTTTGCAGGCCTGATCACGCTGCACTAGAACTTCTGCTCTGGGTGTGCTACATTGCCCTAGAGCTGAAGGGCACAACGTGCAGGCCTGTTTCCAAAGGGCGAGTTGGGCCCCAAAGCATCTTGCTTCCAGCTCTTTGGGAAGCTAAGAAACAACTCGCTCTGCACAGTGCTCTTACAGCCTACTGGGAACATCTCTTACAAAGGCCTGTGAAATGCAGTTGCTTTGCAGGCCGGATCTGACTGAACTAGAACTTCTGCTCTGCGTGTGCTACATTGCCCTAGAGCTGAAAGGCACAACGTGCAGGCTTCTTTGCAAAGGGCGAGTTGGGCCGCAAAGCAACTTGCTTCCAGCTCCTTGGGAAGCTAAGAAACAACTCGCACTGCACAGTGCTCTTACAGCCTACCGGGAACATCTCATACAAAGGCCTGTCAAACGCAGTTTCTTTGCAGGCCTGATCTGGCTGAGGTAGAACTTCTGCTCTGGGTGTGCTACATGGCCCTAGAGCTGAAAGGCACAACGTGCAGGCTTCTTTCCAAAGGGCGAGTTGGGCCCCAAAGCATCTTGCTTCCAGCTCTTTGGGCTAGCTATGAAACAACTCGCTCTGCACAGTGCTCTTACAGCCTACCGGGAACATCTCTTACAAAGGCCTGTGAAACGAAGTTTCTTTGCAGGCCTGATCTGGCTGAAGTAGAACTTCTGCTCTGGGTGTGCTACATTGGCCTAGAGCTGAAAGGCACAACCTGCAGGCTTCTTTCCAAAGGGCGAGTTGGGCCCCAAAGCATCTTGCTTCCAGCTCTTTGGGAAGCTAAGAAACAACTCGCTCTGCACAGTGCTCTTACAGCCTACCGGGAACATCTCTTACAAAGGCCTGTGAAACGCAGTTTCTTTGCAGGCCAGATGTGGCTGAAGTAGAACTTCTGCTCTGGGTGTGCTACATGGCCCTAGAGCTGAAAGGCACAACGTGCAGGCTTCTTTCCAAAGGGCGAGTTGGGCCCCAAAGCATCTTGCTTCCAGCTCTTTGGGAAGCTAAGAAACAAGTCGCTCTGCACAGTGCTCTTACAGCCTACTGGGAACATCTCTTACAAAGGCCTGTGAAATGCAGTTTCTTTGCAGGCCTGATCTGGCTGAACTAGAACTTCTGCTCTGGGTGTGCTACATTGGCCTAGAGCTGAAAGGCACAATGTGCAGGCTTCTTTCCAAAGGGCGAGTTGGGCCCCAAAGCATCTTGCTTCCAGCTCTTTGGGAAGCTAATAAACAAGGCGCTCTGCACAGTGCTCTTACAGCCTAGTGGGAACATCTCTTACAAAGGCCTGTGAAACGCAGTTTCTTTGCAGGCCGGATCTGGCTGAACTAGAACTTCTGCTCTGCATGTGCTACATTGCCCTAGAGCTGAAAGGCACAACGTGCAGGCTTCTTTCCAAAGGGCGAGTTGGGCCCCAAAGCATCTTGCTTCCAGCTCTTTGGGAAGCTAAGAAACAACTCGCTCTGCACAGTGCTTTTACAGAGTCCCGGGAACATCTCTTACAAAGGCCTGTGTAACGCAGTTTCTTTGCAGGCCTGATCTGGCTGAAGTAGAACTTCTGCTCTGGGTGTGCTACATTGGCCTAGAGCTGAAAGGCACAACGTGCAGGCTTCTTTCCAAAGGGCGAGTTGGGCCGCAAAGCATCTTGCTTCCAGCTCTTTGGGAAGCTAAGAAACAACTCGCTCTGCACAGTGCTCTTACAGCCTACCGGGAACATCTCTTACAAAGGCCTGTGAAACGCAGTTTCTTTGCAGGCCTGATCTGGCTGAAGTAGAACTTCTGCTCTGCGTGTGCTACATTGCCCTAGAGCTGAAAGGCACAGCGTGCAGGCTTCTTTCCAAAGGTCGAGTTGGGCCCCAAAGCATCTTGCTTCCAGCTCCTTGGGAAGCTAAGAATCAACTCGCTCTGCACAGTGCTCTTACAGCCTACCGGGAACATCTCTTACAAAGGCCTGTGAAACGCAGTTTCTTTGCAGGCCTGATCTGGCTGAAGTAGAACTTCTGCTGTGGGTGTGCTACATTGGACTAGAGCTGAAAGGCACAACGTGCAGGCTTCTTTGCAAAGGGCGAGTTGGGCCGCAAAGCATCTTGCTTCCAGCTCCTTGGGAAGCTAAGAAACAACTCGCTCTGCACAGTGCTCTTACAGCCTACCGGGAACATCTCTTACAAAGGCCTGTGAAACGCAGTTTCTTTGCAGGCCTGATCTCGCTGAAGTAGAACTTCTGCTCTGGGTGTGCTACATTGGCCTAGAGCTGAAAGGCACAACCTGCAGGCTTCTTTCCAAAGGGCGAGTTGGGCCCCAAAGCATCTTGCTTCCAGCTCTTTGGGAAGCTAAGAAACAACTCGCTCTGCACAGTGCTCTTACAGCCTAGTGGGAACATCTCTTACAAAGGCCTGTTAAACACAGTTTCTTTGCAGGCCTGATCTGGCTGAACTAGAAATTCTGCTCTGCGTGTGCTACATTGCCCTAGAGTTGAAAGGCACAACGTGCAGGCTTCTTTGCAAAGGGCGAGTTGGGCCGCAAAGCATCTTGCTTCCAGCTCCTTGGGAAGCTAAGAAACAACTCGCTCTGCACAGTGCTCTTAAAGCCTACCGGGAACATCTCTTACAAAGGCCTGTGAAACGCAGTTTCTTTGCAGGCCTGATGTGGCTGAAGTAGAACTTCTGCTCTGGGTGTGCTGCTTTGGCCTAGAGCTGAAAGGCACAACGTGCAGGCTTCTTTCCAAAGGGCGAGTTGGGCCCCAAAGCATCTTGCTTCCAGCTCTTTGGGCAGCTAAGAAACAACTCGCTCTGCACAGTGCTCTTACAGCCTACCGGGAACATCTCTTACAAAGGCCTGTGAAACGCAGTTTCTTTGCAGGCCTGATCTGGCTGAAGTAGAACTTCTGCTCTGGGTGTGCTACATGGCCCTAGAGCTGAAAGGCACAATGTTCAGGCTTCTTTGCAAAAGGCGAGTTGGGCCCCAAAGCATCTTGCTTCCAGCTCTTTGGGCTAGCTATGAAACAACTCGCTCTGCACAGTGCTCTTACAGCCTACCGGAACCATCACTTACAAAGGCCTGTGAAATGCAGTTTCTTTGCAGGCCTGATCACGCTGCACTAGAACTTCTGCTCTGGGTGTGCTACATTGCCCTAGAGCTGAAGGGCGCAACGTGCAGGCCTGTTTCCAAAGGGCGAGTTGGGCCCCAAAGCATCTTGCTTCCAGCTCTTTGGGAAGCTAAGAAACAAGTCGCTCTGCACAGTGCTCTTACAGCCTACTGGGAACATCTCTTACAAAGGCCTGTGAAACGCAGTTTCTTTGCAGACCTGATCTGGCTGAAGTAGAACTTCTGCTCTGGGTGTGCTACATTGCCCTAGAGCTGAAAGGCACAACGTGCAGTCTTCTTTGCAAAGGGCGAGTTGGGCCGCAAAGCAACTTGCTTCCAGCTCCTTGGGAAGCTAAGAAACAACTCGCACTGCACAGTGCTCTTACAGCCTACCGGGAACATCTCATACAATGGCCTGTCAAACGCAGTTTCTTTGCAGGCCTGATCTGGCTGAGGTAGAACTTCTGCTCTGGGTGTGCTACACGGCCCTAGAGCTGAAAGGCACAACGTGCAGGCTTCTTTCCAAAGGGCGAGTTGGGCCCCAAAGCATCTTGCTTCCAGCTCTTTGGGCTAGCTATGAAACAACTCGCTCTGCACAGTGCTCTTACAGCCTACCGGGAACATCTCTTACAAAGGCCTGTGAAACGCAGTTTCTTTGCAGGCCTGATCTGGCTGAAGTAGAACTTCTGCTCTGGGTGTGCTACATTGGCCTAGAGCTGAAAGGCACAACGTGCAGGCTTCTTTCCAAAGGGCGAGTTGGGCCCCAAAGCTTCTTGCTTCCAGCTCTTTGGGAAGCTAAGAAACAACTCGCTCTGCACAGTGCTCTTACAGCCTACCGGGAACATCTCTTACAAAGGCCTGTGAAACGCAGTTTCTTTGCAGGCCTGATGTGGCTGAAGTAGAACTTCTGCTCTGTGTGTGCTACATGGCCCTAGAGCTGAAAGGCACAACGTGCAGGCTTCTTTCCAAAGGGCGAGTTGGGCCCCAAAGCATCTTGCTTCCAGCTCTTTGGGCTAGCTATGAAACAACTCGCTCTGCACAGTGCTCTTACAGCCTACCGGGAGCATCAGTTACAAAGGCCTGTGAAATGCAGTTTCTTTGCAGGCCTGATCTGGCTGAACTAGAACTTCTGCTCTGGGTGTGCTACATGGCCCTAGAGCTGAAAGGCACAACGTGCAGGCTTCTTTCCAAAGGGCGAGTTGGGCCCCAAAGCATCTTGCTTCCAGCTCTTTGGGAAGCTAAGAAACAACTCGCTCTGCACAGTGCTCTTACAGCCTACCGGGAACATCTCTTACAAAGGGCTGTGAAACGCAGTTTCTTTGCAGGCCTGATCTGGCTGAAGTGGAACTTCTGCTCTGGGTGCTCTACCTTGCCCTAGAGCTGAAAGGCACAACGTGCAGGCTTCTTTCCAAAGGGCGAGTTGGGCCCCAAAGCATCTTGCTTCCAGCTCTTTGGGAAGCTAAGTAACAACTCGCTCTGCACAGTGCTCTTACAGCCTACCGGGAACATCTCTTACAAAGGCCTGTGAAACGCAGTTTCTTTGCAGGCCTGATTTGGCTGAAGTAGAACTTCTGCTCTGGGTGTGCTACATGGCCCTAAAGCTGAAAGGCACAATGTGCAGGCTTCTTTGCAAAAGGCGAGTTGGGCCCCAAAGCATCTTGCTTCCAGCTCTTTGGGCTAGCTATGAAACAACTCGCTCTGCACAGTGCTCTTACAGCCTACCGGAACCATCACTTACAAAGGCCTGTGAAATGCAGTTTCTTTGCAGGCCTGATCACGCTGCACTAGAACTTCTGCTCTGGGTGTGCTACATTGCCCTAGAGCTGAAGGGCACAACGTGCAGGCCTGTTTCCAAAGGGCGAGTTGGGCCCCAAAGCATCTTGCTTCCAGCTCTTTGGGAAGCTAAGAAACAACTCGCTCTGCACAGTGCTCTTACAGCCTACTGGGAACATCTCTTACAAAGGCCTGTGAAATGCAGTTGCTTTGCAGGCCGGATCTGACTGAACTAGAACTTCTGCTCTGCGTGTGCTACATTGCCCTAGAGCTGAAAGGCACAACGTGCAGGCTTCTTTGCAAAGGGCTAGTTGGGCCGCAAAGCAACTTGCTTCCAGCTCCTTGGGAAGCTAAGAAACAACTCGCACTGCACAGTGCTCTTACAGCCTACCGGGAACATCTCATACAAAGGCCTGTCAAACGCAGTTTCTTTGCAGGCCTGATCTGGCTGAGGTAGAACTTCTGCTCTGGGTGTGCTACACGGCCCTAGAGCTGAAAGGCACAACGTGCAGGCTTCTTTCCAAAGGGCGAGTTGGGCCCCAAAGCATCTTGCTTCCAGCTCTTTGGGCTAGCTATGAAACAACTCGCTCTGCACAGTGCTCTTACAGCCTACCGGGACCATCTCTTACAAAGGCCTGTGAAACGCAGTTTCTTTGCAGGCCTGATCTGGCTGAAGTAGAACTTCTGCTCTGGGTGTGCTACATTGGCCTAGAGCTGAAAGGGACAACGTGCAGGCTTCTTTCCAAAGGGCGAGTTGGGCCCCAAAGCATCTTGCTTCCAGCTCTTTGGGAAGCTAAGAAACAACTCGCTCTGCACAGTGCTCTTACAGCCTACCGGGAACATCTCTTACAAATGCCTGTGAAACGCAGTTTCTTTGTAGGCCTGATCTCGCTGAAGTAGAACTTCTGCTCTGGGTGTGCTACATTGGCCTAGAGCTGAAAGGCACAACCTGCAGGCTTCTTTCCAAAGGGCGAGTTGGGCCCCAAAGCATCTTGCTTCCAGCTCTTTGGGAAGCTAAGAAACAACTCGCTCTGCACAGTGCTCTTACAGACTACTGGGAACATCTCATACAAAGGCCTGTCAAACGCAGTTTCTTTGCAGGCCTGATCTGGCTGAGGTAGAACTTCTGCTCTGGGTGTGCTACATGGCCCTAGAGCTGAAAGGCACAACGTGCAGGCTTCTTTCCAAAGGGCGAGTTGGGCCCCAAAGCATCTTGCTTCCAGCTCTTTGGGCTAGCTATGAAACAACTCGCTCTGCACAGTGCTCTTACAGCCTACCGGGAGCATCAGTTACAAAGGCCTGTGAAATGCAGTTTCTTTGCAGGCCTGATCTGGCTGAACTAGAACTTCTGCTCTGGGTGTGCTACATGGCCCTAGAGCTGAAAGGCACAACGTGCAGGCTTCTTTCCAAAGGGCGAGTTGGGCCCCAAAGCATCTTGCTTCCAGCTCTTTGGGAAGCTAAGAAACAACTCGCGCTGCACAGTGCTCTTACAGCCTACCGGGAACATCTCTTACAAAGGCCTGTGAAACGCAGTTTCTTTGCAGGCCTGATCTGGCTGAAGTGGAACTTCTGCTCTGGGTGCTCTACCTTGCCCTAGAGCTGAAAGGCACAACGTGCAGGCTTCTTTCCAAAGGGCGAGTTGGGCCCCAAAGCATCTTGCTTCCAGCTCTTTGGGAAGCTAAGTAACAACTCGCTCTGCACAGTGCTCTTACAGCCTACCGGGAAGATCTCTTACAAAGGCCTGTGAAACGCAGTTTCTTTGCAGGCCTGATCTGGCTGAAGTAGAACTTCTGCTCTGGGTGTGCTACATGGCCCTAAAGCTGAAAGGCACAATGTGCAGGCTTCTTTGCAAAAGGCGAGTTGGGCCCCAAAGCATCTTGCTTCCAGCTCTTTGGGCTAGCTATGAAACAACTCGCTCTGCACAGTGCTCTTACAGCCTACCGGAACCATCACTTACAAAGGCCTGTGAAATGCAGTTTCTTTGCAGGCCTGATCACGCTGCACTAGAACTTCTGCTCTGGGTGTGCTACATTGCCCTAGAGCTGAAGGGCACAACGTGCAGGCCTGTTTCCAAAGGGCGAGTTGGGCCCCAAAGCATCTTGCTTCCAGCTCTTTGGGAAGCTAAGAAACAACTCGCTCTGCACAGTGCTCTTACAGCCTACTGGGAACATCTCTTACAAAGGCCTGTGAAATGCAGTTGCTTTGCAGGCCGGATCTGACTGAACTAGAACTTCTGCTCTGCGTGTGCTACATTGCCCTAGAGCTGAAAGGCACAACGTGCAGGCTTCTTTGCAAAGGGCGAGTTGGGCCGCAAAGCAACTTGCTTCCAGCTCCTTGGGAAGCTAAGAAACAACTCGCACTGCACAGTGCTCTTACAGCCTACCGGGAACATCTCATACAAAGGCCTGTCAAACGCAGTTTCTTTGCAGGCCTGATCTGGCTGAGGTAGAACTTCTGCTCTGGGTGTGCTACATGGCCCTAGAGCTGAAAGGCACAACGTGCAGGCTTCTTTCCAAAGGGCGAGTTGGGCCCCAAAGCATCTTGCTTCCAGCTCTTTGGGCTAGCTATGAAACAACTCGCTCTGCACAGTGCTCTTACAGCCTACCGGGAACATCTCTTACAAAGGCCTGTGAAACGAAGTTTCTTTGCAGGCCTGATCTGGCTGAAGTAGAACTTCTGCTCTGGGTGTGCTACATTGGCCTAGAGCTGAAAGGCACAACCTGCAGGCTTCTTTCCAAAGGGCGAGTTGGGCCCCAAAGCATCTTGCTTCCAGCTCTTTGGGAAGCTAAGAAACAACTCGCTCTGCACAGTGCTCTTACAGCCTACCGGGAACATCTCTTACAAAGGCCTGTGAAACGCAGTTTCTTTGCAGGCCAGATGTGGCTGAAGTAGAACTTCTGCTCTGGGTGTGCTACATGGCCCTAGAGCTGAAAGGCACAACGTGCAGGCTTCTTTCCAAAGGGCGAGTTGGGCCCCAAAGCATCTTGCTTCCAGCTCTTTGGGAAGCTAAGAAACAAGTCGCTCTGCACAGTGCTCTTACAGCCTACTGGGAACATCTCTTACAAAGGCCTGTGAAATGCAGTTTCTTTGCAGGCCTGATCTGGCTGAACTAGAACTTCTGCTCTGGGTGTGCTACATTGGCCTAGAGCTGAAAGGCACAATGTGCAGGCTTCTTTCCAAAGGGCGAGTTGGGCCCCAAAGCATCTTGCTTCCAGCTCTTTGGGAAGCTAATAAACAAGGCGCTCTGCACAGTGCTCTTACAGCCTAGTGGGAACATCTCTTACAAAGGCCTGTGAAACGCAGTTTCTTTGCAGGCCGGATCTGGCTGAACTAGAACTTCTGCTCTGCATGTGCTACATTGCCCTAGAGCTGAAAGGCACAACGTGCAGGCTTCTTTCCAAAGGGCGAGTTGGGCCCCAAAGCATCTTGCTTCCAGCTCTTTGGGAAGCTAAGAAACAACTCGCTCTGCACAGTGCTTTTACAGAGTCCCGGGAACATCTCTTACAAAGGCCTGTGTAACGCAGTTTCTTTGCAGGCCTGATCTGGCTGAAGTAGAACTTCTGCTCTGGGTGTGCTACATTGGCCTAGAGCTGAAAGGCACAACGTGCAGGCTTCTTTCCAAAGGGCGAGTTGGGCCGCAAAGCATCTTGCTTCCAGCTCTTTGGGAAGCTAAGAAACAACTCGCTCTGCACAGTGCTCTTACAGCCTACCGGGAACATCTCTTACAAAGGCCTGTGAAACGCAGTTTCTTTGCAGGCCTGATCTGGCTGAAGTAGAACTTCTGCTCTGCGTGTGCTACATTGCCCTAGAGCTGAAAGGCACAGCGTGCAGGCTTCTTTCCAAAGGTCGAGTTGGGCCCCAAAGCATCTTGCTTCCAGCTCCTTGGGAAGCTAAGAATCAACTCGCTCTGCACAGTGCTCTTACAGCCTACCGGGAACATCTCTTACAAAGGCCTGTGAAACGCAGTTTCTTTGCAGGCCTGATCTGGCTGAAGTAGAACTTCTGCTGTGGGTGTGCTACATTGGACTAGAGCTGAAAGGCACAACGTGCAGGCTTCTTTGCAAAGGGCGAGTTGGGCCGCAAAGCATCTTGCTTCCAGCTCCTTGGGAAGCTAAGAAACAACTCGCTCTGCACAGTGCTCTTACAGCCTACCGGGAACATCTCTTACAAAGGCCTGTGAAACGCAGTTTCTTTGCAGGCCTGATCTCGCTGAAGTAGAACTTCTGCTCTGGGTGTGCTACATTGGCCTAGAGCTGAAAGGCACAACCTGCAGGCTTCTTTCCAAAGGGCGAGTTGGGCCCCAAAGCATCTTGCTTCCAGCTCTTTGGGAAGCTAAGAAACAACTCGCTCTGCACAGTGCTCTTACAGCCTAGTGGGAACATCTCTTACAAAGGCCTGTTAAACACAGTTTCTTTGCAGGCCTGATCTGGCTGAACTAGAAATTCTGCTCTGCGTGTGCTACATTGCCCTAGAGTTGAAAGGCACAACGTGCAGGCTTCTTTGCAAAGGGCGAGTTGGGCCGCAAAGCATCTTGCTTCCAGCTCCTTGGGAAGCTAAGAAACAACTCGCTCTGCACAGTGCTCTTAAAGCCTACCGGGAACATCTCTTACAAAGGCCTGTGAAACGCAGTTTCTTTGCAGGCCTGATGTGGCTGAAGTAGAACTTCTGCTCTGGGTGTGCTGCTTTGGCCTAGAGCTGAAAGGCACAACGTGCAGGCTTCTTTCCAAAGGGCGAGTTGGGCCCCAAAGCATCTTGCTTCCAGCTCTTTGGGCAGCTAAGAAACAACTCGCTCTGCACAGTGCTCTTACAGCCTACCGGGAACATCTCTTACAAAGGCCTGTGAAACGCAGTTTCTTTGCAGGCCTGATCTGGCTGAAGTAGAACTTCTGCTCTGGGTGTGCTACATGGCCCTAGAGCTGAAAGGCACAATGTTCAGGCTTCTTTGCAAAAGGCGAGTTGGGCCCCAAAGCATCTTGCTTCCAGCTCTTTGGGCTAGCTATGAAACAACTCGCTCTGCACAGTGCTCTTACAGCCTACCGGAACCATCACTTACAAAGGCCTGTGAAATGCAGTTTCTTTGCAGGCCTGATCACGCTGCACTAGAACTTCTGCTCTGGGTGTGCTACATTGCCCTAGAGCTGAAGGGCGCAACGTGCAGGCCTGTTTCCAAAGGGCGAGTTGGGCCCCAAAGCATCTTGCTTCCAGCTCTTTGGGAAGCTAAGAAACAAGTCGCTCTGCACAGTGCTCTTACAGCCTACTGGGAACATCTCTTACAAAGGCCTGTGAAACGCAGTTTCTTTGCAGACCTGATCTGGCTGAAGTAGAACTTCTGCTCTGGGTGTGCTACATTGCCCTAGAGCTGAAAGGCACAACGTGCAGTCTTCTTTGCAAAGGGCGAGTTGGGCCGCAAAGCAACTTGCTTCCAGCTCCTTGGGAAGCTAAGAAACAACTCGCACTGCACAGTGCTCTTACAGCCTACCGGGAACATCTCATACAATGGCCTGTCAAACGCAGTTTCTTTGCAGGCCTGATCTGGCTGAGGTAGAACTTCTGCTCTGGGTGTGCTACACGGCCCTAGAGCTGAAAGGCACAACGTGCAGGCTTCTTTCCAAAGGGCGAGTTGGGCCCCAAAGCATCTTGCTTCCAGCTCTTTGGGCTAGCTATGAAACAACTCGCTCTGCACAGTGCTCTTACAGCCTACCGGGAACATCTCTTACAAAGGCCTGTGAAACGCAGTTTCTTTGCAGGCCTGATCTGGCTGAAGTAGAACTTCTGCTCTGGGTGTGCTACATTGGCCTAGAGCTGAAAGGCACAACGTGCAGGCTTCTTTCCAAAGGGCGAGTTGGGCCCCAAAGCTTCTTGCTTCCAGCTCTTTGGGAAGCTAAGAAACAACTCGCTCTGCACAGTGCTCTTACAGCCTACCGGGAACATCTCTTACAAAGGCCTGTGAAACGCAGTTTCTTTGCAGGCCTGATGTGGCTGAAGTAGAACTTCTGCTCTGTGTGTGCTACATGGCCCTAGAGCTGAAAGGCACAACGTGCAGGCTTCTTTCCAAAGGGCGAGTTGGGCCCCAAAGCATCTTGCTTCCAGCTCTTTGGGCTAGCTATGAAACAACTCGCTCTGCACAGTGCTCTTACAGCCTACCGGGAGCATCAGTTACAAAGGCCTGTGAAATGCAGTTTCTTTGCAGGCCTGATCTGGCTGAACTAGAACTTCTGCTCTGGGTGTGCTACATGGCCCTAGAGCTGAAAGGCACAACGTGCAGGCTTCTTTCCAAAGGGCGAGTTGGGCCCCAAAGCATCTTGCTTCCAGCTCTTTGGGAAGCTAAGAAACAACTCGCTCTGCACAGTGCTCTTACAGCCTACCGGGAACATCTCTTACAAAGGGCTGTGAAACGCAGTTTCTTTGCAGGCCTGATCTGGCTGAAGTGGAACTTCTGCTCTGGGTGCTCTACCTTGCCCTAGAGCTGAAAGGCACAACGTGCAGGCTTCTTTCCAAAGGGCGAGTTGGGCCCCAAAGCATCTTGCTTCCAGCTCTTTGGGAAGCTAAGTAACAACTCGCTCTGCACAGTGCTCTTACAGCCTACCGGGAACATCTCTTACAAAGGCCTGTGAAACGCAGTTTCTTTGCAGGCCTGATTTGGCTGAAGTAGAACTTCTGCTCTGGGTGTGCTACATGGCCCTAAAGCTGAAAGGCACAATGTGCAGGCTTCTTTGCAAAAGGCGAGTTGGGCCCCAAAGCATCTTGCTTCCAGCTCTTTGGGCTAGCTATGAAACAACTCGCTCTGCACAGTGCTCTTACAGCCTACCGGAACCATCACTTACAAAGGCCTGTGAAATGCAGTTTCTTTGCAGGCCTGATCACGCTGCACTAGAACTTCTGCTCTGGGTGTGCTACATTGCCCTAGAGCTGAAGGGCACAACGTGCAGGCCTGTTTCCAAAGGGCGAGTTGGGCCCCAAAGCATCTTGCTTCCAGCTCTTTGGGAAGCTAAGAAACAACTCGCTCTGCACAGTGCTCTTACAGCCTACTGGGAACATCTCTTACAAAGGCCTGTGAAATGCAGTTGCTTTGCAGGCCGGATCTGACTGAACTAGAACTTCTGCTCTGCGTGTGCTACATTGCCCTAGAGCTGAAAGGCACAACGTGCAGGCTTCTTTGCAAAGGGCTAGTTGGGCCGCAAAGCAACTTGCTTCCAGCTCCTTGGGAAGCTAAGAAACAACTCGCACTGCACAGTGCTCTTACAGCCTACCGGGAACATCTCATACAAAGGCCTGTCAAACGCAGTTTCTTTGCAGGCCTGATCTGGCTGAGGTAGAACTTCTGCTCTGGGTGTGCTACACGGCCCTAGAGCTGAAAGGCACAACGTGCAGGCTTCTTTCCAAAGGGCGAGTTGGGCCCCAAAGCATCTTGCTTCCAGCTCTTTGGGCTAGCTATGAAACAACTCGCTCTGCACAGTGCTCTTACAGCCTACCGGGACCATCTCTTACAAAGGCCTGTGAAACGCAGTTTCTTTGCAGGCCTGATCTGGCTGAAGTAGAACTTCTGCTCTGGGTGTGCTACATTGGCCTAGAGCTGAAAGGGACAACGTGCAGGCTTCTTTCCAAAGGGCGAGTTGGGCCCCAAAGCATCTTGCTTCCAGCTCTTTGGGAAGCTAAGAAACAACTCGCTCTGCACAGTGCTCTTACAGCCTACCGGGAACATCTCTTACAAATGCCTGTGAAACGCAGTTTCTTTGTAGGCCTGATCTCGCTGAAGTAGAACTTCTGCTCTGGGTGTGCTACATTGGCCTAGAGCTGAAAGGCACAACCTGCAGGCTTCTTTCCAAAGGGCGAGTTGGGCCCCAAAGCATCTTGCTTCCAGCTCTTTGGGAAGCTAAGAAACAACTCGCTCTGCACAGTGCTCTTACAGACTACTGGGAACATCTCATACAAAGGCCTGTCAAACGCAGTTTCTTTGCAGGCCTGATCTGGCTGAGGTAGAACTTCTGCTCTGGGTGTGCTACATGGCCCTAGAGCTGAAAGGCACAACGTGCAGGCTTCTTTCCAAAGGGCGAGTTGGGCCCCAAAGCATCTTGCTTCCAGCTCTTTGGGCTAGCTATGAAACAACTCGCTCTGCACAGTGCTCTTACAGCCTACCGGGAACATCTCTTACAAAGGCCTGTGAAACGCAGTTTCTTTGCAGGCCTGATCTGGCTGAAGTAGAACTTCTGCTGTGGGTGTGCTACATTGGACTAGAGCTGAAAGGCACAACGTGCAGGCTTCTTTGCAAAGGGCGAGTTGGGCCGCAAAGCATCTTGCTTCCAGCTCCTTGGGAAGCTAAGAAACAACTCGCTCTGCACAGTGCTCTTACAGCCTACCGGGAACATCTCTTACAAAGGCCTGTGAAACGCAGTTTCTTTGCAGGCCTGATCTCGCTGAAGTAGAACTTCTGCTCTGGGTGTGCTACATTGGCCTAGAGCTGAAAGGCACAACCTGCAGGCTTCTTTCCAAAGGGCGAGTTGGGCCCCAAAGCATCTTGCTTCCAGCTCTTTGGGAAGCTAAGAAACAACTCGCTCTGCACAGTGCTCATACAGACTACCGGGAACATCTCATACAAAGGCCTATCAAACGCAGTTTCTTTGCAGGCCTGATCTGGCTGAGGTAGAACTTCTGCTCTGGGTGTGCTACATGGCCCTAGAGCTGAAAGGCACAACGTGCAGGCTTCTTTCCAAAGGGCGAGTTGGGCCCCAAAGCATCTTGCTTCCAGCTCTTTGGGCTAGCTATGAAACAACTCGCTCTGCACAGTGCTCTTACAGCCTACCGTGAACATCTCTTACAAAGGCCTGTGAAACGCAGTTTCTTGGCAGGCCTGATCTGGCTGAACTAGAACTTCTGCTCTGGGTGTGCTACATTGCCCTAGAGCTGAAAGGCAGAACGTGCAGGCTTCTTTCCAAAGGGCGAGTTGGGCCCCAAAGCATCTTGCTTCCAGCTCTTTGGGAAGCTAAGAAACAACTCGCTCTGCACAGTGCTCTTACTGCCTACCGGGAATATCTCTTACAAAGGCCTGTGAAACGCAGTTTCTTTGCAGGCCTGATGTGGCTGAAGTAGAACTTCTGCTCTGGGTGTGCTACATTGCCCTAGAGCTGAAAGGCACAACGTGCAGGCTTCTTTGCAAAGGGCGAGTTGGGCCCCAAAGCATCTTGCTTCCAGCTCTTTGGGAAGCTAAGAAACAACTCGCTCTGCACAGTGCTCTTACAGCCTACCGGGAAGATCTCTTACAAAGGCCTGTGAAACGCAGTTTCTTTGCAGGCCTGATCTGGCTGAAGTAGGACTTCTGCTCTGGGTGTGCTACATTGGCCTAGAGCTGAAAGGCACAACGTGCAGGCTTCTTTCCAAAGGGCGAGTTAGGCCCCAAACCATCTTGCTTCCAGCTCTTTGGGAAGCTAAGAAACAATTCGCTCTGCACAGTGCTCTTACAGCCTAGTGGGAACATCTCTTACAAAGGCCTGTTAAACACAGTTTCTTTGCAGGCCTGATCTGGCTGAACTAGAAATTCTGCTCTGCGTGTGCTACATTGCCCTAGAGCTGAAAGGCACAACGTGCAGGCTTCTTTGCAAAGGGCGAGTTGGGCCGCAAAGCATCTTGCTTCCAGCTCCTTGGGAAGCTAAGAAACAACTCGCTCTGCACAGTGCTCTTAAAGCCTACCGGGAACATCTCTTACAAAGGCCTGTGAAACGCAGTTTCTTTGCAGGCCTGATGTGGCTGAAGTAGAACTTCTGCTCTGGGTGTGCTGCTTTGGCCTAGAGCTGAAAGGCACAACGTGCAGGCTTCTTTCCAAAGGGCGAGTTGTGCCCCAAAGCATCTTGCTTCCAGCTCTTTGGGCAGCTAAGAAACAACTCGCTCTGCACAGTGCTCTTACAGCCTACCGGGAACATCTCTTACAAAGGCCTGTGAAACGCAGTTTCTTTGCAGGCCTGATCTGGCTGAAGTAGAACTTCTGCTCTGGGTGTGCTACATGGCCCTAGAGCTGAAAGGCACAATGTTCAGGCTTCTTTGCAAAAGGCGAGTTGGGCCCCAAAGCATCTTGCTTCCAGCTCTTTGGGCTAGCTATGAAACAACTCGCTCTGCACAGTGCTCTTACAGCCTACCGGAACCATCACTTACAAAGGCCTGTGAAATGCAGTTTCTTTGCAGGCCTGATCACGCTGCACTAGAACTTCTGCTCTGGGTGTGCTACATTGCCCTAGAGCTGAAGGGCGCAACGTGCAGGCCTGTTTCCAAAGGGCGAGTTGGGCCCCAAAGCATCTTGCTTCCAGCTCTTTGGGAAGCTAAGAAACAAGTCGCTCTGCACAGTGCTCTTACAGCCTACTGGGAACATCTCTTACAAAGGCCTGTGAAACGCAGTTTCTTTGCAGACCTGATCTGGCTGAAGTAGAACTTCTGCTCTGGGTGTGCTACATTGCCCTAGAGCTGAAAGGCACAACGTGCAGTCTTCTTTGCAAAGGGCGAGTTGGGCCGCAAAGCAACTTGCTTCCAGCTCCTTGGGAAGCTAAGAAACAACTCGCACTGCACAGTGCTCTTACAGCCTACCGGGAACATCTCATACAAAGGCCTGTCAAACGCAGTTTCTTTGCAGGCCTGATCTGGCTGAGGTAGAACTTCTGCTCTGGGTGTGCTACACGGCCCTAGAGCTGAAAGGGATAACGTGCAGGCTTCTTTCCAAAGGGCGAGTTGGGCCCCAAAGCATCTTGCTTCCAGCTCTTTGGGCTAGCTATGAAACAACTCGCTCTGCACAGTGCTCTTACAGCCTACCGGGAACATCTCTTACAAAGGCCTGTGAAACGCAGTTTCTTTGCAGGCCTGATCTGGCTGAAGTAGAACTTCTGCTCTGGGTGTGCTACATTGGCCTAGAGCTGAAAGGCACAACGTGCAGGCTTCTTTCCAAAGGGCGAGTTGGGCCCCAAAGCTTCTTGCTTCCAGCTCTTTGGGAAGCTAAGAAACAACTCGCTCTGCACAGTGCTCTTACAGCCTACCGGGAACATCTCTTACAAAGGCCTGTGAAACGCAGTTTCTTTGCAGGCCTGATGTGGCTGAAGTAGAACTTCTGCTCTGTGTGTGCTACATGGCCCTAGAGCTGAAAGGCACAACGTGCAGGCTTCTTTCCAAAGGGCGAGTTGGGCCCCAAAGCATCTTGCTTCCAGCTCTTTGGGCTAGCTATGAAACAACTCGCTCTGCACAGTGCTCTTACAGCCTACCGGGAGCATCAGTTACAAAGGCCTGTGAAATGCAGTTTCTTTGCAGGCCTGATCTGGCTGAACTAGAACTTCTGCTCTGGGTGTGCTACATGGCCCTAGAGCTGAAAGGCACAACGTGCAGGCTTCTTTCCAAAGGGCGAGTTGGGCCCCAAAGCATCTTGCTTCCAGCTCTTTGGGAAGCTAAGAAACAACTCGCTCTGCACAGTGCTCTTACAGCCTACCGGGAACATCTCTTACAAAGGGCTGTGAAACGCAGTTTCTTTGCAGGCCTGATCTGGCTGAAGTGGAACTTCTGCTCTGGGTGCTCTACCTTGCCCTAGAGCTGAAAGGCACAACGTGCAGGCTTCTTTCCAAAGGGCGAGTTGGGCCCCAAAGCATCTTGCTTCCAGCTCTTTGGGAAGCTAAGTAACAACTCGCTCTGCACAGTGCTCTTACAGCCTACCGGGAAGATCTCTTACAAAGGCCTGTGAAACGCAGTTTCTTTGCAGGCCTGATCTGGCTGAAGTAGAACTTCTGCTCTGGGTGTGCTACATGGCCCTAAAGCTGAAAGGCACAATGTGCAGGCTTCTTTGCAAAAGGCGAGTTGGGCCCCAAAGCATCTTGCTTCCAGCTCTTTGGGCTAGCTATGAAACAACTCGCTCTGCACAGTGCTCTTACAGCCTACCGGAACCATCACTTACAAAGGCCTGTGAAATGCAGTTTCTTTGCAGGCCTGATCACGCTGCACTAGAACTTCTGCTCTGGGTGTGCTACATTGCCCTAGAGCTGAAGGGCACAACGTGCAGGCCTGTTTCCAAAGGGCGAGTTGGGCCCCAAAGCATCTTGCTTCCAGCTCTTTGGGAAGCTAAGAAACAACTCGCTCTGCACAGTGCTCTTACAGCCTACTGGGAACATCTCTTACAAAGGCCTGTGAAATGCAGTTGCTTTGCAGGCCGGATCTGACTGAACTAGAACTTCTGCTCTGCGTGTGCTACATTGCCCTAGAGCTGAAAGGCACAACGTGCAGGCTTCTTTGCAAAGGGCGAGTTGGGCCGCAAAGCAACTTGCTTCCAGCTCCTTGGGAAGCTAAGAAACAACTCGCACTGCACAGTGCTCTTACAGCCTACCGGGAACATCTCATACAAAGGCCTGTCAAACGCAGTTTCTTTGCAGGCCTGATCTGGCTGAGGTAGAACTTCTGCTCTGGGTGTGCTACACGGCCCTAGAGCTGAAAGGCACAACGTGCAGGCTTCTTTCCAAAGGGCGAGTTAGGCCCCAAAGCATCTTGCTTCCAGCTCTTTGGGCTAGCTATGAAACAACTCGCTCTGCACAGTGCTCTTACAGCCTACCGGGAACATCTCTTACAAAGGCCTGTGAAACGCAGTTTCTTTGCAGGCCTGATCTGGCTGAAGTAGAACTTCTGCTCTGGGTGTGCTACATTGGCCTAGAGCTGAAAGGGACAACGTGCAGGCTTCTTTCCAAAGGGCGAGTTGGGCCCCAAAGCTTCTTGCTTCCAGCTCTTTGGGAAGCTAAGAAACAACTCGCTCTGCACAGTGCTCTTACAGCCTACCGGGAACATCTCTTACAAATGCCTGTGAAACGCAGTTTCTTTGTAGGCCTGATCTCGCTGAAGTAGAACTTCTGCTCTGGGTGTGCTACATTGGCCTAGAGCTGAAAGGCACAACCTGCAGGCTTCTTTCCAAAGGGCGAGTTGGGCCCCAAAGCATCTTGCTTCCAGCTCTTTGGGAAGCTAAGAAACAACTCGCTCTGCACAGTGCTCTTACAGACTACTGGGAACATCTCATACAAAGGCCTGTCAAACGCAGTTTCTTTGCAGGCCTGATCTGGCTGAGGTAGAACTTCTGCTCTGGGTGTGCTACATGGCCCTAGAGCTGAAAGGCACAACGTGCAGGCTTCTTTCCAAAGGGCGAGTTGGGCCCCAAAGCATCTTGCTTCCAGCTCTTTGGGCTAGCTATGAAACAACTCGCTCTGCACAGTGCTCTTACAGCCTACCGGGAACATCTCTTACAAAGGCCTGTGAAACGCAGTTTCTTTGCAGGCCTGATCTGGCTGAAGTAGAACTTCTGCTCTGGGTGTGCTACATTGGCCTAGAGCTGAAAGGCACAACGTGCAGGCTTCTTTCCAAAGGGCGAGTTGGGCCCCAAAGCTTCTTGCTTCCAGCTCTTTGGGAAGCTAAGAAACAACTCGCTCTGCACAGTGCTCTTACAGCCTACCGGGAAGATCTCTTACAAAGGCCTGTGAAACGCAGTTTCTTTGCAGGCCTGATCTGGCTGAAGTAGAACTTCTGCTCTGGGTGTGCTACATGGCCCTAAAGCTGAAAGGCACAATGTGCAGGCTTCTTTGCAAAAGGCGAGTTGGGCCCCAAAGCATCTTGCTTCCAGCTCTTTGGGCTAGCTATGAAACAACTCGCTCTGCACAGTGCTCTTACAGCCTACCGGAACCATCACTTACAAAGGCCTGTGAAATGCAGTTTCTTTGCAGGCCTGATCACGCTGCACTAGAACTTCTGCTCTGGGTGTGCTACATTGCCCTAGAGCTGAAGGGCACAACGTGCAGGCCTGTTTCCAAAGGGCGAGTTGGGCCCCAAAGCATCTTGCTTCCAGCTCTTTGGGAAGCTAAGAAACAACTCGCTCTGCACAGTGCTCTTACAGCCTACTGGGAACATCTCTTACAAAGGCCTGTGAAATGCAGTTGCTTTGCAGGCCGGATCTGACTGAACTAGAACTTCTGCTCTGCGTGTGCTACATTGCCCTAGAGCTGAAAGGCACAACGTGCAGGCTTCTTTGCAAAGGGCGAGTTGGGCCGCAAAGCAACTTGCTTCCAGCTCCTTGGGAAGCTAAGAAACAACTCGCACTGCACAGTGCTCTTACAGCCTACCGGGAACATCTCATACAAAGGCCTGTCAAACGCAGTTTCTTTGCAGGCCTGATCTGGCTGAGGTAGAACTTCTGCTCTGGGTGTGCTACATTGCCCTAGAGCTGAAAGGCACAACGTGCAGGCTTCTTTCCAAAGGGCGAGTTGGGCCCCAAAGCATCTTGCTTCCAGCTCTTTGGGCTAGCTATGAAACAACTCGCTCTGCACAGTGCTCTTACAGCCTACCGGGAACATCTCTTACAAAGGCCTGTGAAACGCAGTTTCTTTGCAGGCCTGATCTGGCTGAAGTAGAACTTCTGCTCTGGGTGTGCTACATTGGCCTAGAGCTGAAAGGGACAACGTGCAGGCTTCTTTCCAAAGGGCGAGTTGGGCCCCAAAGCTTCTTGCTTCCAGCTCTTTGGGAAGCTAAGAAACAACTCGCTCTGCACAGTGCTCTTACAGCCTACCGGGAACATCTCTTACAAAGGACTGTGAAACGCAGTTTCTTTGCAGGCCTGATGTGGCTGAAGTAGAACTTCTGCTCTGGGTGTGCTACATGGCCATAGAGCTGAAAGGCACAACGTGCAGGCTTCTTTCCAAAGGGCGAGTTGGGCCCCAAAGCATCTTGCTTCCAGCTCTTTGGGCTAGCTATGAAACAACTCGCTCTGCACAGTGCTCTTACAGCCTACCGGGAGCATCAGTTACAAAGGCCTGTGAAATGCAGTTTCTTTGCAGGCCTGATCTGGCTGAACTAGAACTTCTGCTCTGGGTGTGCTACATGGCCCTAGAGCTGAAAGGCACAACGTGCAGGCTTCTTTCCAAAGGGCGAGTTGGGCCCCAAAGCATCTTGCTTCCAGCTCTTTGGAAAGCTAAGAAACAACTCGCTGTGCGCAGTGCTTTTACAGCCTACCGGGAACATCTCTTACAAAGGCATCTCAAACGCAGTTGCTTTGCAGGCCTGATCTGGCTGAAGTAGAACTTCTGCTCTGGGTGTGCTACATTGGCCTAGAGCTGAAAGGCACAAAGTGCAGGCTTCTTTGCAAAGGGCGAGTTGGGCCGCAAAGCATCTTGCTTCCAGCTCCTTGGGAAGCTAAGAAACAACTCGCTCTGCACAGTGCTCTTACTGCCTACCGGGAATATCTCTTACAAAGGCCTGTGAAACGCAGTTTCTTTGCAGGCCTGATGTGGCTGAAGTAGAACTTCTGCTCTGGGTGTGCTACATTGCCCTAGAGCTGAAAGGCACAACGTGCAGGCTTCTTTGCAAAGGGCGAGTTGGGCCCCAAAGCATCTTGCTTCCAGCTCTTTGGGAAGCTAAGAAACAACTCGCTCTGCACAGTGCTCTTACAGCCTACCGGGAACATCTCTTACAAAGGCCTGTGAAACGCAGTTTCTTTGCAGGCCTGATCTGGCTGAGGTAGAACTTCTGCTCTGGTTGTGCTACATTGGCCTAGAGCTGAAAGGCACAACGTGCAGGCTTCTTTCCAAAGGGCGAGTTAGGCCCCAAACCATCTTGCTTCCAGCTCTTTGGGAAGCTAAGAAACAATTCGCTCTGCACAGTGCTCTTACAGCCTAGTGGGAACATCTCTTACAAAGGCCTGTTAAACACAGTTTCTTTGCAGGCCTGATCTGGCTGAACTAGAAATTCTGCTCTGCGTGTGCTACATTGCCCTAGAGCTGAAAGGCACAACGTGCAGGCTTCTTTGCAAAGGGCGAGTTGGGCCGCAAAGCATCTTGCTTCCAGCTCCTTGGGAAGCTAAGAAACAACTCGCTCTGCACAGTGCTCTTACAGCCTACCGGGAACATCTCTTACAAAGGCCTGTGAAACGCAGTTTCTTTGCAGGCCTGATGTGGCTGAAGTAGAACTTCTGCTCTGGGTGTGCTGCTTTGGCCTAGAGCTGAAAGGCACAACGTGCAGGCTTCTTTCCAAAGGGCGAGTTGGGCCCCAAAGCATCTTGCTTCCAGCTCTTTGGGAAGCTAAGAAACAACTCGCTCTGCACAGTGCTCTTACAGCCTACCGGGAACATCTCTTACAAAGGCCTGTGAAACGCAGTTTCTTTGCAGGCCTGATCTGGCTGAAGTAGAACTTCTGCTCTGGGTGTGCTACATGGCCCTAGAGCTGAAAGGCACAATGTTCAGGCTTCTTTGCAAAAGGCAAGTTGGGCCCCAAAGCATCTTGCTTCCAGCTCTTTGGGCTAGCTATGAAACAACTCGCTCTGCACAGTGCTCTTACAGCCTACCGGAACCATCACTTACAAAGGCCTGTGAAATGCAGTTTCTTTGCAGGCCTGATCACGCTGCACTAGAACTTCTGCTCTGGGTGTGCTACATTGCCCTAGAGCTGAAGGGCACAACGTGCAGGCCTGTTTCCAAAGGGCGAGTTGGGCCCCAAAGCATCTTGCTTCCAGCTCTTTGGGAAGCTAAGAAACAACTCGCTCTGCACAGTGCTCTTACAGCCTACTGGGAACATCTCTTACAAAGGCCTGTGAAATGCAGTTGCTTTGCAGGCCGGATCTGGCTGAACTAGAACTTCTGCTCTGGGTGTGCTACATTGCCCTAGAGCTGAAAGGCACAACGTGCAGGCTTCTTTGCAAAGGGCGAGTTGGGCCGCAAAGCAACTTGCTTCCAGCTCCTTGGGAAGCTAAGAAACAACTCGCACTGCACAGTGCTCTTACAGCCTACCGGGAACATCTCATACAAAGGCCTGTCAAACGCAGTTTCTTTGCAGGCCTGATCTGGCTGAGGTAGAACTTCTGCTCTGGGTGTGCTACATGGCCCTAGAGCTGAAAGGCACAACGTGCAGGCTTCTTTCCAAAGGGCGAGTTGGGCCCCAAAGCATCTTGCTTCCAGCTCTTTGGGCTAGCTATGAAACAACTCGCTCTGCACAGTGCTCTTACAGCCTACCGGGAACATCTCTTACAAAGGCCTGTGAAACGCAGTTTCTTTGCAGGCCTGATCTGGCTGAAGTAGAACTTCTGCTCTGGGTGTGCTACATTGGCCTAGAGCTGAAAGGGACAACGTGCAGGCTTCTTTCCAAAGGGCGAGTTGGGCCCCAAAGCTTCTTGCTTCCAGCTCTTTGGGAAGCTAAGAAACAACTCGCTCTGCACAGTGCTCTTACAGCCTACCGGGAACATCTCTTACAAAGGCCTGTGAAACGCAGTTTCTTTGCAGGCCTGATGTGGCTGAAGTAGAACTTCTGCTCTGGGTGTGCTACATGGCCCTAGAGCTGAAAGGCACAACGTGCAGGCTTCTTTCCAAAGGGCGAGTTGGGCCCCAAAGCTTCTTGCTTCCAGCTCTTTGGGCTAGCTATGAAACAACTCGCTCTGCACAGTGCTCTTACAGCCTACCGGGAGCATCAGTTACAAAGGCCTGTGAAATGCAGTTTCTTTGCAGGCCTGATCTGGCTGAACTAGAACTTCTGCTCTGGGTGTGCTACATGGCCCTAGAGCTGAAAGGCACAACGTGCAGGCTTCTTTCCAAAGGGCGAGTTGGGCCCCAAAGCATCTTGCTTCCAGCTCTTTGGGAAGCTAAGAATCAACTCGCTCTGCACAGTGCTCTTACAGCCTACCGGGAACGTCTCTTACAAAGGCCTGTGAAACGCAGTAACTTTGCAGGCCTGATCTGGCTGAAGTGGAACTTCTGCTCTGGGTGCTCTACATTGCCCTAGAGCTGAAAGGCACAACGTGCAGGCTTCTTTCCAAAGGGCGAGTTGGGCCCCAAAGCATCTTGCTTCCAGCTCTTTGGGAAGCTAAGTAACAACTCGCTCTGCACAGTGCTCTTACAGCCTACCGGGAACATCTCTTACAAAGGCCTGTGAAACGCAGTTTCTTTGCAGGCCTGATCTGGCTGAAGTAGAACTTCTGCTCTGGGTGTGCTACATGGCCCTAGAGCTGAAAGGCACAATGTGCAGGCTTCTTTGCAAAAGGCGAGTTGGGCCCCAAAGCATCTTGCTTCCAGCTCTTTGGGCTAGCTATGAAACAACTCGCTCTGCACAGTGCTCTTACAGCCTACCGGAACCATCACTTACAATGGGCTGTGAAATGCAGTTTCTTTGCAGGCCTGATCACGCTGCACTAGAACTTCTGCTCTGGGTGTGCTACATTGCCCTAGAGCTGAAGGGCACAACGTGCAGGCCTGTTTCCAAAGGGCGAGTTGGGCCCCAAAGCATCTTGCTTCCAGCTCTTTGGGAAGCTAAGAAACAAGTCGCTCTGCACAGTGCTCTTACAGCCTACTGGGAACATCTCTTACAAAGGCCTGTGAAATACAGTTTCTTTGCAGGCCTGATCTGGCTGAACTAGAACTTCTGCTCTGGGTGTGCTACATTGGCCTAGAGCTGAAAGGCACAATGTGCAGGCTTCTTTCCAAAGGGCGAGTTGGGCCCCAAAGCATCTTGCTTCCAGCTCTTTGGGAAGCTAATAAACAAGGCGCTCTGCACAGTGCTCTTACAGCCTACCGGGAACATCTCTTACAAAGGCCTGTGAAACGCAGTTTCTTTGCAGGCCGGATCTGGCTGAACTAGAACTTCTGCTCTGCGTGTGCTACATTGCCCTAGAGCTGAAAGGCACAACGTGCAGGCTTCTTTCCAAAGGGCGAGTTGGGCCCCAAAGCATCTTGCTTCCAGCTCTTTGGAAAGCTAAGAAACAACTCGCTCTGCACAGTGCTTTTACAGAGTCCCGGGAACATCTCTTACAAAGGCCTGTGTAACGCAGTTTCTTTGCAGGCCTGATCTGGCTGAAGTAGAACTTCTGCTCTGGGTGTGCTACATTGGCCTAGAGCTGAAAGGCACAACGTGCAGGCTTCTTTCCAAAGGGCGAGTTGGGCCGCAAAGCATCTTGCTTCCAGCTCTTTGGGAAGCTAAGAAACAACTCGCTCTGCACAGTGCTCTTACAGCCTACCGGGAACATCTCTTACAAAGGCCTGTGAAACGCAGTTTCTTTGCAGGCCTGATCTGGCTGAAGTAGAACTTCTGCTCTGCGTGTGCTACATTGCCCTAGAGCTGAAAGGCACAGCGTGCAGGCTTCTTTCCAAAGGTCGAGTTGGGCCCCAAAGCATCGTGCTTCCAGCTCCTTGGGAAGCTAAGAAACAACTCGCTCTGCACAGTGCTCTTACAGCCTACCGGGAACATCTCTTACAAAGGCCTGTGAAACGCAGTTTCTTTGCAGGCCTGATCTCGCTGAAGTAGAACTTCTGCTCTGGGTGTGCTACATTGGCCTAGAGCTGAAAGGCACAACGTGCAGGCTTCTTTGCAAAGAGCGAGTTGGGCCGCAAAGCATCTTGCTTCCAGCTCCTTGGGAAGCTAAGAAACTACTCGCTCTGCACAGTGCTCTTACAGCCTACCGGGAACATCTCTTACAAAGGCCTGTGAAACGCAGTTTCTTTGCAGGCCTGATCTCGCTGAAGTAGAACTTCTGCTCTGGGTGTGCTACATTGGCGTAGAGCTGAAAGGCACAACCTGCAGGCTTCTTTCCAAAGGGCGAGTTGGGCCCCAAAGCATCTTGCTTCCAGCTCTTTGGGAAGCTAAGAAACAACTCGCTCTGCACAGTGCTCTTACAGCCTACTGGGAACATCTCTTACAAAGGCCTGTGAAATGCAGTTGCTTTGCAGGCCGGATCTGACTGAACTAGAACTTCTGCTCTGCGTGTGCTACATTGCCCTAGAGCTGAAAGGCACAACGTGCAGGCTTCTTTGCAAAGGGCGAGTTGGGCCGCAAAGCAACTTGCTTCCAGCTCCTTGGGAAGCTAAGAAACAACTCGCACTGCACAGTGCTCTTACAGCCTACCGGGAACATCTCATACAAAGGCCTGTCAAACGCAGTTTCTTTGCAGGCCTGATCTGGCTGAGGTAGAACTTCTGCTCTGGGTGTGCTACATGGCCCTAGAGCTGAAAGGCACAACGTGCAGGCTTCTTTCCAAAGGGCGAGTTGGGCCCCAAAGCATCTTGCTTCCAGCTCTTTGGGCTAGCTATGAAACAACTCACTCTGCACAGTGCTCTTACAGCCTACCGGGAACATCTCTTACAAAGGCCTGTGAAACGCAGTTTCTTTGCAGGCCTGATCTGGCTGAAGTAGAACTTCTGCTCTGGGTGTGCTACATTGGCCTAGAGCTGAAAGGGACAACGTGCAGGCTTCTTTCCAAAGGGCGAGTTGGGCCCCAAAGCTTCTTGCTTCCAGCTCTTTGGGAAGCTAAGAAACAACTCGCTCTGCACAGTGCTCTTACAGCCTACCGGGAACATCTCTTACAAAGGCCTGTGAAACGCAGTTTCTTTGCAGGCCTGATGTGGCTGAAGTAGAACTTCTGCTCTGGCTGTGCTACATGGCCCTAGAGCTGAAATTCACAACGTGCAGGCTTCTTTCCAAAGGGCGAGTTGGGCCCCAAAGCATCTTGCTTCCAGCTCTTTGGGCTAGCTATGAAACAACTCGCTCTGCACAGTGCTCTTACAGCCTACCGGGAGCATCAGTTACAAAGGCCTGTGAAATGCAGTTTCTTTGCAGGCCTGATCTGGCTGAACTAGAACTTCTGCTCTGGGTGTGCTACATGGCCCTAGAGCTGAAAGGCACAACGTGCAGGCTTCTTTCCAAAGGGCGAGTTGGGCCCCAAAGCATCTTGCTTCCAGCTCTTTGGGAAGCTAAGAAACAACTCGCTCTGCACAGTGCTCTTACAGCCTACCGGGAACATCTCTTACAAAGGCCTGTGAAACGCAGTATCTTTGCAGGCCTGATCTGGCTGAAGTGGAACTTCTGCTCTGGGTGCTCTACATTGCCCTAGAGCTGAAAGGCACAACGTGCAGGCTTCTTTCCAAAGGGCGAGTTGGGCCCCAAAGCATCTTGCTTCCAGCTCTTTGGGCAGCTAAGTAACAACTCGCTCTGCACAGTGCTCTTACAGCCTACCGGGAACATCTCTTACAAAGGCCTGTGAAACGCAGTTTCTTTGCAGGCCTGATCTCGCTGAAGTAGAACTTCTGCTCTGGGTGTGCTACATGGCCCTAGAGCTGAAAGGCACAATGTGCAGGCTTCTTTGCAAAAGGCGAGTTGGGCCCCAAAGCATCTTGCTTCCAGCTCTTTGGGCTAGCTATGAAACAACTCGCTCTGCACAGTGCTCTTACAGCCTACCGGAACCATCACTTACAAAGGCCTGTGAAATGCAGTTTCTTTGCATGCCTGATCACGCTGCACTAGAACTTCTGCTCTGGGTGTGCTACATTGCCCTAGAGCTGAAGGGCACAACGTGCAGGCCTGTTTCCAAAGGGCGAGTTGGGCCCCAAAGCATCTTGCTTCCAGCTCTTTGGGAAGCTAAGAAACAAGTCGCTCTGCACAGTGCTCTTACAGCCTACTGGGAACATCTCTTACAAAGGCCTGTGAAATGCAGTTTCTTTGCGGGCCTGATCTGGCTGAACTAGAACTTCTGCTCTGGGTGTGCTACATTGGCCTAGAGCTGAAAGGCACAATGTGCAGGCTTCTTTCCAAAGGGCGAGTTGGGCCCCAAAGCATCTTGCTTCCAGCTCTTTGGGAAGCTAAGAAACAAGTCGCTCTGCACAGTGCTCTTACAGCCTACTGGGAACATCTCTTACAAAGGCCTGTGAAACGCAGTTTCCTTGCAGGCCTGATCTGGCTGAAGTAGAACTTCTGCTCTGGGTGTGCTACATTGGCCTAGAGCTGAAAGGCACAACGTGCAGGCTTCTTTCCAAAGGGCGAGTTGGGCCCCAAAGCATCTTGCTTCCAGCTCTTTGGGAAGCTAAGAAACAACTCGCTCTGCACAGTGCTTTTACAGCCTACCGGGAACATCTCTTACAAAGGCATCTCAAACGCAGTTTCTTTGCAGGCCTGATCTGGCTGAAGTAGATCTTCTGCTCTGGGTGTGCTACATTGGCCTAGAGCTGAAAGGCACAACGTGCAGGCTTCTTTCCAAAGGGCGAGTTGGGCCCCAAAGCATCTTGCTTCCAGCTCTTTGGGAAGCTAAGAAACAAGTCGCTCTGCACAGTGCTCTTACAGCCTACTGGGAACATCTCTTACAAAGGCCTGTGAAACGCAGTTTCTTTGCAGGCCTGATCTGGCTGAAGTAGAACTTCTGCTCTGGGTGTGCTACATTGGCCTAGAGCTGAAAGGCACAACGTGCAGGCTTCTTTCAAAAGGGCGAGTTGGGCCCCAAAGCATCTTGCTTCCAGCTCTTTGGGAAGCTAAGAAACAAGTCGCTCTGCACAGTGCTCTTACAGCCTACCGGGAACATCTCTTACAAAGGCATGTGAAACGCAGTTTCTTTGCAGGCCTGATCTGGCTGAACTAGAACTTCTGCTCTGCGTGTGCTACATTGCCCTAGAGCTGAAAGGGACAACGTGCAGGCTTCTTTGCAAAGGGCGAGTTGGGCCGCAATGCATCTTGCTTCCAGCTCCTTGGGAAGCTAAGAAACAACTCGCTCTGCACAGTGCTCTTACAGCCTACCGGGAACATCTCTTACAAAGGCCTGTGAAACGCAGTTTCTTTGCAGGCCTGATGTGGCTGAAGTAGAACTTCTGCTGTGGGTGTGCTACATTGGCCTAGAGCTGAAAGGCACAACCTGCAGGCTTCTTTCCAAAGGGCGAGTTGGGCCCCAAAGCATCTTGCTTCCAGCTCTTTGGGAAGCTAAGAAACAACTCGCTCTGCACAGTGCTTTTACAGAGTCCCGGGAACATCTCTTACAAAGGCCTGTGTAACGCAGTTTCTTTGCAGGCCTGATCTGGCTGAAGTAGAACTTCTGCTCTGGGTGTGCTACATTGGCCTAGAGCTGAAAGGCACAACGTGCAGGCTTCTTTCCAAAGGGCGAGTTGGGCCGCAAAGCATCTTGCTTCCAGCTCTTTGGGAAGCTAAGAAACAACTCGCTCTGCACAGTGCTCTTACAGCCTACCGGGAACATCTCTTACAAAGGCCTGTGAAACGCAGTTTCTTTGCAGGCCTGATCTGGCTGAAGTAGAACTTCTGCTCTGCGTGTGCTACATTGCCCTAGAGCTGAAAGGCACAGCGTGCAGGCTTCTTTCCAAAGGTCGAGTTGGGCCCCAAAGCATCTTGCTTCCAGCTCCTTGGGAAGCTAAGAAACAACTCGCTCTGCACAGTGCTCTTACAGCCTACCGGGAACATCTCTTACAAAGGCCTGTGAAACGCAGTTTCTTTGCAGGCCTGATCTCGCTGAAGTAGAACTTCTGCTCTGGGTGTGCTACATTGGCCTAGAGCTTAAAGGCACAACGTGCAGGCTTCTTTGCAAAGGGCGAGTTGGGCCGCAAAGCATCTTGCTTCCAGCTCCTTGGGAAGCTAAGAAACTACTCGCTCTGCACAGTGCTCTTACAGCCTACCGGGAACATCTCTTACAAAGGCCTGTGAAACGCAGTTTCTTTGCAGGCCTGATCTCGCTGAAGTAGAACTTCTGCTCTGGGTGTGCTACATTGGCGTAGAGCTGAAAGGCACAACCTGCAGGCTTCTTTCCAAAGGGCGAGTTGGGCCCCAAAGCATCTTGCTTCCAGCTCTTTGGGAAGCTAAGAAACAACTCGCTCTGCACAGTGCTCTTACAGCCTACTGGGAACATCTCTTACAAAGGCCTGTGAAATGCAGTTGCTTTGCAGGCCGGATCTGACTGAACTAGAACTTCTGCTCTGCGTGTGCTACATTGCCCTAGAGCTGAAAGGCACAACGTGCAGGCTTCTTTGCAAAGGGCGAGTTGGGCCGCAAAGCAACTTGCTTCCAGCTCCTTGGGAAGCTAAGAAACAACTCGCACTGCACAGTGCTCTTACAGCCTACCGGGAACATCTCATACAAAGGCCTGTCAAACGCAGTTTCTTTGCAGGCCTGATCTGGCTGAGGTAGAACTTCTGCTCTGGGTGTGCTACATTGCCCTAGAGCTGAAAGGCACAACGTGCAGGCTTCTTTCCAAAGGGCGAGTTGGGCCCCAAAGCATCTTGCTTCCAGCTCTTTGGGCTAGCTTGAAACAACTCACTCTGCACAGTGCTCTTACAGCCTACCGGGAACATCTCTTACAAAGGCCTGTGAAACGCAGTTTCTTTGCAGGCCTGATCTGGCTGAAGTAGAACTTCTGCTCTGGGTGTGCTACATTGGCCTAGAGCTGAAAGGGACAACGTGCAGGCTTCTTTCCAAAGGGCGAGTTGGGCCCCAAAGCTTCTTGCTTCCAGCTCTTTGGGAAGCTAAGAAACAACTCGCTCTGCACAGTGCTCTTACAGCCTACCGGGAACATCTCTTACAAAGGCCTGTGAAACGCAGTTTCTTTGCAGGCCTGATGTGGCTGAAGTAGAACTTCTGCTCTGGCTGTGCTACATGGCCCTAGAGCTGAAAGGCACAACGTGCAGGCTTCTTTCCAAAGGGCGAGTTGGGCCCCAAAGCATCTTGCTTCCAGCTCTTTGGGCTAGCTATGAAACAACTCGCTCTGCACAGTGCTCTTACAGCCTACCGGGAGCATCAGTTACAAAGGCCTGTGAAATGCAGTTTCTTTGCAGGCCTGATCTGGCTGAACTAGAACTTCTGCTCTGGGTGTGCTACATGGCCCTAGAGCTGAAAGGCACAACGTGCAGGCTTCTTTCCAAAGGGCGAGTTGGGCCCCAAAGCATCTTGCTTCCAGCTCTTTGGGAAGCTAAGAAACAACTCGCTCTGCACAGTGCTCTTACAGCCTACCGGGAACATCTCTTACAAAGGCCTGTGAAACGCAGTATCTTTGCAGGCCTGATCTGGCTGAAGTGGAACTTCTGCTCTGGGTGCTCTACATTGCCCTAGAGCTGAAAGGCACAACGTGCAGGCTTCTTTCCAAAGGGCGAGTTGGGCCCCAAAGCATCTTGCTTCCAGCTCTTTGGGCAGCTAAGTAACAACTCGCTCTGCACAGTGCTCTTACAGCCTACCGGGAACATCTCTTACAAAGGCCTGTGAAACGCAGTTTCTTTGCAGGCCTGATCTGGCTGAAGTAGAACTTCTGCTCTGGGTGTGCTACATGGCCCTAGAGCTGAAAGGCACAATGTGCAGGCTTCTTTGCAAAAGGCGAGTTGGGCCCCAAAGCATCTTGCTTCCAGCTCTTTGGGCTAGCTATGAAACAACTCGCTCTGCACAGTGCTCTTACAGCCTACCGGAACCATCACTTACAAAGGCCTGTGAAATGCAGTTTCTTTGCAGGCCTGATCACGCTGCACTAGAACTTCTGCTCTGGGTGTGCTACATTGCCCTAGAGCTGAAGGGCACAACGTGCAGGCCTGTTTCCAAAGGGCGAGTTGGGCCCCAAAGCATCTTGCTTCCAGCTCTTTGGGAAGCTAAGAAACAAGTCGCTCTGCACAGTGCTCTTACAGCCTACTGGGAACATCTCTTACAAAGGCCTGTGAAATGCAGTTTCTTTGCGGGCCTGATCTGGCTGAAGTAGAACTTCTGCTCTGGGTGTGCTACATTGGCCTAGAGCTGAAAGGCACAATGTGCAGGCTTCTTTCCAAAGGGCGAGTTGGGCCCCAAAGCATCTTGCTTCCAGCTCTTTGGGAAGCTAAGAAACAAGTCGCTCTGCACAGTGCTCTTACAGCCTACTGGGAACATCTCTTACAAAGGCCTGTGAAACGCAGTTTCCTTGCAGGCCTGATCTGGCTGAAGTAGAACTTCTGCTCTGGGTGTGCTACATTGGCCTAGAGCTGAAAGGCACAACGTGCAGGCTTCTTTCCAAAGGGCGAGTTGGGCCCCAAAGCATCTTGCTTCCAGCTCTTTGGGAAGCTAAGAAACAACTCGCTCTGCACAGTGCTTTTACAGCCTACCGGGAACATCTCTTACAAAGGCATCTCAAACGCAGTTTCTTTGCAGGCCTGATCTGGCTGAAGTAGATCTTCTGCTCTGGGTGTGCTACATTGGCCTAGAGCTGAAAGGCACAACGTGCAGGCTTCTTTCCAAAGGGCGAGTTGGGCCCCAAAGCATCTTGCTTCCAGCTCTTTGGGAAGCTAAGAAACAAGTCGCTCTGCACAGTGCTCTTACAGCCTACTGGGAACATCTCTTACAAAGGCCTGTGAAACGCAGTTTCTTTGCAGGCCTGATCTGGCTGAAGTAGAACTTCTGCTCTGGGTGTGCTACATTGGCCTAGAGCTGAAAGGCACAACGTGCAGGCTTCTTTCAAAAGGGCGAGTTGGGCCCCAAAGCATCTTGCTTCCAGCTCTTTGGGAAGCTAAGAAACAAGTCGCTCTGCACAGTGCTCTTACAGCCTACCGGGAACATCTCTTACAAAGGCATGTGAAACGCAGTTTCTTTGCAGGCCTGATCTGGCTGAACTAGAACTTCTGCTCTGCGTGTGCTACATTGCCCTAGAGCTGAAAGGGACAACGTGCAGGCTTCTTTGCAAAGGGCGAGTTGGGCCGCAATGCATCTTGCTTCCAGCTCCTTGGGAAGCTAAGAAACAACTCGCTCTGCACAGTGCTCTTACAGCCTACCGGGAACATCTCTTACAAAGGCCTGTGAAACGCAGTTTCTTTGCAGGCCTGATGTGGCTGAAGTAGAACTTCTGCTGTGGGTGTGCTACATTGGCCTAGAGCTGAAAGGCACAACCTGCAGGCTTCTTTCCAAAGGGCGAGTTGGGCCCCAAAGCATCTTGCTTCCAGCTCTTTGGGAAGCTAAGAAACAACTCGCTCTGCACAGTGCTCTTACAGCCTACCGGGAACATCTCTTACAAAGGCCTGTGAAACGCAGTTTCTTTGCAGGCCTGATCTCGCTGAAGTAGAACTTCTGCTCTGGGTGTGCTACATTGGCCTAGAGCTGAAAGGCACAACGTGCAGGCTTCTTTCCAAAGGGCGAGTTGGGCCCCAAAGCATCTTGCTTCCAGCTCTTTGGGAAGCTAAGAAACAACTCGCTCTGCACAGTGCTCTTACAGACTACAGGGAACATCTCATACAAAGGCCTGTCAAACGCAGTTTCTTTGCCGGCCTGATCTGGCTGAGGTAGAACTTCTGCTCTGGGTGTGCTACATGGCCCTAGAGCTGAAAGGCACAACGTGCAGGCTTCTTTCCAAAGGGCGAGTTGGGCCCCAAAGCATCTTGCTTCCAGCTCTTTGGGCTAGCTATGAAACAACTCGCTCTGCACAGTGCTCTTACAGCCTACCGGGAACATCTCTTACAAAGGCCTGTGAAACGCAGTTTCTTTGCAGGCCGGATCTGGCTGAACTAGAACTTCTGCTCTGCGTGTGCTACATTGCCCTAGAGCTGAAAGGCAAAACGTGCAGGCTTCTTTGCAAAGGGCGAGTTGGGCCGCAAAGCAACTTGCTTCCAGCTCCTTTGGAAGCTAAGAAACAACTCGCACTGCACAGTGCTCTTACAGCCTACCGGGAACATCTCATACAAAGGCCTGTCAAACGCAGTTTCTTTGCAGGCCTGATCTGGCTGAACTAGAACTTCTGCTCTGCGTGTGCTACATGGCCCTAGAGCTGAAAGGCACAACGTGCAGGCTTCTTTCCAAAGGGCGAGTTGGGCCCCAAAGCATCTTGCTTCCAGCTCTTTGGGCTAGCTATGAAACAACTCGCTCTACACAGTGCTCTTACACCCTACCGGGAACATCTCTTACAAAGGCCTGTGAAACGCAGTTTCTTTGCAGGCCTGATCTGGCTGAAGTAGAACTTCTGCTCTGGGTGTGCTACATTGGCCTAGAGCTGAAAGGCACAACGGGCAGGCTTCTTTCCAAAGGGCGAGTTGGGCCCCAAAGCTTCTTGCTTCCAGCTCTTTGGGAAGCTAAGAAACAACTCGCTCTGCACAGTGCTCTTACAGCCTACCGGGAACATCTCTTACAAAGGCCTGTGAAACGCAGTTTCTTTGCAGGCCTGATGTGGCTGAAGTAGAACTTCTGCTCTGTGAGTGCTACATGGCCCTAGAGCTGAAAGGCACAACGTGCAGGCTTCTTTCCAAAGGGCGAGTTGGGCCCCAAAGCATCTTGCTTCCAGCTCTTTGGGCTAGCTATGAAACAACTCGCTCTGCACAGTGCTCTTACAGCCTACCGGGAGCATCAGTTACAAAGGCCTGTGAAATGCAGTTTCTTTGCAGGCCTGATCAGGCTGAACTAGAACTTCTGCTCTGGGTGTGCTACATGGCCCTACAGCTGAAAGGCACAACGTGCAGGCTTCTTTCCAAAGGGCGAGTTGGGCCCCAAAGCATCTTGCTTCCAGCTCTTTGGGAAGCTAAGAAACAACTCGCTCTGCACAGTGCTCTTACAGCCTACCGGGAACATCTCTTACAAAGGCCTGTGAAACGCAGTTTCTTTGCAGGCCTGATCTGGCTGAAGTAGAACTTCTGCTCTGGGTGCTCTACATTGCCCTAGAGCTGAAAGGCACAACGTGCAGGCTTCTTTCCAAAGGGCGAGTTGGGCCCCAAAGCATCTTGCTTCCAGCTCTTTGGGAAGCTAAGAAACAACTCGCTCTGCACAGTGCTCTTACAGCCTACCGGGAACATCTCTTACAAAGGCCTGTGAAACGCAGTTTCTTTGCAGGCCTGATCTGGCTGATGTAGAACTTCTGCTCTGGGTGTGCTACATTGCCCTAGAGCTGAAAGGCACAACGTGCAGGCTTCTTTCCAAAGGGCGAGTTGGGCCCCAAAGCATCTTGCTTCCAGCTCCTTGGGAAGCTAAGAAACAACACGCTCTGCACAGTGCTCTTACAGCCTACCGGGAACATCTATTACAAAGGCCTGTGAAACGCAGTTTCTTTGCAGGCCTGATCTGGCTGAAGTGGAACTTCTGCTCTGGGTGTGCTACATTGCCCTAGAGCTGAAAGGCACAACGTTCAGGCTTCTTTCCAAAGGGCGATTTGGGCCCCAAAGCATCTTGCTTCCAGCTCTTTGGGCAGCTAAGTAACAACTCGCTCTGCACAGTGCTCTTACAGCCTACCGGGAACATCTCTTACAAAGGCCTGTGAAACGCAGTTTCTTTGCAGGCCTGATCTCGCTGAAGTAGAACTTCTGCTCTGGGTGTGCTACATGGCCCTACAGCTGAAAGGCACAATGTGCAGGCTTCTTTGCAAAAGGCGAGTTGGGCCCCAAAGCATCTTGCTTCCAGCTCTTTGGGCTAGCTATGAAACAACTCGCTCTGCACAGTGCTCTTACAGCCTACCGGAACCATCACTTACAAAGGCCTGTGAAATGCAGTTTCTTTGCAGGCCTGATCACGCTGCACTAGAACTTCTGCTCTGGGTGTGCTACATTGCCCTAGAGCTGAAGGGCACAACGTGCAGGCCTGTTTCCAAAGGGCGAGTTGGGCCCCAAAGCATCTTGCTTCCAGCTCTTTGGGAAGCTAAGAAACAAGTCGCTCTGCACAGTGCTCTTACAGCCTACTGGGAACATCTCTTACAAAGGCCTGTGAAATGCAGTTTCTTTGCGGGCCTGATCTGGCTGAACTAGAACTTCTGCTCTGGGTGTGCTACATTGGCCTAGAGCTGAAAGGCACAATGTGCAGGCTTCTTTCCAAAGGGCGAGTTGGGCCCCAAAGCATCTTGCTTCCAGCTCTTTGGGAAGCTAAGAAACAAGTCGCTCTGCACAGTGCTCTTACAGCCTACTGGGAACATCTCTTACAAAGGCCTGTGAAACGCAGTTTCCTTGCAGGCCTGATCTGGCTGAAGTAGAACTTCTGCTCTGGGTGTGCTACATTGGCCTAGAGCTGAAAGGCACAACGTGCAGGCTTCTTTCCAAAGGGCGAGTTGGGCCCCAAAGCATCTTGCTTCCAGCTCTTTGGGAAGCTAAGAAACAACTCGCTCTGCACAGTGCTTTTACAGCCTACCGGGAACATCTCTTACAAAGGCATCTCAAACGCAGTTTCTTTGCAGGCCTGATCTGGCTGAAGTAGATCTTCTGCTCTGGGTGTGCTACATTGGCCTAGAGCTGAAAGGCACAACGTGCAGGCTTCTTTCCAAAGGGCGAGTTGGGCCCCAAAGCATCTTGCTTCCAGCTCTTTGGGAAGCTAAGAAACAAGTCGCTCTGCACAGTGCTCTTACAGCCTACTGGGAACATCTCTTACAAAGGCCTGTGAAACGCAGTTTCTTTGCAGGCCTGATCTGGCTGAAGTAGAACTTCTGCTCTGGGTGTGCTACATTGGCCTAGAGCTGAAAGGCACAACGTGCAGGCTTCTTTCAAAAGGGCGAGTTGGGCCCCAAAGCATCTTGCTTCCAGCTCTTTGGGAAGCTAAGAAACAAGTCGCTCTGCACAGTGCTCTTACAGCCTACCGGGAACATCTCTTACAAAGGCATGTGAAACGCAGTTTCTTTGCAGGCCTGATCTGGCTGAACTAGAACTTCTGCTCTGCGTGTGCTACATTGCCCTAGAGCTGAAAGGGACAACGTGCAGGCTTCTTTGCAAAGGGCGAGTTGGGCCGCAATGCATCTTGCTTCCAGCTCCTTGGGAAGCTAAGAAACAACTCGCTCTGCACAGTGCTCTTACAGCCTACCGGGAACATCTCTTACAAAGGCCTGTGAAACGCAGTTTCTTTGCAGGCCTGATGTGGCTGAAGTAGAACTTCTGCTGTGGGTGTGCTACATTGGCCTAGAGCTGAAAGGCACAACCTGCAGGCTTCTTTCCAAAGGGCGAGTTGGGCCCCAAAGCATCTTGCTTCCAGCTCTTTGGGAAGCTAAGAAACAACTCGCTCTGCACAGTGCTCTTACAGCCTACCGGGAACATCTCTTACAAAGGCCTGTGAAACGCAGTTTCTTTGCAGGCCTGATCTCGCTGAAGTAGAACTTCTGCTCTGGGTGTGCTACATTGGCCTAGAGCTGAAAGGCACAACGTGCAGGCTTCTTTCCAAAGGGCGAGTTGGGCCCCAAAGCATCTTGCTTCCAGCTCTTTGGGAAGCTAAGAAACAACTCGCTCTGCACAGTGCTCTTACAGACTACAGGGAACATCTCATACAAAGGCCTGTCAAACGCAGTTTCTTTGCCGGCCTGATCTGGCTGAGGTAGAACTTCTGCTCTGGGTGTGCTACATGGCCCTAGAGCTGAAAGGCACAACGTGCAGGCTTCTTTCCAAAGGGCGAGTTGGGCCCCAAAGCATCTTGCTTCCAGCTCTTTGGGCTAGCTATGAAACAACTCGCTCTGCACAGTGCTCTTACAGCCTACCGGGAACATCTCTTACAAAGGCCTGTGAAACGCAGTTTCTTTGCAGGCCGGATCTGGCTGAACTAGAACTTCTGCTCTGCGTGTGCTACATTGCCCTAGAGCTGAAAGGCAAAACGTGCAGGCTTCTTTGCAAAGGGCGAGTTGGGCCGCAAAGCAACTTGCTTCCAGCTCCTTTGGAAGCTAAGAAACAACTCGCACTGCACAGTGCTCTTACAGCCTACCGGGAACATCTCATACAAAGGCCTGTCAAACGCAGTTTCTTTGCAGGCCTGATCTGGCTGAGGTAGAACTTCTGCTCTGGGTGTGCTACATGGCCCTAGAGCTGAAAGGCACAACGTGCAGGCTTCTTTCCAAAGGGCGAGTTGGGCCCCAAAGCATCTTGCTTCCAGCTCTTTGGGCTAGCTATGAAACAACTCGCTCTACACAGTGCTCTTACACCCTACCGGGAACATCTCTTACAAAGGCCTGTGAAACGCAGTTTCTTTGCAGGCCTGATCTGGCTGAAGTAGAACTTCTGCTCTGGGTGTGCTACATTGGCCTAGAGCTGAAAGGCACAACGGGCAGGCTTCTTTCCAAAGGGCGAGTTGGGCCCCAAAGTTTCTTGCTTCCAGCTCTTTGGGAAGCTAAGAAACAACTCGCTCTGCACAGTGCTCTTACAGCCTACCGGGAACATCTCTTACAAAGGCCTGTGAAACGCAGTTTCTTTGCAGGCCTGATGTGGCTGAAGTAGAACTTCTGCTCTGTGAGTGCTACATGGCCCTAGAGCTGAAAGGCACAACGTGCAGGCTTCTTTCCAAAGGGCGAGTTGGGCCCCAAAGCATCTTGCTTCCAGCTCTTTGGGCTAGCTATGAAACAACTCGCTCTGCACAGTGCTCTTACAGCCTACCGGGAGCATCAGTTACAAAGGCCTGTGAAATGCAGTTTCTTTGCAGGCCTGATAAGGCTGAACTAGAACTTCTGCTCTGGGTGTGCTACATGGCCCTACAGCTGAAAGGCACAACGTGCAGGCTTCTTTCCAAAGGGCGAGTTGGGCCCCAAAGCATCTTGCTTCCAGCTCTTTGGGAAGCTAAGAAACAACTCGCTCTGCACAGTGCTCTTACAGCCTACCGGGAACATCTCTTACAAAGGCCTGTGAAACGCAGTTTCTTTGCAGGCCTGATCTGGCTGAAGTAGAACTTCTGCTCTGGGTGCTCTACATTGCCCTAGAGCTGAAAGGCACAACGTGCAGGCTTCTTTCCAAAGGGCGAGTTGGGCCCCAAAGCATCTTGCTTCCAGCTCTTTGGGAAGCTAAGAAACAACTCGCTCTGCACAGTGCTCTTACAGCCTACCGGGAACATCTCTTACAAAGGCCTGTGAAACGCAGTTTCTTTGCAGGCCTGATCTGGCTGATGTAGAACTTCTGCTCTGGGTGTGCTACATTGCCCTAGAGCTGAAAGGCACAACGTGCAGGCTTCTTTCCAAAGGGCGAGTTGGGCCCCAAAGCATCTTGCTTCCAGCTCCTTGGGAAGCTAAGAAACAACACGCTCTGCACAGTGCTCTTACAGCCTACCGGGAACATCTATTACAAAGGCCTGTGAAACGCAGTTTCTTTGCAGGCCTGATCTGGCTGAAGTGGAACTTCTGCTCTGGGTGTGCTACATTGCCCTAGAGCTGAAAGGCACAACGTTCAGGCTTCTTTCCAAAGGGCGATTTGGGCCCCAAAGCATCTTGCTTCCAGCTCTTTGGGAAGCTAAGAAACAACTCGCACTGCACAGTGCTCTTACAGCCTACCGGGAACATCTCATACAAAGGCCTGTCAAACGCAGTTTCTTTGCAGGCCTGATCTGGCTGAGGTAGAACTTCTGCTCTGGGTGTGCTACATGGCCCTAGAGCTGAAAGGCACAACGTGCAGGCTTCTTTCCAAAGGGCGAGTTGGGCCCCAAAGCATCTTGCTTCCAGCTCTTTGGGCTAGCTATGAAACAACTCGCTCTGCACAGTGCTCTTACAGCCTACCGGGAACATCTCTTACAAAGGCCTGTGAAACGCAGTTTCTTTGCAGGCCTGATCTGGCTGAAGTAGAACTTCTGCTCTGGGTGTGCTACATTGGCCTAGAGCTGAAAGGGACAACGTGCAGGCTTCTTTCCAAAGGGCGAGTTGGGCCCCAAAGCTTCTTGCTTCCAGCTCTTTGGGAAGCTAAGAAACAACTCGCTCTGCACAGTGCTCTTACAGCCTACCGGGAACATCTCTTACAAAGGCCTGTGAAACGCAGTTTCTTTGCAGGCCTGATGTGGCTGAAGTAGAACTTCTGCTCTGGGTGTGCTACATGGCCCTAGTGCTGAAAGGCACAACGTGCAGGCTTCTTTCCAAAGGGCGAGTTGGGCCCCAAAGCATCTTGCTTCCAGCTCTTTGGGCTAGCTATGAAACAACTCGCTCTGCACAGTGCTCTTACAGCCTACCGGGAGCATCAGTTACAAAGGCCTGTGAAATGCAGTTTCTTTGCAGGCCTGATCTGGCTGAACTAGAACTTCTGCTCTGGGTGTGCTACATGGCCCTAGAGCTGAAAGGCACAACGTGCAGGCTTCTTTCCAAAGGGCGAGTTGGGCCCCAAAGCATCTTGCTTCCAGCTCTTTGGGAAGCTAAGTAACAACTCGCTCTGCACAGTGCTCTTACAGCCTACCGGGAACATCTCTTACAAAGGCCTGTGAAACGCAGTTTCTTTGCAGGCCTGATCTGGCTGAAGTAGAACTTCTGCTCTGGGTGTGCTACATGGCCCTAGAGCTGAAAGGCACAATGTGCAGGCTTCTTTGCAAAAGGCGAGTTGGGCCCCAAAGCATCTTGCTTCCAGCTCTTTGGGCTAGCTATGAAACAACTCGCTCTGCACAGTGCTCTTACAGCCTACCGGAACCATCACTTACAAAGGCCTGTGAAACGCAGTTTCTTTGCAGGCCTGATCACGCTGCACTAGAACTTCTGCTCTGGGTGTGCTACATTGCCCTAGAGTTGAAGGGCACAACGTGCAGGCCTGTTTCCAAAGGGCGAGTTGGGCCCCAAAGCATCTTGCTTCCAGCTCTTTGGGAAGCTATGAAACAAGTCGCTCTGCACAGTGCTCTTACAGCCTACTGGGAACATCTCTTACAAAGGCCTGTGAAATGCAGTTTCTTTGCGGGCCTGATCTGGCTGAACTAGAACTTCTGCTCTGGGTGTGCTACATTGGCCTAGAGCTGAAAGGCACAATGTGCAGGCTTCTTTCCAAAGGGCGAGTTGGGCCCCAAAGCATCTTGCTTCCAGCTCTTTGGGAAGCTAAGAAACAAGTCGCTCTGCACAGTGCTCTTACAGCCTACTGGGAACATCTCTTACAAAGGCCTGTGAAACGCAGTTTCCTTGCAGGCCTGATCTGGCTGAAGTAGAACTTCTGCTCTGGGTGTGCTACATTGGCCTAGAGCTGAAAGGCACAACGTGCAGGCTTCTTTCCAAAGGGCGAGTTGGGCCCCAAAGCATCTTGCTTCCAGCTCTTTGGGAAGCTAAGAAACAACTCGCTCTGCACAGTGCTTTTACAGCCTACCGGGAACATCTCTTACAAAGGCATCTCAAACGCAGTTTCTTTGCAGGCCTGATCTGGCAGAAGTAGAACTTCTGCTCTGGGTGTGCTACATTGGCCTAGAGCTGAAAGGCACAACGTGCAGGCTTCTTTCCAAAGGGCGAGTTGGGCCGCAAAGCATCTTGCTTCCAGCTCTTTGGGAAGCTAAGAAACAACTCACTCTGCACAGTGCTCTTACAGCCTACCGGGAACATCTCTTCCAAAGGCCTGTGAAACGCAGTTTCTTTGCAGGCCTGATCTGGCCGAAGTAGAACTTCTGCTCTGCGTGTGCTACATTGCCCTAGAGCTGAAAGGCACAACGTGCAGGCTTCTTTCCAAAGGGCGAGTTGGGCCCCAAAGCATCTTGCTTCCAGCTCTTTGGGAAGCTAAGAAACAAGTCGCTCTGCACAGTGCTCTTACAGCCTACTGGGAACATCTCTTACAAAGGCCTGTGAAACGCAGTTTCTTTGCAGGCCTGATCTGGCTGAAGTAGAACTTCTGCTCTGGGTGTGCTACATTGGCCTAGAGCTGAAAGGCACAACGTGCAGGCTTCTTTCCAAAGGGCGAGTTGGGCCCCAAAGCATCTTGCTTCCAGCTCTTTGGGAAGCTAAGAAACAAGTCGCTCTGCACAGTGCTCTTACAGCCTACCGGGAACATCTCTTACAAAGGCATGTGAAACGCAGTTTCTTTGCAGGCCTGATCTGGCTGAACTAGAACTTCTGCTCTGCGTGTGCTACATTGCCCTAGAGCTGAAAGGCACAACGAGCAGGCTTCTTTGCAAAGGGCGAGTTGGGCCGCAATGCATCTTGCTTCCAGCTCCTTGGGAAGCTAAGAAACAACTCGCTCTGCACAGTGCTCTTACAGCCTACCGGGAACATCTCTTACAAAGGCCTGTGAAACGCAGTTTCTTTGCAGGCCTGATGTGGCTGAAGTAGAACTTCTGCTGTGGGTGTGCTACATTGGCCTAGAGCTGAAAGGCGCAACCTGCAGGCTTCTTTCCAAAGGGCGAGTTGGGCCCCAAAGCATCTTGCTTCCAGCTCTTTGGGAAGCTAAGAAACAACTCGCTCTGCACAGTGCTCTTACAGCCTACCGGGAACATCTCTTACAAAGGCCTCTGAAACGCAGTTTCTTTGCAGGCCTGATCTCGCTGAAGTAGAACTTCTGCTCTGGGTGTGCTACATTGGCCTAGAGCTGAAAGGCACAACGTGCAGGCTTCTTTCCAAAGGGCGAGTTGGGCCCCAAAGCATCTTGCTTCCAGCTCTTTGGGAAGCTAAGAAACAACTCGCTCTGCACAGTGCTCTTACAGACTACAGGGAACATCTCATACAAAGGCCTGTCAAACGCAGTTTCTTTGCCGGCCTGATCTGGCTGAGGTAGAACTTCTGCTCTGGGTGTGCTACATGGCCCTAGAGCTGAAAGGCACAACGTGCAGGCTTCTTTCCAAAGGGCGAGTTGGGCCCCAAAGCATCTTGCTTCCAGCTCTTTGGGCTAGCTATGAAACAACTCGCTCTGCACAGTGCTCTTACAGCCTACCGGGAACATCTCTTACAAAGGCCTGTGAAACGCAGTTTCTTTGCAGGCCGGATCTGGCTGAACTAGAACTTCTGCTCTGGGTGTGCTACATTGCCCTAGAGCTGAAAGGCACAACGTGCAGGCTTCTTTGCAAAGGGCGAGTTGGGCCGCAAAGCAACTTGCTTCCAGCTCCTTTGGAAGCTAAGAAACAACTCGCACTGCACAGTGCTCTTACAGCCTACCGGGAACATCTCATACAAAGGCCTGTCAAACGCAGTTTCTTTGCAGGCCTGATCTGGCTGAGGTAGAACTTCTGCTCTGGGTGTGCTACATGGCCCTAGAGCTGAAAGGCACAACGTGCAGGCTTCTTTCCAAAGGGCGAGTTGGGCCCCAAAGCATCTTGCTTCCAGCTCTTTGGGCTAGCTATGAAACAACTCGCTCTACACAGTGCTCTTACACCCTACCGGGAACATCTCTTACAAAGGCCTGTGAAACGCAGTTTCTTTGCAGGCCTGATCTGGCTGAAGTAGAACATCTGCTCTGGGTGTGCTACATTGGCCTAGAGCTGAAAGGCACAACGGTCAGGCTTCTTTCCAAAGGGCGAGTTGGGCCCCAAAGCTTCTTGCTTCCAGCTCTTTGGGAAGCTAAGAAACAACTCGCTCTGCACAGTGCTCTTACAGCCTACCGGGAACATCTCTTACAAAGGCCTGTGAAACGCAGTTTCTTTGCAGGCCTGATGTGGCTGAAGTAGAACTTCTGCTCTGTGTGTGCTACATGGCCCTAGAGCTGAAAGGCACAACGTGCAGGCTTCCTTCCAAAGGGCTAGTTGGGCCCCAAAGCATCTTGCTTCCAGCTCTTTGGGCTAGCTATGAAACAACTCGCTCTGCACAGTGCTCTTACAGCCTACCGGGAGCATCAGTTACAAAGGCCTGTGAAATGCAGTTTCTTTGCAGGCCTGATCTGGCTGAACTAGAACTTCTGCTCTGGGTGTGCTACATGGCCCTACAGCTGAAAGGCACAACGTGCAGGCTTCTTTCCAAAGGGCGAGTTGGGCCCCAAAGCATCTTGCTTCCAGCTCTTTGGGAAGCTAAGAAACAACTCGCTCTGCACAGTGCTCTTACAGCCTACCGGGAACATCTCTTACAAAGGCCTGTGAAACGCAGTTTCTTTGCAGGCCTGATCTGGCTGAAGTAGAACTTCTGCTCTGGGTGCTCTACATTGCCCTAGAGCTGAAAGGCACAACGTGCAGGCTTCTTTCCAAAGGGCGAGTTGGGCCCCAAAGCATCTTGCTTCCAGCTCTTTGGGAAGCTAAGAAACAACTCGCTCTGCACAGTGCTCTTACAGCCTACCGGGAACATCTCTTACAAAGGCCTGTGAAACGCAGTTTCTTTGCAGGCCTGATCTGGCTGATGTAGAACTTCTGCTCTGGGTGTGCTACATTGCCCTAGAGCTGAAAGGCACAACGTGCAGGCTTCTTTCCAAAGGGCGAGTTGGGCCCCAAAGCATCTTGCTTCCAGCTCCTTGGGAAGCTAAGAAACAACACGCTCTGCACAGTGCTCTTACAGCCCACCGGGAACATCTATTACAAAGGCCTGTGAAACGCAGTTTCTTTGCAGGCCTGACATGGCTGAAGCAGAACTTCTGCTCTGGGTGTGCTACATTGCCCTAGAGCTGAAAGGCACAACGTTCAGGCTTCTTTCCAAAGGGCGATTTGGGCCCCAAAGCATCTTGCTTCCAGCTCTTTGGGAAGCTAAGAAACAACTCGCTCTGCACAGTGCTCTTACAGCCTACCGGGAACATCTCTTACAAAGGCCTGTGAAACGCAGTTTCTTTGCAGGCCTGATCTGGCTAAAGTAGAACTTCTGCTCTGGGTGTGCTACATTGGCCTAGAGCTGAAAGGCACAACCTGCAGGCTTCTTTCCAAAGGGCGAGTTGGGCCCCAAAGCATCTTGCTTCCAGCTCTTTGGGAAGCTAAGAAACAACTCGCTCTGCACAGTGCTCTTACAGCCTACCGGGAGCATCAGTTACAAAGGCCTGTGAAATGCAGTTTCTTTGCAGGCCTAATCTGGCTGAACCAGAACTTCTGCTCTGGGTGTGCTACATTTCCCTAGAGCTGAAAGGCACAACGTGCAGGCTTCTTTCCAAAGGGCGAGTTGGGCCCCAAAGCATCTTGCTTCCAGCTCTTTGGGAAGCTAAGAAACAAGTCGCTCTGCACAGTGCTCTTACAGCCTACCGGGAAAATCTCTTACAAAGGCCTGTGAAACGCAGTTTCTTTGCAGGCCTGATCTGGCTGAACTAGAACTTCTGCTCTGCGTGTGCTACATTGCCCTAGAGCTGAAAGGCACAACGTGCAGGCTTCTTTGCAAAGGGCGAGTTGGGCCCCAAAGCATCTTGCTTCCAGCTCTTTGGGAAGCTAAGAAACAAGTCGCTCTGCACAGTGCTCTTACAGCCTACCGGGAACATCTCTTACAAAGGCCTGTGAAACGCAGTTTCTTTGCAGGCCGGATCTGGCTGAACTAGAACTTCTGCTCTGGGTGCTCTACATTGCCCTAGAGCTGAAAGGCACAACGTGCAGGCTTCTTTCCAAAGGGCGAGTTGGGCCCCAAAGCATCTTGCTTCCAGCTCTTTGGGAAGCTAAGAAACAACTCGCTCTGCACAGTGCTCTTACAGCCTACCGGGAACATCTCTTACAAAGGCCTGTGAAACGCAGTTTCTTTGCAGGCCTGATCTCGCTGAAGTAGAACTTCTGCTCTGGGTGTGCTACATTGGCCTAGAGCTGAAAGGCACAACGTGCAGGCTTCTTTCCAAAGGGCGAGTTGGGCCCCAAAGCATCTTGCTTCCAGCTCTTTGGGAAGCTAAGAAACAACTCGCTCTGCACAGTGCTCTTACAGCCTACCGGGAACATCTCTTACAAAGGCCTGTGAAACGCAGTTTCTTTGCAGGCCTGATCTAGCTGAAGTGGAACTTCTGCTCTGGGTGTGCTACATTGCCCTAGAGCTGAAAGGCACAACGTGCAGGCTTCTTTCCAAAGGGCGAGTTGGGCCCCAAAGCATCTTGCTTCCAGCTCTTTGGGAAGCGAAGAAACAACTCGCTCTGCACAGTGCTTTTACAGCCTACCGGGAACATCTCTTACAAAGGCATCTCAAACGCAGTTTCTTTGCAGGCCTGATCTGGCTGAAGTAGAACTTCTGCTCTGTGTGTGCTACATTGGCCTAGAGCTGAAAGGCACAATGTGCAGGCTTCTTTCCAAAGGCGAGTTGGGCCCCAAAGCATCTTGCTTCCAGCTCTTTGGGAAGCTAAGAAACAACTCGCTCTGCACAGTGCTCTTACAGCCTACCGGGAACATCTCTTACAAAGGCCTGTGAAACGCAGTTTCTTTGCAGGCCGGATCTGGCTGAACTAGAACTTCTGCTCTGCGTGTGCTACATTGCCCTAGAGCTGAAAGGCACAACGTGCAGGCTTCTTTGCAAAGGGCGAGTTGGGCCGCAAAGCAACTTGCTTCCAGCTCCTTTGGAAGCTAAGAAACAACTCGCACTGCACAGTGCTCTTACAGCCTACCGGGAAGATCTCATACAAAGGCCTGTCAAACGCAGTTTCTTTGCAGGCCTGATCTGGCTGAGGTAGAACTTCTGCTCTGGGTGTGCTACATGGCCCTAGAGCTGAAAGGCACAACGTGCAGGCTTCTTTCCAAAGGGCGAGTTGGGCCCCAAAGCATCTTGCTTCCAGCTCTTTGGGCTAGCTATGAAACAACTCGCTCTACACAGTGCTCTTACAGCCTACCGGGAACATCTCTTACAAAGGCCTGTGAAACGCAGTTTCTTTGCAGGCCTGATCTGGCTGAAGTAGAACTTCTGCTCTGGGTGTGCTACATTGGCCTAGAGCTGAAAGGAACAACGGGCAGGCTTCTTTCCAAAGGGCGAGTTGGGCCCCAAAGCTTCTTGCTTCCAGCTCTTTGGGAAGCTAAGAAACAACTCGCTCTGCACAGTGCTCTTACAGCCTACCGGGAACATCTCTTACAAAGGCCTGTGAAACGCAGTTTCTTTGCAGGCCTGATGTGGCTGAAGTAGAACTTCTGCTCTGTGTGTGCTACATGGCCCTAGAGCTGAAAGGCACAACGTGCAGGCTTCTTTCCAAAGGGCGAGTTGGGCCCCAAAGCATCTTGCTTCCAGCTCTTTGGGCTAGCTATGCAACAACTCGCTCTGCACAGTGCTCTTACAGCCTACCGGGAACATCTCTTACAAAGGCCTGTGAAACGCAGTTTCTTTGCAGGCCTGATCTGGCTGAAGTGGAACTTCTGCTCTGGGTGCTCTACATTGCCCTAGAGCTGAAAGGCACAACGTGCAGGCTTCTTTCCAAAGGGCGAGTTGGGCCCCAAAGCATCTTGCTTCCAGCTCTTTGGGAAGCTAAGAAACAACTCGCTCTGCACAGTGCTCTTACAGCCTACCGGGAACATCTCTTACAAAGGCCTGTGAAACGAAGTTTCTTTGCAGGCCTGATCTGGCTGATGTAGAACTTCTGCTCTGGGTGTGCTACATTGCCCTAGAGCTGAAAGGCACAACGTGCAGGCTTCTTTCCAAAGGGCGAGTTGGGCCCCAAAGCATCTTGCTTCCAGCTCCTTGGGAAGCTAAGAAACAACACGCTCTGCACAGTGCTCTTACAGCCTACCGGGAACATCTATTACAAAGGCCTGTGAAACGCAGTTTCTTTGCAGGCCTGATCTGGCTGAAGTGGAACTTCTGCTCTGGGTGTGCTACATTGCCCTAGAGCTGAAAGGCACAACGTTCAGGCTTCTTTCCAAAGGGCGAGTTGGGCCCCAAAGCATCTTGCTTCCAGCTCTTTGGGAAGCTAAGAAACAACTCGCTCTGCACAGTGCTCTTACAGCCTACCGGGAACATCTCTTACAAAGGCCTGTGAAACGCAGTTTCTTTGCAGGCCTGATCTGGCTAAAGTAGAACTTCTGCTCTGGGTGTGCTACATTGGCCTAGAGCTGAAAGGCACAACCTGCAGGCTTCTTTCCAAAGGGCGAGTTGGGCCCCAAAGCATCTTGCTTCCAGCTCTTTGGGAAGCTAAGAAACAACTCGCTCTGCACAGTGCTCTTACAGCCTACCTGGAGCATCTGTTACAAAGGCCTGTGAAATGCAGTTTCTTTGCAGGCCTAATCTGGCTGAACCAGAACTTCTGCTCTGGGTGTGCTACATTTCCCTAGAGCTGAAAGGCACAACGTGCAGGCTTCTTTCCAAAGGGCGAGTTGGGCCCCAAAGCATCTTGCTTCCAGCTCTTTGGGAAGCTAAGAAACAAGTCGCTCTGCACAGTGCTCTTACAGCCTACCGGGAATATCTCTTACAAAGGCCTGTGAAACGCAGTTTCTTTGCAGGCCTGATCTGGCTGAACTAGAACTTCTGCTCTGCGTGTGCTACATTGCCCTAGAGCTGAAAGGCAGAACGTGCAGGCTTCTTTGCAAAGGGCGAGTTGGGCCCCAAAGCATCTTGCTTCCAGCTCTTTGGGAAGCTAAGAAACAAGGCGCTCTGCACAGTGCTCTTACAGCCTACCGGGAACATCTCTTACAAAGGCCTGTGAAACGCAGTTTCTTTGCAGGCCGGATCTGGCTGAACTAGAACTTCTGCTCTGGGTGCTCTACATTGCCCTAGAGCTGAAAGGCACAACGTGCAGGCTTCTTTCCAAAGGGCGAGTTGGGCCCCAAAGCATCTTGTTTCCAGCTCTTTGGGAAGCTAAGAAACAACTCGCTCTGCACAGTGCTCTTACAGCCTACCGGGAACATCTCTTACAAAGGCCTGTGAAACGCAGTTTCTTTGCAGGCCTGATATGGCTGAAGTAGAACTTCTGCTCTGGGTGTGCTACATTGGCCTAGAGCTGAAAGGCACAACGTGCAGGCTTCTTTGCAAAGGGCGAGTTGGGCCCCAAAGCATCTTGCTTCCAGCTCTTTGGGAAGCTAAGAAACAACTCGCTCTGCACAGTGCTCTTACAGCCTACCGGGAACATCTCTTACAAAGGCCTGTGAAACGCAGTTTCTTTGCAGGCCTGATCTGGCTGAAGTGGAACTTCTGCTCTGGGTGTGCTACATTGCCCTAGAGCTGAAAGGCACAACGTGCAGGCTTCTTTCCAAAGGGCGAGTTGGGCCCCAAAGCATCTTGCTTCCAGCTCTTTGGGAAGCGAAGAAACAACTCGCTCTGCACAGTGCTTTTACAGCCTACAGGGAACATCTCTTACAAAGGCATCTCAAACGCAGTTTCTTTGCAGGCCTGATCTGGCTGAAGTAGAACTTCTGCTCTGTGTGTGCTACATTGGCCTAGAGCTGAAAGGCACAACGTGCAGGCTTCTTTCCAAAGGCGAGTTGGGCCCCAAAGCATCTTGCTTCCAGCTCTTTGGGAAGCTAAGAAACAACTCGCTCTGCACAGTGCTCTTACAGCCTACCGGGAACATCTCTTACAAAGGCCTGTGAAACGCACTTTCTTTGCAGGCCTGATCTGGCTGAACTAGAACTTCTGCTCTGCGTGTGCTACATTGCCCTAGAGCTGAAAGGCACAACGTGCAGGCTTCTTTGCAAAGGGCGAGTTGGGCCGCAAAGCATCTTGCTTCCAGCTCCTTGGGAAGCTAAGAAACAACTCGCTCTGCACAGTGCTCTTACAGCCTACCGGGAACATCTCTTACAAAGGCCTGTGAAACGCAGTTTCTTTGCAGGCCTGATCTCGCTGAAGTAGAACTTCTGCTCTGGGTGTGCTACATTGGCCTAGAGCTGAAAGGCACAACGTGCAGGCTTCTTTACAAAGGGCGAGTTGGGCCCCAAAACATCTTGCTTCCAGCTCTTTGGGCTAGCTATGAAACAACTCGCTCTGCACAGTGCTCTTACAGCCTACAGGGAACATCTCTTACAAAGACCTGTGAAACGAAGTTTCTTTGCAGGCCTGATCTGGCTGAAGTAGAACTTCTGCTCTGGTGTGCTACATTGGCCTAGAGCTGAAAGGCACAACGTGCAGGCTTCTTTCCAAAGGGCGAGTTGGGCCCCAAAGCTTCTTGCTTCCAGCTCTTTGGGAAGCTAAGAAACAACTCGCTCTGCACAGTGCTCTTACAGCCTACCGGGAACATCTCTTACAAAGGCCTGTGAAACGCAGTTTCTTTGCAGGCCTGATCTGGATGAAGTGGAACTTCTGCTCTGGGTGTGCTACATTGCCCTAGAGCTGAAAGGCACAACGTGCAGGCTTCGTTCCAAAGGGCGAGTTGGGCCCCAAAGCATCTTGCTTCCAGCTCTTTGGGAAGCTAAGAAACAACTCGCTCTGCACAGTGCTCTTACAGCCTACCGGGAACATCTCTTACAAAGGCCTGTGAAACGCAGTTTCTTTGCAGGCCAGATCTGGCTGAAGTGGAACTTCTGCTCTGGGTGCTCTACATTGCCCTAGAGCTGAAAGGCACAACGTGCAGGCTTCTTTCCAAAGGGCGAGTTGGGCCCCAAAGCATCTTGCTTCCAGCTCTTTGGGAAGCTAAGAAACAACTCGCTCTGCACAGTGCTCTTACAGCCTACCGGGAACATCTCTTACAAAGGCCTGTGAAACGCACTTTCTTTGCAGGCCTGATCTGGCTGAACTAGAACATCTGCTCTGCGTGTGCTACATTGCCCAAGAGATGAAAGGCACAACGTGCAGGCTTCTTTGCAAAGGGCGAGTTGGGCCGCAAAGCATCTTGCTTCCAGCTCCTTGGGAAGCTAAGAAACAACTCGCTCTGCACAGTGCTCTTACAGCCTACCGGGAACATCACTTACAAAGGCCTGTGAAACGCAGTTTCTTTGCAGGCCTGATCTCGCTGAAGTAGAACTTCTGCTCTGGGTGTGCTACATTGGCCTAGAGCTGAAAGGCACAACGTGCAGGCTTCTTTACAAAGGGCGAGTTGGGCTCCAAAGCATCTTGCTTCCAGCTCTTTGGGCTAGCGATGAAACAACTCGCTCTGCACAGTGCTCTTACAGCCTACAGGGAACATCTCGTACAAAGGCCTGTGAAACGCAGTTTCTTTGCAGGCCTGATCTGGATGAAGTGGAACTTCTGCTCTGGGTGTGCTACATTGCCCTAGAGCTGAAAGGCACAACGTGCAGGCTTCTTTCCAAAGGGCGAGTTGGGCCCCAAAGCATCTTGCTTCCAGTTCTTTGGGAAGCTAAGAAACAACTCGCTCTGCACAGTGCTCTTACTGCCTACCGGGAATATCTCTTACAAAGGCCTGTGAAACGCAGTTTCTTTGCAGGCCTGATTGGGCTGAAGTAGAACTTCTGCTCTGGGTGTGCTACATTGCCCTAGAGCTGAAAGGCACAACGTGCAGGCTTCTTTGCAAAGGGCGAGTTGGGCCCCAAAGCATCTTGCTTCCAGCTCTTTGGAAAGCTAAGAAACAACTAGCTCTGCACAGTGCTCTTACAGCCTACGGGGAACATCTCTTACAAAGGCCTGTGAAACGCAGTTTCTTTGCAGGCCTGATCTGGCTGAAGTAGAACTTCTGCTCTGGGTGTGCTACATTGGCCTAGAGCTGAAAGGCACAACGTGCAGGCTTCTTTCAAAAGGGCGAGTTGGGCCGCAAAGCATCTTGCTTCCAGCTCTTTGGGAAGCTAAGAAACAAGTCGCTCTGCACAGTGCTCTAACAGCCTAACGGGAACATCTCTTACAAAGGCCTGTGAAACGCAGTTTCTTTGCAGGCCTGATCTGGCTGAACTAGAACTTCTGCTCTGCGTGTGCTACATTGCCCTAGAGCTGAAAGGCGCAACGTGCAGGCTTCTTTGCAAAGGGCGAGTTGGGCCGCAAAGCATCTTGCTTCCAGCTCCTTGGGAAGCTAAGAAACTACTCGCTCTGCACAGTGCTCTTACAGCCTACCGGAACCATCACTAACAAAGGCCTGTGAAATGCAGTTTCTCTGCTGGCCTGATCACGCTGAACTAGAACTTCTGCTCTGGGTGTGCTACATTGCCCTAGAGCTGAAGGGGACAACGTGCAGGCCTGTTTCCAAAGGCCGAGTTGGGCCCCAAAGCATCTTGCTTCCAGCTCTTTGGGCTAGCTATGAAACAACTCGCTCTGCACAGTGCTCTTACAGCCTACCGGGAGCATCAGTTACAAATGCCTGTGAAACGCAGTTTCTTTGCAGGCCTGATCTGGCTGAAGTGGAACCTCTGCTCTGGGTGCTCTACATTGCCCTAGAGCTGAAAGGCACAACGTGCAGGCTTCGTTCCAAAGGGCGAGTTGGGCCCCAAAGCATCTTGCTTCCAGCTCTTTGGGAAGCTAAGAAACAACTCGCTCTGCACAGTGCTCTTACAGCCTACAGGGAACATCTCTTACAAAGGCCTGTGAAACGCAGTTTCTTTGCAGGCCTGATCTGGCTGAACTAGAACTTCTGCTCTGCGTGTGCTACATTGCCCTAGAGCTGAAAGGCACAACGTGCAGGCTTCTTTCCAAAGGGCGAGTTGGGCCCCAAAGCATCTTGCTTCCAGCTCCTTGGGAAGCTAAGAAACAACTCGCTCTGCACAGTGCTCTTACAGCCTACCGGGAACATCTCTTACAAAGGCCTGTGAAATGCAGTTTCTTTGCAGGCCTGATCTGGCTGAGGTAGAACTTCAGCTCTGGGTGTGCTACATGGCCCTAGAGCTGAAAGGCACAACGTGCAGGCTTCTTTCCAAAGGGCGAGTTGGGCCCCAAAGCATCTTGCTTCCAGCTCTTTGGGAAGCTAAGAAACAACTCGCTCTGCACAGTGCTTTTACAGAGTCCCGGGAACATCTCTTACAAAGGCCTGTGTAACGCAGTTTCTTTGCAGGCCTGATCTGGCTGAAGTAGAACTTCTGCTCTGGGTGTGCTACATTGGCCTAGAGCTGAAAGGCACAACGTGCAGGCTTCTTTCCAAAGGGCGAGTTGGGCCCCAAAGCATCTTGCTTCCAGCTCTTTGGGAAGCTAAGAAACAACTCGCTCTGCACAGTGCTCTTACAGCCTACCGGGAACATCTCTTACAAAGGCCTGTGAAACGCAGTTTCTTTGCAGGCCTTATCTGGCTGAAGTGGAACTTCTGCTCTGGGTGCTCTACCTTGCCCTAGAGCTGAAAGGCACAACGTGCAGGCTTCTTTCCAAAGGGCGAGTTGGGCCCCAAAGCATCTTGCTTCCAGCTCTTTGGGAAGCTAAGTAACAACTCGCTCTGCACAGTGCTCTTACAGCCTACCGGGAAGATCTCTTACAAAGGCCTGTGAAACGCAGTTTCTTTGCAGGCCTGATCTGGCTGAAGTAGAACTTCTGCTCTGGGTGTGCTACATGGCCCTAAAGCTGAAAGGCACAATGTGCAGGCTTCTTTGCAAAAGGCGAGTTGGGCCCCAAAGCATCTTGCTTCCAGCTCTTTGGGCTAGCTATGAAACAACTCGCTCTGCACAGTGCTCTTACAGCCTACCGGAACCATCACTTACAAAGGCCTGTGAAATGCAGTTTCTTTGCAGGCCTGATCACGCTGCACTAGAACTTCTGCTCTGGGTGTGCTACATTGCCCTAGAGCTGAAGGGCACAACGTGCAGGCCTGTTTCCAAAGGGCGAGTTGGGCCCCAAAGCATCTTGCTTCCAGCTCTTTGGGAAGCTAAGAAACAACTCGCTCTGCACAGTGCTCTTACAGCCTACTGGGAACATCTCTTACAAAGGCCTGTGAAATGCAGTTGCTTTGCAGGCCGGATCTGACTGAACTAGAACTTCTGCTCTGCGTGTGCTACATTGCCCTAGAGCTGTAAGGCACAACGTGCAGGCTTCTTTGCAAAGGGCGAGTTGGGCCGCAAAGCAACTTGCTTCCAGCTCCTTGGGAAGCTAAGAAACAACTCGCACTGCACAGTGCTCTTACAGCCTACCAGGAACATCTCATACAAAGGCCTGTCAAACGCAGTTTCTTTGCAGGCCTGATCTGGCTGAGGTAGAACTTCTGCTCTGGGTGTGCTACATGGCCCTAGAGCTGAAAGGCACAACGTGCAGGCTTCTTTCCAAAGGGCGAGTTGGGCCCCAAAGCATCTTGCTTCCAGCTCTTTGGGCTAGCTATGAAACAACTCGCTCTGCACAGTGCTCTTACAGCCTACCGGGAACATCTCTTACAAAGGCCTGTGAAACGCAGTTTCTTTGCAGGCCTGATCTGGCTGAAGTAGAACTTCTGCTCTGGGTGTGCTACATTGGCCTAGAGCTGAAAGGCACAACGTGCAGGCTTCTTTCCAAAGGGCGAGTTGGGCCCCAAAGCATCTTGCTTCCAGCTCTTTGGGAAGCTAAGAAACAACTCGCTCTGCACAGTGCTCTTACAGCCTACCGGGAACATCTCTTACAAAGGCCTGTGAAACGCAGTTTCGTTGCAGGCCTGATCTGGCTGAAGTAGAACTTCTGTTCTGGGTGTGCTACATGGCCCTAGAGCTGAAAGGCACAACGTGCAGGCTTCTTTCCAAAGGGCGAGTTGGGCCCCAAAGCATCTTGCTTCCAGCTCTTTGGGCTAGCTATGAAACAACTCGCTCTGCACAGTGCTCTTACAGCCTACCGGGAGCATCACTTACAAAGGCCTGTGAAATGCAGTTTCTTTGCAGGCCTGATCTGGCTGAACTAGAACTTCTGCTCTGGGTGTGCTACATGGCCCTAGAGCTGAAAGGCACAACGTGCAGGCTTCTTTCCAAAGGGCGAGTTGGGCCCCAAAGCATCTTGCTTCCAGCTCTTTGGGAAGCTAAGAAACAACTCGCTCTGCACAGTGCTCTTACAGCCTACCGGGAACATCTCTTACAAAGGCCTGTGAAACGCAGTATCTTTGCAGGCCTGATCTGGCTGAAGTGGAACTTCTGCTCTGGGTGCTCTACATTGCCCTAGAGCTGAAAGGCACAACGTGCAGGCTTCTTTCCAAAGGGCGAGTTGGGCCCCAAAGCATCTTGCTTCCAGCTCTTTGGGAAGCTAAGTAACAACTCGCTCTGCACAGTGCTCTTACAGCCTACCGGGAACATCTCTTACAAAGGCCTGTGAAACGCAGTTTCTTTGCAGGCCTGATCTGGCTGAAGTAGAACTTCTGCTCTGGGTGTGCTACATGGCCCTAGAGCTGAAAGGCACAATGTGCAGGCTTCTTTGCAAAAGGCGAGTTGGGCCCCAAAGCATCTTGCTTCCAGCTCTTTGGGCTAGCTATGAAACAACTCGCTCTGCACAGTGCTCTTACAGCCTACCGGAACCATCACTTACAAAGGCCTGTGAAATGCAGTTTCTTTGCAGGCCTGATCACGCTGCACTAGAACTTCTGCTCTGGGTGTGCTACATTGCCCTAGAGCTGAAGGGCACAACGTGCAGGCCTGTTTCCAAACGGCGAGTTGGGCCCCAAAGCATCTTGCTTCCAGCTCTTTGGGAAGCTAAGAAACAAGTCGCTCTGCACAGTGCTCTTACAGCCTACTGGGAACATCTCTTACAAAGGCCTGTGAAATGCAGTTTCTTTGCAGGCCTGATCTGGCTGAACTAGAACTTCTGCTCTGGGTGTGCTACATTGGCCTAGAGCTGAAAGGCACAATGTGCAGGCTTCTTTCCAAAGGGCGAGTTGGGCCCCAAAGCATCTTGCTTCCAGCTCTTTGGGAAGCTAATAAACAAGGCGCTCTGCACAGTGCTCTTACAGCCTACCGGGAACATCTCTTACAAAGGCCTGTGAAACGCAGTTTCTTTGCAGGCCGGATCTGGCTGAACTAGAACTTCTGCTCTGCGTGTGCTACATTGCCCTAGAGCTGAAAGGCACAACGTGCAGGCTTCTTTCCAAAGGGCGAGTTGGGCCCAAAAGCATCTTGCTTCCAGCTCTTTGGGAAGCTAAGAAACAACTCGCTCTGCACAGTGCTTTTACAGAGTCCCGGGAACATCTCTTACAAAGGCCTGTGTAACGCAGTTTCTTTGCAGGCCTGATCTGGCTGAAGTAGAACTTCTGCTCTGGGTGTGCTACATTGGCCTAGAGCTGAAAGGCACAACGTGCAGGCTTCTTTCCAAAGGGCGAGTTGGGCCGCAAAGCATCTTGCTTCCAGCTCTTTGGGAAGCTAAGAAACAACTCGCTCTGCACAGTGCTCCTACAGCCTACCGGGAACATCTCTTACAAAGGCCTGTGAAACGCAGTTTCTTTGCAGGCCTGATCTGGCTGAAGTAGAACTTCTGCTCTGCGTGTGCTACATTGCCCTAGAGCTGAAAGGCACAGCGTGCAGGCTTCTTTCCAAAGGGCGAGTTGGGCCCCAAAGCATCTTGCTTCCAGCTCCTTGGGAAGCTAAGAAACAACTCGCTCTGCACAGTGCTCTTACAGCCTACCGGGAACATCTCTTACAAAGGCCTGTGAAACGCAGTTTCTTTGCAGGCCTGATCTCGCTGAAGTAGAACTTCTGCTCTGGGTGTGCTACATTGGCCTAGAGCTGAAAGGCACAACGTGCAGGCTTCTTTGCAAAGGGCGAGTTGGGCCGCAAAGCATCTTGCTTCCAGCTCCTTGGGAAGCCAAGAAACAACTCGCTCTGCACAGTGCTCTTACAGCCTACCGGGAACATCTCTTACAAAGGCCTGTGAAACGCAGTTTCTTTGCAGGCCTGATCTCGCTGAAGTAGAACTTCTGCTCTGGGTGTGCTACATTGGCCTAGAGCTGAAAGGCACAACCTGCAGGCTTCTTTCCAAAGGGCGAGTTGGGCCCCAAAGCATCTTGCTTCCAGCTCTTTGGGAAGCTAAGAAACAACTCGCTCTGCACAGTGCTCTTACAGCCTACTGGGAACATCTCTTACAAAGGCCTGTGAAATGCAGTTGCTTTGCAGGCCGGATCTGACTGAACTAGAACTTCTGCTCTGCGTGTGCTACATTGCCCTAGAGCTGAAAGGCACAACGTGCAGGCTTCTTTGCAAAGGGCGAGTTGGGCCGCAAAGCAACTTGCTTCCAGCTCCTTGGGAAGCTAAGAAACAACTCGCACTGCACAGTGCTCTTGCAGCCTACCGGGAACATCTCATACAAAGGCCTGTCAAACGCAGTTTCTTTGCAGGCCTGATCTGGCTGAGGTAGAACTTCTGCTCTGGGTGTGCTACATGGCCCTAGAGCTGAAAGGCACAACGTGCAGGCTTCTTTCCAAAGGGCGAGTTGGGCCACAAAGCATCTTGCTTCCAGCTCTTTGGGCTAGCTATGAAACAACTCGCTCTGCACAGTGCTCTTACAGCCTACCGGGAACATCTCTTACAAAGGCCTGTGAAACGCAGTTTCTTTGCAGGCCTGATCTGGCTGAAGTAGAACTTCTGCTCTGGGTGTGCTACATTGGCCTAGAGCTGAAAGGGACAACGTGCAGGCTTCTTTCCAAAGGGCGAGTTGGGCCCCAAAGCTTCTTGCTTCCAGCTCTTTGGGAAGCTAAGAAACAACTCGCTCTGCACAGTGCTCTTACAGCCTACCGGGAACATCTCTTACAAAGGCCTGTGAAACGCAGTTTCTTTGCAGGCCTGATGTGGCTGAAGTAGAACTTCTGCTCTGGGTGTGCTACATGGCCCTAGAGCTGAAAGGCACAACGTGCAGGCTTCTTTCCAAAGGGCGAGTTGGGCCCCAAAGCATCTTGCTTCCAGCTCTTTGGGCTAGCTATGAAACAACTCGCTCTGCACAGTGCTCTTACAGCCTACCGGGAGCATCAGTTACAAAGGCCTGTGAAATGCAGTTTCTTTGCAGGCCTGATCTGGCTGAACTAGAACTTCTGCTCTGGGTGTGCTACATGGCCCTAGAGCTGAAAGGCACAACGTGCAGGCTTCTTTCCAAAGGGCGAGTTGGGCCCCAAAGCATCTTGCTTCCAGCTCTTTGGGAAGCTAAGAAACAACTCGCTCTGCACAGTGCTCTTACAGCCTACCGGGAACATCTCTTACAAAGGCCTGTGAAACGCAGTTTCTTTGCAGGCCTGATCTGGCTGAAGTAGAACTTCTGCTCTGGGTGTGCTACATGGCCCTAGAGCTGAAAGGCACAATGTGCAGGCTTCTTCGCAAAAGGCGAGTTGGGCCCCAAAGCATCTTGCTTCCAGCTCTTTGGGCTAGCTATGAAACAACTCGCTCTGCACAGTGCTCTTACAGCCTACCGGAACCATCACTTACAAAGGCCTGTGAAATGCAGTTTCTTTGCAGGCCTGATCACGCTGCACTAGAACTTCTGCTCTGGGTGTGCTACATTGGCCTAGAGCTGAAAGGCACAATGTGCAGGCTTCTTTCCAAAGGGCGAGTTGGGCCCCAAAGCATCTTGCTTCCAGCTCTTTGGGAAGCTAATAAACAAGGCGCTCTGCACAGTGCTCTTACAGCCTACCGGGAACATCTCTTACAAAGGCCTGTGAAACGCAGTTTCTTTGCAGGCCGGATCTGGCTGAACTAGAAATTCTGCTCTGCGTGTGCTACATTGCCCTAGAGCTGAAAGGCACAACGTGCAGGCTTCTTTCCAAAGGGCGAGTTGGGCCCCAAAGCATCTTGCTTCCAGCTCTTTGGGAAGCTAAGAAACAACTCGCTCTGCACAGTGCTTTTACAGAGTCCCGGGAACATCTCTTACAAAGGCCTGTGTAACGCAGTTTCTTTGCAGGCCTGATCTGGCTGAAGTAGAACTTCTGCTCTGGGTGTGCTACATTGGCCTAGAGCTGAAAGGCACAACGTGCAGGCTTCTTTCCAAAGGGCGAGTTGGGCCGCAAAGCATGTTGCTTCCAGCTCTTTGGGAAGCTAAGAAACAACTCGCTCTGCACAGTGCTCTTACAGCCTACCGGGAACATCTCTTACAAAGGCCTGTGAAACTCAGTTTCTTTGCAGGCCTGATCTGGCTGAAGTAGAACTTCTGCTCTGCGTGTGCTACATTGCCCTAGAGCTGAAAGCACAGCGTGCAGGCTTCTTTCCAAAGGTCGAGTTGGGCCCCAGAGCATCTTGCTTCCAGCTCCTTGGGAAGCTAAGAAACAACTCGCTCTGCACAGTGCTCTTACAGCCTACCGGGAACATCTCTTACAAAGGCCTGTGAAACGCAGTTTCTTTGCAGGCCTGATCTCGCTGAAGTAGAACTTCTGCTCTGGGTGTGCTACATTGCCCTAGAGCTGAAAGGCACAACGTGCAGGCTTCTTTGCAAAGGGCGAGTTGGGCCGCAAAGCATCTTGCTTCCAGCTCCTTGGGAAGCTAAGAAACAACTCGCTCTGCACAGTGCTCTTACAGCCTACCGGGAACATCTCTTACAAAGGCCTGTGAAACGCAGTTTCTTTGCAGGCCTGATCTCGCTGAAGTAGAACTTCTGCTCTGGGTGTGCTACATTGGCCTAGAGCTGAAAGGCACAACCTGCAGGCTTCTTTCCAAAGGGCGTGTTGGGCCCCAAAGCATCTTGCTTCCAGCTCCTTGGGAAGCTAAGAAACAACTCGCTCTGCACAGTGCTCTTACAGACTACCGGGAACATCTCATACAAAGGCCTGTCAAACGCAGTTTCTTTGCAGGCCTGATCTGGCTGAAGTAGAACTTCTGCTCTGGGTGTGCTACATGGCCCTAGAGCTGAAAGGCACAACGTGCAGGCTTCTTTCCAAAGGGCGAGTTGGGCCCCAAAGCATCTTGCTTCCAGCTCTTTGGGCTAGCTATGAAACAACTCGCTCTGCACAGTGCTCTTACAGCCTACCGGGAACATCTCTTACAAAGGCCTGTGAAACGCAGTTTCTTGGCAGGCCTGATCTGGCTGAACTAGAACTTCTGCTCTGGGTGTGCTACATTGCCCTAGAGCTGAAAGGCACAACGTGCAGGCTTCTTTCCAAAGGGCGAGTTGGGCCCCAAAGCATCTTGCTTCCAGCTCTTTGGGAAGCTAAGAAACAACTCGCTCTGCACAGTGCTCTTAGTGCCTACCGGGAATATCTCTTACAAAGGCCTGTGAAACGCAGTTTCTTTGCAGGCCTGATGTGGCTGAAGTAGAACTTCTGCTCTGGGTGTGCTACATTGCCCTAGAGCTGAAAGGCGCAACCTACAGGCTTCTTTGCAAAGGGCGAGTTGGGCCCCAAAGCATCTTGCTTCCAGCTCTTTGGGAAGCTAAGAAACAAGTCGCTCTGCACAGTGCTCTTACAGCCTACTGGGAACATCTCTTACAAAGGCCTGTGAAACGCAGTTTCTTTGCAGGCCTGATCTGGCTGAAGTAGAACTTCTGCTCTGGGTGTGCTACATTGGCCTAGAGCTGAAAGGCACAACGTGCAGGCTTCTTTCAAAAGGGCGAGTTGGGCCCCAAAGCATCTTGCTTCCAGCTCTTTGGGAAGCTAAGAAACAAGTCGCTCTGCACAGTGCTCTTACAGCCTACCGGGAACATCTCTTACAAAGGCCTGTGAAACGCAGTTTCTTTGCAGGCCTGATCTGGCTGAACTAGAACTTCTGCTCTGCGTGTGCTACATTGCCCTAGAGCTGAAAGGCACAACGTGCAGGCTTCTTTGCAAAGGGCGAGTTGGGCCGCAATGCATCTTGCTTCCAGCTCTTTGGGAAGCTAAGAAACAACTCGCTCTGCACAGTGCTCTTACAGCCTACCGGGAACATCTCTTACAAAAGCCTGTGAAACGCAGTTTCTTTGCAGGCCTGATGTGGCTGAAGTAGAACTTCTGCTGTGGGTGTGCTACATTGGCCTAGAGCTGAAAGGCACAACCTGCAGGCTTCTTTCCAAAGGGCGAGTTGGGCCCCAAAGCATCTTGCTTCCAGCTCTTTGGGAAGCTAAGAAACAACTCGCTCTGCACAGTGCTCTTACAGCCTACCGGGAACATCTCTTACAAAGGCCTGTGAAACGCAGTTTCTTTGCAGGCCTGATCTGGCTGAAGTGGAACTTCTGCTCTGGGTGTGCTACATTGCCCTAGAGCTGAAAGGCACAACGTGCAGGCTTCTTTCCAAAGGGCGAGTTGGGCCCCAAAGCATCTTGCTTCCAGCTCTTTGGGAAGCTAAGAAACAACTCGCTCTGCACAGTGCTCTTACAGACTACAGGGAACATCTCATACAAAGGCCTGTCAAACGCAGTTTCTTTGCCGGCCTGATCTGGCTGAGGTAGAACTTCTGCTCTGGGTGTGCTACATGGCCCTAGAGCTGAAAGGCACAACGTGCAGGCTTCTTTCCAAAGGGCGAGTTGGGCCCCAAAGCATCTTGCTTCCAGCTCTTTGGGCTAGCTATGAAACAACTCGCTCTGCACAGTGCTCTTACAGCCTACCGGAACCATCACTTACAAAGGCCTGTGAAATGCAGTTTCTTTGCAGGCCTGATCACGCTGCACTAGAACTTCTGCTCTGGGTGTGCTACATTGCCCTAGAGCTGAAGGGCACAACGTGCAGGCCTGTTTCCAAAGGGCGAGTTGGGCCCCAAAGCATCTTGCTTCCAGCTCTTTGGGCTAGCTATGCAACAACTCGCTCTGCACAGTGCTCTTACAGCCTACCGGGAGCATCAGTTACAAAGGCCTGTGAAATGCAGTTTCTTTGCAGGCCTGATCTGGCTGAACTAGAACTTCTGCTCTGGGTGTGCTACATTGCCCTAGAGCTGAAGGGCACAACGTGCAGGCCTGTTTCCAAAGGACGAGTCGGGCCCCAAAGCATCTTGCTTCCAGCTCTTTGGGAAGCTAAGAAACAAGTCGCTCTGCACAGTGCTCTTACAGCCTACCGGGAATATCTCTTACAAAGGCCTGTGAAACGCAGTTTCTTTGCAGGCCTGATCTGGCTGAACTAGAACTTCTGCTCTGCGTGTGCTACATTGCCCTAGAGCTGAAAGGCACAACGTGAAGGCTTCTTTGCAAAGGGCGAGTTGGGCCCCAAAGCATCTTGCTTCCAGCTCTTTGGGAAGCTAAGAAACAAGGCGCTCTGCACAGTGCTCTTACAGCCTACCGGGAACATCTCTTACAAAGGCCTGTGAAACGCAGTTTCTTTGCAGGCCAGATCTGGCTGAACTAGAACTTCTGCTCTGGGTGCTCTACATTGCCCTAGAGCTGAAAGGCACAACGTGCAGGCTTCTTTCCAAAGGGCGAGTTGGGCCCCAAAGCATCTTGCTTCCAGCTCTTTGGGAAGCTAAGAAACAACTCGCTCTGCACAGTGCTCTTACAGCCTACCGGGAACATCTCTTACAAAGGCCTGTGAAACGCAGTTTCTTTGCAGGCCTGATCTGGCTGAAGTAGAACTTCTGCTCTGGGTGTGCTACATTGGCCTAGAGCTGAAAGGCACAACGTGCAGGCTTCTTTGCAAAGGGCGAGTTGGGCCCCAAAGCATCTTGCTTCCAGCTCTTTGGGAAGCTAAGAAACAACTCGCTCTGCACAGTGCTCTTACAGCCTACCGGGAACATCTCTTACAAAGGCCTGTGAAACGCAGTTTCTTTGCAGGCCTGATCTGGCTGAAGTGGAACTTCTGCTCTGGGTGTGCTACATTGCCCTAGAGCTGAAAGGCACAACGTGCAGGCTTCTTTCCAAAGGGCGAGTTGGGCCCCAAAGCATCTTGCTTCCAGCTCTTTGGGAAGCTAAGAAACAACTCGCTCTGCACAGTGCTCTTACAGCCTACCGGGAGCATCAGTTACAAAGGCCTGTGAAATGCAGTTTCTTTGCAGGCCTAATCTGGCTGAACCAGAACTTCTGCTCTGGCTGTGCTACATTTCCCTAGAGCTGAAAGGCACAACGTGCAGGCTTCTTTCCAAAGGGCGAGTTGGGCCCCAAAGCATCTTGCTTCCAGCTCTTTGGGAAGCGAAGAAACAACTCGCTCTGCACAGTGCTTTTACAGCCTACCGGGAACATCTCATACAAAGGCCTGTCAAACGCAGTTTCTTTGCAGGCCTGATCTGGCTGAGGTAGAACTTCTGCTCTGGGTGTGCTACATGGCCCTAGAGCTGAAAGGCACAACGGACAGGCTTCTTTCCAAAGGGCGAGTTGGGCCCCAAAGCATCTTGCTTCCAGCTCTTTGGGCTAGCTATGAAACAACTCGCTCTACACAGTGCTCTTACAGCCTAGCGGGAACATCTCTTACAAAGGCCTGTGAAACGCAGTTTCTTTGCAGGCCTGATCTGGCTGAAGTAGAACTTCTGCTCTGGGTGTGCTACATTGGCCTAGAGCTGAAAGGCACAACGGGCAGGCTTCTTTCCAAAGGGCGATTTGGGCCCCAAAGCTTCTTGCTTCCAGCTCTTTGGGAAGCTAAGAAACAACTCGCTCTGCACAGTGCTCTTACAGCCTAGCGGGAACATCTCTTACAAAGGCCTGTGAAACGCAGTTTCTTTGCAGGCCTGATCTGGCTGAAGTAGAACTTCTGCTCTGTGTGTGCTAAATGGCCCTAGAGCTGAAAGGCACAACGTGCAGGCTTCTTTCCAAAGGACGAGTTGGGCCCCAAAGCATCTTGCTTCCAGCTCTTTGGGCTAGCTATGCAACAACTCGCTCTGCACAGTGCTCTTACAGCCTACCGGGAGCATCAGTTACAAAGGCCTGTGAAATGCAGTTTCTTTGCAGGCCTGATCTGGCTGAACTAGAACTTCTGCTCTGGGTGTGCTACATGGCCCTACAGCTGAAAGGCACAACGTGCAGGCTTCTTTCCAAAGGGCGAGTTGGGCCCCAAAGCATCTTGCTTCCAGCTCTTTGGGAAGCTAAGAAACAACTCGCTCTGCACAGTGCTCTTACAGCCTACCGGGAACATCTCTTACAAAGGCCTGTGAAACGCAGTTTCTTTGCAGGCCTGATCTGGCTGAAGTAGAACTTCTGCTCTGGGTGCTCTACATTGCCCTAGAGCTGAAAGGCACAACGTGCAGGCTTCTTTCCAAAGGGCGAGTTGGGCCCCAAAGCATCTTGCTTCCAGCTCTTTGGGAAGCTAAGAAACAACTCGCTCTGCACAGTGCTCTTACAGCCTACCGGGAACATCTCTTACAAAGGCCTGTGAAACGCAGTTTCTTTGCAGGCCTGATCTCGCTGAAGTAGAACTTCTGCTCTGGGTGTGCTACATTGGCCTAGAGCTGAAAGGCACAACGTGCAGGCTTCTTTACAAAGGGCGAGTTGGGCCCCAAAGCATCTTGCTTCCAGCTCTTTGGGCTAGCTATGAAACAACTCGCTCTGCACAGTGCTCTTACAGCCTACAGGGAACATCTCTTACAAAGGCCTGTGAAACGAAGTTTCTTTGCAGGCCTGATCTGGCTGAAGTAGAACTTCTGCTCTGGTGTGCTACATTGGCCTAGAGCTGAAAGGCACAACGTGCAGGCTTCTTTCCAAAGGGCGAGTTGGGCCCCAAAGCTTCTTGCTTCCAGCTCTTTGGGAAGCTAAGAAACAACTCGCTCTGCACAGTGCTCTTACAGCCTACCGGGAACATCTCTTACAAAGGCCTGTGAAACGCAGTTTCTTTGCAGGTCTGATCTGGATGAAGTGGAACTTCTGCTCTGGGTGTGCTACATTGCCCTAGAGCTGAAAGGCACAACGTGCAGGCTTCTTTCCAAAGGGCGAGTTGGGCCCCAAAGCATCTTGCTTCCAGCTCTTTGTGAAGCTAAGAAACAACTCGCTCTGCACAGTGCTCTAACTGCCTACCGGGAATATCTCTTACAAAGGCCTGTGAAACGCAGTTTCTTTGCAGGCCTGATTGGGCTGAAGTAGAACTTCTGCTCTGGGTGTGCTACATTGCCCTAGAGCTGAAAGGCACAACGTGCAGGGTTCTTTGCAAAGGGCGAGTTGGGCCCCAAAGCATCTTGCTTCCAGCTCTTTGGGAAGCTAAGAAACAACTCGCTCTGCACAGTGCTCTTACAGCCTACGGGGAACATCTCTTACAAAGGCCTGTGAAACGCAGTTTCATTGCAGGCCTGATCTGGCTGAAGTGGAACTTCTGCTCTGGGTGTGCTACATTGCCCTAGAGCTGAAAGGCACAACGTGCAGGCTTCTTTCCAAAGGGCGAGTTGGGCCCCAAAGCATCTTGCTTCCAGCTCTTTGGGAAGCTAAGAAACAACTCGCTCTGCACAGTGCTCTTACAGACTACAGGGAACATCTCATACAAAGGCCTGTCAAACGCAGTTTCTTTGCCGGCCTGATCTGGCTGAGGTAGAACTTCTGCTCTGGGTGTGCTACATGGCCCTAGAGCTGAAAGGCACAACGTGCAGGCTTCTTTCCAAAGGGCGAGTTGGGCCCCAAAGCATCTTGCTTCCAGCTCTTTGGGCTAGCTATGAAACAACTCGCTCTGCACAGTGCTCTTACAGCCTACCGGAACCATCACTTACAAAGGCCTGTGAAATGCAGTTTCTTTGCAGGCCTGATCACGCTGCACTAGAACTTCTGCTCTGGGTGTGCTACATTGCCCTAGAGCTGAAGGGCACAACGTGCAGGCCTGTTTCCAAAGGGCGAGTTGGGCCCCAAAGCATCTTGCTTCCAGCTCTTTGGGCTAGCTATGCAACAACTCGCTCTGCACAGTGCTCTTACAGCCTACCGGGAGCATCAGTTACAAAGGCCTGTGAAATGCAGTTTCTTTGCAGGCCTGATCTGGCTGAACTAGAACTTCTGCTCTGGGTGTGCTACATTGCCCTAGAGCTGAAGGGCACAACGTGCAGGCCTGTTTCCAAAGGGCGAGTCGGGCCCCAAAGCATCTTGCTTCCAGCTCTTTGGGAAGCTAAGAAACAAGTCGCTCTGCACAGTGCTCTTACAGCCTACCGGGAATATCTCTTACAAAGGCCTGTGAAACGCAGTTTCTTTGCAGGCCTGATCTGGCTGAACTAGAACTTCTGCTCTGCGTGTGCTACATTGCCCTAGAGCTGAAAGGCACAACGTGCAGGCTTCTTTGCAAAGGGCGAGTTGGGCCCCAAAGCATCTTGCTTCCAGCTCTTTGGGAAGCTAAGAAACAAGGCGCTCTGCACAGTGCTCTTACAGCCTACCGGGAACATCTCTTACAAAGGCCTGTGAAACGCAGTTTCTTTGCAGGCCGGATCTGGCTGAACTAGAACTTCTGCTCTGGGTGCTCTACATTGCCCTAGAGCTGAAAGGCACAACGTGCAGGCTTCTTTCCAAAGGGCGAGTTGGGCCCCAAAGCATCTTGCTTCCAGCTCTTTGGGAAGCTAAGAAACAACTCGCTCTGCACAGTGCTCTTACAGCCTACCGGGAACATCTCTTACAAAGGCCTGTGAAACGCAGTTTCTTTGCAGGCCTGATATGGCTGAAGTAGAACTTCTGCTCTGGGTGTGCTACATTGGCCTAGAGCTGAAAGGCACAACGTGCAGGCTTCTTTGCAAAGGGCGAGTTGGGCCCCAAAGCATCTTGCTTCCAGCTCTTTGGGAAGCTAAGAAACAACTCGCTCTGCACAGTGCTCTTACAGCCTACCGGGAACATCTCTTACAAAGGCCTGTGAAACGCAGTTTCTTTGCAGGCCTGATCTGGCTGAAGTGGAACTTCTGCTCTGGGTGTGCTACATTGCCCTAGAGCTGAAAGGCACAACATGCAGGCTTCTTTCCAAAGGGCGAGTTGGGCCCCAAAGCATCTTGCTTCCAGCTCTTTGGGAAGCTAAGAAACAACTCGCTCTGCACAGTGCTCTTACAGCCTACCGGGAGCATCAGTTACAAAGGCCTGTGAAATGCAGTTTCTTTGCAGGCCTAATCTGGCTGAACCAGAACTTCTGCTCTGGCTGTGCTACATTTCCCTAGAGCTGAAAGGCACAACGTGCAGGCTTCTTTCCAAAGGGCGAGTTGGGCCCCAAAGCATCTTGCTTCCAGCTCTTTGGGAAGCGAAGAAACAACTCGCTCTGCACAGTGCTTTTACAGCCTACCGGGAACATCTCATACAAAGGCCTGTCAAACGCAGTTTCTTTGCAGGCCTGATCTGGCTGAGGTAGAACTTCTGCTCTGGGTGTGCTACATGGCCCTAGAGCTGAAAGGCACAACGGGCAGGCTTCTTTCCAAAGGGCGAGTTGGGCCCCAAAGCATCTTGCTTCCAGCTCTTTGGGCTAGCTATGAAACAACTCGCTCTACACAGTGCTCTTACAGCCTAGCGGGAACATCTCTTACAAAGGCCTGTGAAACGCAGTTTCTTTGCAGGCCTGATCTGGCTGAAGTAGAACTTCTGCTCTGGGTGTGCTACATTGGCCTAGAGCTGAAAGGCACAACGGGCAGTCTTCTTTCCAAAGGGCGAGTTGGGCCCCAAAGCTTCTTGCTTCCAGCTCTTTGGGAAGCTAAGAAACAACTCGCTCTGCACAGTGCTCTTACAGCCTAGCGGGAACATCTCTTACAAAGGCCTGTGAAACGCAGTTTCTTTGCAGGCCTGATCTGGCTGAAGTAGAACTTCTGCTCTGTGTGTGCTAAATGGCCCTAGAGCTGAAAGGCACAACGTGCAGGCTTCTTTCCAAAGGACGAGTTGGGCCCCAAAGCATCTTGCTTCCAGCTCTTTGGGCTAGCTATGCAACAACTCGCTCTGCACAGTGCTCTTACAGCCTACCGGGAGCATCAGTTACAAAGGCCTGTGAAATGCAGTTTCTTTGCAGGCCTGATCTGGCTGAACTAGAACTTCTGCTCTGGGTGTGCTACATGGCCCTACAGCTGAAAGGCACAACGTGCAGGCTTCTTTCCAAAGGGCGAGTTGGGCCCCAAAGCATCTTGCTTCCAGCTCTTTGGGAAGCTAAGAAACAACTCGCTCTGCACAGTGCTCTTACAGCCTACCGGGAACATCTCTTACAAAGGCCTGTGAAACGCAGTTTCTTTGCAGGCCTGATCTGGCTGAAGTAGAACTTCTGCTCTGGGTGCTCTACATTGCCCTAGAGCTGAAAGGCACAACGTGCAGGCTTCTTTCCAAAGGGCGAGTTGGGCCCCAAAGCATCTTGCTTCCAGCTCTTTGGGAAGCTAAGAAACAACTCGCTCTGCACAGTGCTCTTACAGCCTACCGGGAACATCTCTTACAAAGGCCTGTGAAACGCAGTTTCTTTGCAGGCCTGATCTCGCTGAAGTAGAACTTCTGCTCTGGGTGTGCTACATTGGCCTAGAGCTGAAAGGCACAACGTGCAGGCTTCTTTACAAAGGGCGAGTTGGGCCCCAAAGCATCTTGCTTCCAGCTCTTTGGGCTAGCTATGAAACAACTCGCTCTGCACAGTGCTCTTACAGCCTACAGGGAACATCTCTTACAAAGGCCTGTGAAACGAAGTTTCTTTGCAGGCCTGATCTGGCTGAAGTAGAACTTCTGCTCTGGTGTGCTACATTGGCCTAGAGCTGAAAGGCACAACGTGCAGGCTTCTTTCCAAAGGGCGAGTTGGGCCCCAAAGCTTCTTGCTTCCAGCTCTTTGGGAAGCTAAGAAACAACTCGCTCTGCACAGTGCTCTTACAGCCTAGCGGGAACATCTCTTACAAAGGCCTGTGAAACGCAGTTTCTTTGCAGGCCTGATCTGGCTGAAGTAGAACTTCTGCTCTGTGTGTGCTAAATGGCCCTAGAGCTGAAAGGCACAACGTGCAGGCTTCTTTCCAAAGGACGAGTTGGGCCCCAAAGCATCTTGCTTCCAGCTCTTTGGGCTAGCTATGCAACAACTCGCTCTGCACAGTGCTCTTACAGCCTACCGGGAGCATCAGTTACAAAGGCCTGTGAAATGCAGTTTCTTTGCAGGCCTGATCTGGCTGAACTAGAACTTCTGCTCTGGGTGTGCTACATGGCCCTACAGCTGAAAGGCACAACGTGCAGGCTTCTTTCCAAAGGGCGAGTTGGGCCCCAAAGCATCTTGCTTCCAGCTCTTTGGGAAGCTAAGAAACAACTCGCTCTGCACAGTGCTCTTACAGCCTACCGGGAACATCTCTTACAAAGGCCTGTGAAACGCAGTTTCTTTGCAGGCCTGATCTGGCTGAAGTAGAACTTCTGCTCTGGGTGCTCTACATTGCCCTAGAGCTGAAAGGCACAACGTGCAGGCTTCTTTCCAAAGGGCGAGTTGGGCCCCAAAGCATCTTGCTTCCAGCTCTTTGGGAAGCTAAGAAACAACTCGCTCTGCACAGTGCTCTTACAGCCTACCGGGAACATCTCTTACAAAGGCCTGTGAAACGCAGTTTCTTTGCAGGCCTGATCTCGCTGAAGTAGAACTTCTGCTCTGGGTGTGCTACATTGGCCTAGAGCTGAAAGGCACAACGTGCAGGCTTCTTTACAAAGGGCGAGTTGGGCCCCAAAGCATCTTGCTTCCAGCTCTTTGGGCTAGCTATGAAACAACTCGCTCTGCACAGTGCTCTTACAGCCTACAGGGAACATCTCTTACAAAGGCCTGTGAAACGAAGTTTCTTTGCAGGCCTGATCTGGCTGAAGTAGAACTTCTGCTCTGGTGTGCTACATTGGCCTAGAGCTGAAAGGCACAACGTGCAGGCTTCTTTCCAAAGGGCGAGTTGGGCCCCAAAGCTTCTTGCTTCCAGCTCTTTGGGAAGCTAAGAAACAACTCGCTCTGCACAGTGCTCTTACAGCCTACCGGGAACATCTCTTACAAAGGCCTGTGAAACGCAGTTTCTTTGCAGGTCTGATCTGGATGAAGTGGAACTTCTGCTCTGGGTGTGCTACATTGCCCTAGAGCTGAAAGGCACAACGTGCAGGCTTCTTTCCAAAGGGCGAGTTGGGCCCCAAAGCATCTTGCTTCCAGCTCTTTGTGAAGCTAAGAAACAACTCGCTCTGCACAGTGCTCTAACTGCCTACCGGGAATATCTCTTACAAAGGCCTGTGAAACGCAGTTTCTTTGCAGGCCTGATTGGGCTGAAGTAGAACTTCTGCTCTGGGTGTGCTACATTGCCCTAGAGCTGAAAGGCACAACGTGCAGGCTTCTTTGCAAAGGGCGAGTTGGGCCCCAAAGCATCTTGCTTCCAGCTCTTTGGGAAGCTAAGAAACAACTCGCTCTGCACAGTGCTCTTACAGCCTACGGGGAACATCTCTTACAAAGGCCTGTGAAACGCAGTTTCATTGCAGGCCTGATCTGGCTGAAGTAGAACTTCTGATCTGGGTGTGCTACACGGCCCTAGAGCTGAAAGGCACAACGTTAAGGCTTCTTTCCAAAGGGCGAGTTGGGCCAAAAAGCATCTTGCTTCCAGCTCTTTGGGAAGCTAAGCAACAACTCGCTCTGCACAGTGCTCTAACAGCCTACCGGGAACATCTCTTACAAAGGCCTGTGAAACGCAGTTTCTTTGCAGGCCTGATCTGGCTGAACTAGAACTTCTGCTCTGCGTGTGCTACATTGCCCCAGAGCTGAAAGGCAAAACGTGCAGGCTTCTTTGCAAAGGGCGAGTTGGGCCGCAAAGCATCTTGCTTCCAGCTCCTTGGGAAGCTAAGAAACTACTCGCTCTGCACAGTGCTCTTACAGCCTACCGGGAACATCTCTTACAAAGGCCTGTGAAATGCAGTTTCTTTGCAGGCCTGATGTGGCTGAAGTAGAACTTCTGCTGTGGGTGTGCTTCATTGGCCTAGAGCTGAAAGGCACAACGTGCAGGCTTCTTTCCAAAGGGCGAGTTGGGCCCCAAATCATCTTGCTTCCAGCTCTTTGGGAAGCTAAGAAACAACTCGCTCTGCACAGTGCTCTTACAGCCTACCGGGAACATCTCTTACAAAGGCCTGTGAAACGCAGTTTCTTTGCAGGCCTGATCTGGCTGAAGTAGAACTTCTGCTCTGGGTGTGCTTCATGGCCCTAGAGCTGAAAGGCACAATGTGCAGGCTTCTTTGCAAAAGGCGAGTTGGGCCCCAAAGAATCTTGCTTCCAGCTCTTTGGGCTAGCTATGAAACAACTCGCTCTGCACAGTGCTCTTACAGCCTACCGGAACCATCACTAACAAAGGCCTGTGAAATGCAGTTTCTTTGCAGGCCTGATCACGCTGAACTAGAACTTCTGCTCTGGGTGTGCTACATTGCCCTAGAGCTGAAGGGCACAACGTGCAGGCCTGTTTCCAAAGGGCGAGTTGGGCCCCAAAGCATCTTGCTTCCAGCTCTTTGGGAAGCTAAGAAACAACTCGCTCTGCACAGTGCTCTTACTGCATACCGGGAATATCTCTTACAAAGGCCTGTGAAACGCAGTTTCTTTGCAGGCCTGATTGGGCTGAAGTAGAACTTCTGCTCTGGGTGTGCTACATTGCCCTAGAGCTGAAAGGCACAACGTGCAGGCTTCTTTGCAAAGGGCGAGTTGGGCCCCAAAGCATCTTGCTTCCAGCTCTTTGGGAAGCTAAGAAACAACTCGCTCTGCACAGTGCTCTTACAGCCTACGGGGAACATCTCTTACAAAGGCCTGTCAAACGCAGTTTCTTTGCAGGCCTGATCTGGCTGAAGTAGAACTTCTGCTCTGGGTGTGCTACATTGGCCTAGAGCTGAAAGGCACAACGTGCAGGCTTCTTTCAAAAGGGCGAGTTGGGCCCCAAAGCATCTTGCTTCCAGCTCTTTGGGAAGCTAAGAAACAACTCGCTCTGCACAGTGCTCTAACAGCCTACCGGGAACATCTCTTACAAAGGCCTGTGAAACGCAGTTTCTTTGCAGGCCTGATCTGGCTGAACTAGAACTTCTGCTCTGCGTCTGCTACATTGCCCTAGAGCTGAAAGGCGCAACGTGCAGTCTTCTTTGCAAAGGGCGAGTTGGGCCGCAAAGCATCTTGCTTCCAGCTCCTTGGGAAGCTAAGAAACTACTCGCTCTGCACAGTGCTCTTACAGCCTACCGGGAACATCTCTTACAAAGGCCCGTGAAACGCAGTTTCTTTGCAGGCCCGATCTGGCTGAAGTAGGACTTCTGCTCTGGGTGTGCTACTTTGCCCTAGAGCTGAAAGGCACAACCTGCAAGCTTCTTTCCAAAGGGCGAGTTGGGCCCCAAAGCATCTTGCTTCCAGCTCTTTGGGAAGCTAAGAAACAACTCGCTCTGCACAGTGCTCTTACAGCCTACCGGGAACATCTCTTACAAAGGCCTGTGAAACGCAGTTTCTTTGCAGGCCTGATCTGCCTGAAGTAGAACTTCTGCTCTGGGTGTGCTTCATGACCCTAGAGCTGAAAGGCACAATGTGCAGGCTTCTTTGCAAAAGGCGAGTTGGGCCCCAAAGCATCTTGCTTCCAGCTCTTTTGGCTAGCTATGATACAACTCGCTCTGCACAGTGCTCTTACAGCCTACCGGAACCATCACTAACAAAGGCCTGTGAAATGCAGTTTCTTTGCAGGCCTGATCACGCTGAACTAGAACTTCTGCTCTGGGTGTGCTACATTGCCCTAGATCTGAAGGGCACAACGTGCAGGCCTGTTTCCAAAGGGCGAGTTGGGCCCCAAGGCATCTTGCTTCCAGCTCTTTGGGCTAGCTATGAAACAACTCGCTCTGCACAGTGCTCTTACAGCCTACCGGGAGCATCAGTTACAAAGGCCTGTGAAATGCAGTCTTTGCAGGCCTGATCTGGCTGAACTAGAACTTCTGCTCTGGGTGTGCTACATGGCGCTAGAGCTGAAAGGCACAACGTGCAGGCTTCGTTCCAAAGGGCGAGTTGGGCCCCAAAGCATCTTGCTTCCAGCTCTTTGGGAAGCTAAGAAACAACTCGCTCTGCACAGTGCTCTTACAGCCTACCGGGAACATCTCTTACAAAGGCCTGTGAAACGCAGTTTCTTTGCAGGCCAGATCTGGCTGAAGTGGAACTTCTGCTCTGGGTGCTCTACATTGCCCTAGAGCTGAAAGGCACAACGTGCAGGCTTCTTTCCAAAGGGCGAGTTGGGCCCCAAAGCATCTTGCTTCCAGCTCTTTGGGAAGCTAAGAAACAACTCGCTCTGCACAGTGCTCTTACAGCCTACCGGGAACATCTCTTACAAAGGCCTGTGAAACGCACTTTCTTTGCAGGCCTGATCTGGCTGAACTAGAACATCTGCTCTGCGTGTGCTACATTGCCCAAGAGCTGAAAGGCACAACGGGCAGGCTTCTTTCCAAAGGGCGAGTTGGGCCGCAAAGCATCTTGCTTCCAGCTCCTTGGGAAGCTAAGAAACAACTCGCTCTGCACAGTCCTCTTACAGCCTACCGGGAACATCTCTTACAAAGGCCTGTGAAACGCAGTTTCTTTGCAGGCCTGATCTCGCTGAAGTAGAACTTCTGCTCTGGGTGTGCTACATTGGCCTAGAGCTGAAAGGCACAACGTGCAGGCTTCTTTACAAAGGGCGAGTTGGGCTCCAAAGCATCTTGCTTCCAGCTCTTTGGGCTAGCGATGAAACAACTCGCTCTGCACAGTGCTCTTACAGCCTACAGGGAACATCTCTTACAAAGGCCTGTGAAACGAAGTTTCTTTGCAGGCCTGATCTGGCTGAAGTAGAACTTCTGCTCTGGGTGTGCTACATTGGCCTAGAGCTGAAAGGCACAACGTGCAGGCTTCTTTCCAAAGGGCGAGTTGGGCCCCAAAGCTTCTTGCTTCCAGCTCTTTGGGAAGCTAAGAAACAACTCGCTCTGCACAGTGCTCTTACAGCCTACCGGGAACATCTCGTACAAAGGCCTGTGAAACGCAGTTTCTTTGCAGGCCTGATCTGGCTGAAGTAGAACTTCTGCTCTGGGTGTGCTACATTGCCCTAGAGCTGAAAGGCACAACGTGCAGGCTTCTTTGCAAAGGGCGAGTTGGGCCCCAAAGCATCTTGCTTCCAGCTCTTTGGGAAGCTAAGAAACAACTAGCTCTGCACAGTGCTCTTACAGCCTACGGGGAACATCTCTTACAAAGGCCTGTGAAACGCAGTTTCTTTGCAGGCCTGATCTGGCTGAAGTAGAACTTCTGCTCTGGGTGTGCTACATTGGCCTAGAGCTGAAAGGCACAACGTGCAGGCTTCTTTCAAAAGGGCGAGTTGGGCCGCAAAGCATCTTGCTTCCAGCTCTTTGGGAAGCTAAGAAACAAGTCGCTCTGCACAGTGCTCTTACAGCCTAACGGGAACATCTCTTACAAAGGCCTGTGAAACGCAGTTTCTTTGCAGGCCTGATCTGGCTGAACTAGAACTTCTGCTCTGCGTCTGCTACATTGCCCTAGAGCTGAAAGGCGCAACGTGCAGGCTTCTTTGCAAACGGCGAGTTGGGCCGCAAAGCATCTTGCTTCCAGCTCCTTGGGAAGCTAAGAAACTACTCGCTCTGCACAGTGCTCTTACAGCCTACCGGGAACATCTCTTACAAAGGCCTGTGAAACGCAGTTTCTTTGCAGGCCTGATGTGGCTGAAGTAGAACTTCTGCTCTGGGTGTGCTACATTGGCCTAGAGCTGAAAGGCACAACCTGCAGGCTTCTTTCCAAAGGGCGAGTTGGGCCCCAAAGCATCTTGCTTCCAGCTCTTTGGGAAGCTAAGAAACAACTCGCTCTGCACAGTGCTCTTACAGCCTACCGGGAACATCTCTTACAAAGGCCTGTGAAACGCAGTTTCTTTGCATGCCTGATCTGGCTGAAGTAGAACTTCTGCTCTGGGTGTGCTTCATGGCCCTAGAGCTGAAAGGCACAATGTGCAGGCTTCTTTGCAAAAGGCGAGTTGGGCCCCAAAGCATCTTGCTTCCAGCTCTTTGGGCTAGCTATGAAACAACTCGCTCTGCACAGTGCTCTTACAGCCTACCGGAACCATCACTAACAAAGGCCTGTGAAATGCAGTTTCTCTGCAGGCCTGATCACGCTGAACTAGAACTTCTGCTCTGGGTGTGCTACATTGCCCTAGAGCTGAAGGGGACAACGTGCAGGCCTGTTTCCAAAGGCCGAGTTGGGCCCCAAAGCATCTTGCTTCCAGCTCTTTGGGCTAGCTATGAAACAACTCGCTCTGCACAGTGCTCTTACAGCCTACCGGGAGCATCAGTTACAAATGCCTGTGAAACGCAGTTTCTTTGCAGGCCTGATCTGGCTGAAGTGGAACTTCTGCTCTGGGTGCTCTACATTGCCCTAGAGCTGAAAGGCACAACGTGCAGGCTTCGTTCCAAAGGGCGAGTTGGGCCCCAAATATTCTTGCTTCCAGCTCTTTGGGAAGCTAAGAAACAACTCGCTCTGCACAGTGCTCTTACAGTCTACCGGGAACATCTCTTACAAAGGCCTGTGAAACGCAGTTTCTATGCAGGCCTGATCTGGCTGAAGTAGAACTTCTGCTCTGGGTGTGCTTCATGACCCTAGAGCTGAAAGGCACAATGTGCAGGCTTCTTTGCAAAAGGCGAGTTGGGCCCCAAAGCATCTTGCTTCCAGCTCTTTTGGCTAGCTATGATACAACTCGCTCTGCACAGTGCTCTTACAGCCTACCGGAACCATCACTAACAAAGGCCTGTGAAATGCAGTTTCTTTGCAGGCCTGATCACGCTGAACTAGAACTTCTGCTCTGGTTGTGCTACATTGCCCTAGATCTGAAGGGCACAACGTGCAGGTCTGTTTCCAAAGGGCGAGTTGGGCCCCAAAGCATCTTGCTTCCAGCTCTTTGGGCTAGCTATGAAACAACTCGCTCTGCACAGTGCTCTTACAGCCTACCGGGAGCATCAGTTACAAAGGCCTGTGAAATGCAGTCTTTGCAGGCCTGATCTGGCTGAACTAGAACTTCTGCTCTGGGTGTGCTACATGGCGCTAGAGCTGAAAGGCACAACGTGCAGGCTTCGTTCCAAAGGGCGAGTTGGGCCCCAAAGCATCTTGCTTCCAGCTCTTTGGGAAGCTAAGAAACAACTCGCTCTGCACAGTGCTCTTACAGCCTACCGGGAACATCTCTTACAAAGGCCTGTGAAACGCAGTTTCTTTGCAGGCCAGATCTGGCTGCAGTGGAACTTCTGCTCTGGGTGCTCTACATTGCCCTAGAGCTGAAAGGCACAACGTGCAGGCTTCTTTCCAAAGGGCGAGTTGGGCCCCAAAGCATCTTGCTTCCAGCTCTTTGGGAAGCTAAGAAACAACTCGCTCTGCACAGTGCTCTTACAGCCTACCGGGAACATCTCTTACAAAGGCCTGTGAAACGCACTTTCTTTGCAGGCCTGATCTGGCTGAACTAGAACATCTGCTCTGCGTGTGCTACATTGCCCAAGAGCTGAAAGGCACAACGTGCAGGCTTCTTTGCAAAGGGCGAGTTGGGCCGCAAAGCATCTTGCTTCCAGCTCCTTGGGAAGCTAAGAAACAACTCGCTCTGCACAGTCCTCTTACAGCCTACCGGGAACATCTCTTACAAAGGCCTGTGAAACGCAGTTTCTTTGCAGGCCTGATCTCGCTGAAGTAGAACTTCTGCTCTGGGTGTGCTACATTGGCCTAGAGCTGAAAGGCACAACGTGCAGGCTTCTTTACAAAGGGCGAGTTGGGCTCCAAAGCATCTTGCTTCCAGCTCTTTGGGCTAGCGATGAAACAACTCGCTCTGCACAGTGCTCTTACAGCCTACAGGGAACATCTCTTACAAAGGCCTGTGAAACGAAGTTTCCTTGCAGGCCTGATCTGGCTGAAGTAGAACTTCTGCTCTGGGTGTGCTACATTGGCCTAGAGCTGAAAGGCACAACGTGCAGGCTTCTTTCCAAAGGGCGAGTTGGGCCCCAAAGCTTCTTGCTTCCAGCTCTTTGGGAAGCTAAGAAACAACTCGCTCTGCACAGTGCTCTTACAGCCTACCGGGAACATCTCGTACAAAGGCCTGTGAAACGCAGTTTCTTTGCAGGCCTGATCTGGATGAAGTGGAACTTCTGCTCTGGGTGTGCTACATTGCCCTAGAGCTGAAAGGCACAACGTGCAGGCTTCTTTCCAAAGGGCGAGTTGGGCCCCAAAGCATCTTGCTTCCAGCTCTTTGGGAAGCTAAGAAACAACTCGCTCTGCACAGTGCTCTTACTGCCTACCGGGAATATCTCTTACAAAGGCCTGTGAAACGCAGTTTCTTTGCAGGCCTGATCTGGCTGAAGTAGAACTTCTGCTCTGGGTGTGCTACATTGCCCTAGAGCTGAAAGGCACAACGTGCAGGCTTCTTTGCAAAGGGCGAGTTGGGCCCCAAAGCATCTTGCTTCCAGCTCTTTGGGAAGCTAAGAAACAACTAGCTCTGCACAGTGCTCTTACAGCCTACGGGGAACATCTCTTACAAAGGCCTGTGAAACGCAGTTTCTTTGCAGGCCTGATCTGGCTGAAGTAGAACTTCTGCTCTGGGTGTGCTACATTGGCCTAGAGCTGAAAGGCACAACGTGCAGGCTTCTTTCAAAAGGGCGAGTTGGGCCGCAAAGCATCTTGCTTCCAGCTCTTTGGGAAGCTAAGAAACAAGTCGCTCTGCACAGTGCTCTAACAGCCTAACGGGAACATCTCTTACAAAGGCCTGTGAAACGCAGTTTCTTTGCAGGCCTTATCTGGCTGAACTAGAACTTCTGCTCTGCGTGTGCTACATTGCCCTAGAGCTGAAAGGCGCAACGTGCAGGCTTCTTTGCAAACGGCGAGTTGGGCCGCAAAGCATCTTGCTTCCAGCTCCTTTTGAAGCTAAGAAACTACTCGCTCTGCACAGTGCTCTTACAGCCTACCGGGAACATCTCTTACAAAGGCCTGTGAAACGCAGTTTCTTTGCAGGCCTGATTGGCTGAAGTAGAACTTCTGCTCTGGGTGTGCTACATTGGCTTAGAGCTGAAAGGCACAACGTGCAGGCTTCTTTCCAAAGGGCGAGTTGGGCCCCAAAGCATCTTGCTTCCAGCTCTTTGGGAAGCTAAGAAACAACTCGCTCTGCACAGTGCTCTTACAGACTACAGGGAACATCTCATACAAAGGCCTGTCAAACGCAGTTTCTTTGCCGGCCTGATCTGGCTGAGGTAGAACTTCTGCTCTGGGTGTGCTACATGGCCCTAGAGCTGAAAGGCACAACGTGCAGGCTTCTTTCCAAAGGGCGAGTTGGGCCCCAAAGCATCTTGCTTCCAGCTCTTTGGGCTAGCTATGAAACAACTCGCTCTGCACAGTGCTCTTACAGCCTACCGGGAACATCTCTTACAAAGGCCTGTGAAACGCAGTTTCTTTGCAGGCCGGATCTGGCTGAACTAGAACTTCTGCTCTGCGTGTGCTACATTGCCCTAGAGCTGAAAGGCAAAACGTGCAGGCTTCTTTGCAAAGGGCGAGTTGGGCCGCAAAGCAACTTGCTTCCAGCTCCTTTGGAAGCTAAGAAACAACTCGCACTGCACAGTGCTCTTACAGCCTACCGGGAACATCTCATACAAAGGCCTGTCAAACGCAGTTTCTTTGCAGGCCTGATCTGGCTGAGGTAGAACTTCTGCTCTGGGTGTGCTACATGGCCCTAGAGCTGAAAGGCACAACGTGCAGGCTTCTTTCCAAAGGGCGAGTTGGGCCCCAAAGCATCTTGCTTCCAGCTCTTTGGGCTAGCTATGAAACAACTCGCTCTACACAGTGCTCTTACACCCTACCGGGAACATCTCTTACAAAGGCCTGTGAAACGCAGTTTCTTTGCAGGCCTGATCTGGCTGAAGTAGAACTTCTGCTCTGGGTGTGCTACATTGGCCTAGAGCTGAAAGGCACAACGGGCAGGCTTCTTTCCAAAGGGCGAGTTGGGCCCCAAAGCTTCTTGCTTCCAGCTCTTTGGGAAGCTAAGAAACAACTCGCTCTGCACAGTGCTCTTACAGCCTACCGGGAACATCTCTTACAAAGGCCTGTGAAACGCAGTTTCTTTGCAGGCCTGATGTGGCTGAAGTAGAACTTCTGCTCTGTGAGTGCTACATGGCCCTAGAGCTGAAAGGCACAACGTGCAGGCTTCTTTCCAAAGGGCGAGTTGGGCCCCAAAGCATCTTGCTTCCAGCTCTTTGGGCTAGCTATGAAACAACTCGCTCTGCACAGTGCTCTTACAGCCTACCGGGAGCATCAGTTACAAAGGCCTGTGAAATGCAGTTTCTTTGCAGGCCTGATCAGGCTGAACTAGAACTTCTGCTCTGGGTGTGCTACATGGCCCTACAGCTGAAAGGCACAACGTGCAGGCTTCTTTCCAAAGGGCGAGTTGGGCCCCAAAGCATCTTGCTTCCAGCTCTTTGGGAAGCTAAGAAACAACTCGCTCTGCACAGTGCTCTTACAGCCTACCGGGAACATCTCTTACAAAGGCCTGTGAAACGCAGTTTCTTTGCAGGCCTGATCTGGCTGAAGTAGAACTTCTGCTCTGGGTGCTCTACATTGCCCTAGAGCTGAAAGGCACAACGTGCAGGCTTCTTTCCAAAGGGCGAGTTGGGCCCCAAAGCATCTTGCTTCCAGCTCTTTGGGAAGCTAAGAAACAACTCGCTCTGCACAGTGCTCTTACAGCCTACCGGGAACATCTCTTACAAAGGCCTGTGAAACGCAGTTTCTTTGCAGGCCTGATCTGGCTGATGTAGAACTTCTGCTCTGGGTGTGCTACATTGCCCTAGAGCTGAAAGGCACAACGTGCAGGCTTCTTTCCAAAGGGCGAGTTGGGCCCCAAAGCATCTTGCTTCCAGCTCCTTGGGAAGCTAAGAAACAACACGCTCTGCACAGTGCTCTTACAGCCTACCGGGAACATCTATTACAAAGGCCTGTGAAACGCAGTTTCTTTGCAGGCCTGATCTGGCTGAAGTGGAACTTCTGCTCTGGGTGTGCTACATTGCCCTAGAGCTGAAAGGCACAACGTTCAGGCTTCTTTCCAAAGGGCGATTTGGGCCCCAAAGCATCTTGCTTCCAGCTCTTTGGGAAGCTAAGAAACAACTCGCACTGCACAGTGCTCTTACAGCCTACCGGGAACATCTCATACAAAGGCCTGTCAAACGCAGTTTCTTTGCAGGCCTGATCTGGCTGAGGTAGAACTTCTGCTCTGGGTGTGCTACATGGCCCTAGAGCTGAAAGGCACAACGTGCAGGCTTCTTTCCAAAGGGCGAGTTGGGCCCCAAAGCATCTTGCTTCCAGCTCTTTGGGCTAGCTATGAAACAACTCGCTCTGCACAGTGCTCTTACAGCCTACCGGGAACATCTCTTACAAAGGCCTGTGAAACGCAGTTTCTTTGCAGGCCGGATCTGGCTGAAGTAGAACTTCTGCTCTGGGTGTGCTACATTGGCCTAGAGCTGAAAGGGACAACGTGCAGGCTTCTTTCCAAAGGGCGAGTTGGGCCCCAAAGCTTCTTGCTTCCAGCTCTTTGGGAAGCTAAGAAACAACTCGCTCTGCACAGTGCTCTTACAGCCTACCGGGAACATCTCTTACAAAGGCCTGTGAAACGCAGTTTCTTTGCAGGCCTGATGTGGCTGAAGTAGAACTTCTGCTCTGGGTGTGCTACATGGCCCTAGAGCTGAAAGGCACAACGTGCAGGCTTCTTTCCAAAGGGCGAGTTGGGCCCCAAAGCATCTTGCTTCCAGCTCTTTGGGCTAGCTATGAAACAACTCGCTCTGCACAGTGCTCTTACAGCCTACCGGGAGCATCAGTTACAAAGGCCTGTGAAATGCAGTTTCTTTGCAGGCCTGATCTGGCTGAACTAGAACTTCTGCTCTGGGTGTGCTACATGGCCCTAGAGCTGAAAGGCACAACGTGCAGGCTTCTTTCCAAAGGGCGAGTTGGGCCCCAAAGCATCTTGCTTCCAGCTCTTTGGGAAGCTAAGAAACAACTCGCTCTGCACAGTGCTCTTACAGCCTACCGGGAACATCTCTTACAAAGGCCTGTGAAACACAGTATCTTTGCAGGCCTGATCTGGCTGAAGTGGAACCTCTGCTCTGGGTGCTCTACATTGCCCTAGAGCTGAAAGGCACAACGTGCAGGCTTCTTTCCAAAGGGCGAGTTGGGCCCCAAAGCATCTTGCTTCCAGCTCTTTGGGAAGCTAAGTAACAACTCGCTCTGCACAGTGCTCTTACAGCCTACCGGGAACATCTCTTACAAAGGCCTGTGAAACGCAGTTTCTTTGCAGGCCTGATCTGGCTGAAGTAGAACTTCTGCTCTGGGTGTGCTACATGGCCCTAGAGCTGAAAGGCACAATGTGCAGGCTTCTTTGCAAAAGGCGAGTTGGGCCCCAAAGCATCTTTCTTCCAGCTCTTTGGGCTAGCTATGAAACAACTCGCTCTGCACAGTGCTCTTACAGCCTACCGGAACCATCACTTACAAAGGCCTGTGAAATGCAGTTTCTTTGCAGGCCTGATCACGCTGCACTAGAACTTCTGCTCTGGGTGTGCTACATTGCCCTAGAGCTGAAGGGCACAACGTGCAGGCCTGTTTCCAAAGGGCGAGTTGGGCCCCAAAGCATCTTGCTTCCAGCTCTTTGGGAAGCTATGAAACAAGTCGCTCTGCACAGTGCTCTTACAGCCTACTGGGAACATCTCTTACAAAGGCCTGTGAAATGCAGTTTCTTTGCGGGCCTGATCTGGCTGAACTAGAACTTCTGCTCTGGGTGTGCTACATTGGCCTAGAGCTGAAAGGCACAATGTGCAGGCTTCTTTCCAAAGGGCGAGTTGGGCCCCAAAGCATCTTGCTTCCAGCTCTTTGGGAAGCTAAGAAACAAGTCGCTCTGCACAGTGCTCTTACAGCCTACTGGGAACATCTCTTACAAAGGCCTGTGAAACGCAGTTTCCTTGCAGGCCTGATCTGGCTGAAGTAGAACTTCTGCTCTGGGTGTGCTACATTGGCCTAGAGCTGAAAGGCACAACGTGCAGGCTTCTTTCCAAAGGGCGAGTTGGGCCCCAAAGCATCTTGCTTCCAGCTCTTTGGGAAGCTAAGAAACAACTCGCTCTGCACAGTGCTTTTACAGCCTACCGGGAACATCTCTTACAAAGGCATCTCAAACGCAGTTTCTTTGCAGGCCTGATCTGGCAGAAGTAGAACTTCTGCTCTGGGTGTGCTACATTGGCCTAGAGCTGAAAGGCACAACGTGCAGGCTTCTTTCCAAAGGGCGAGTTGGGCCGCAAAGCATCTTGCTTCCAGCTCTTTGGGAAGCTAAGAAACAACTCACTCTGCACAGTGCTCTTACAGCCTACCGGGAACATCTCTTCCAAAGGCCTGTGAAACGCAGTTTCTTTGCAGGCCTGATCTGGCCGAAGTAGAACTTCTGCTCTGCGTGTGCTACATTGCCCTAGAGCTGAAAGGCACAACGTGCAGGCTTCTTTCCAAAGGGCGAGTTGGGCCCCAAAGCATCTTGCTTCCAGCTCTTTGGGAAGCTAAGAAACAAGTCGCTCTGCACAGTGCTCTTACAGCCTACTGGGAACATCTCTTACAAAGGCCTGTGAAACGCAGTTTCTTTGCAGGCCTGATCTGGCTGAAGTAGAATTTCTGCTCTGGGTGTGCTACATTGGCCTAGAGCTGAAAGGCACAACGTGCAGGCTTCTTTCAAAAGGGCGAGTTGGGCCCCAAAGCATCTTGCTTCCAGCTCTTTGGGAAGCTAAGAAACAAGTCGCTCTGCACAGTGCTCTTACAGCCTACCGGGAACATCTCTTACAAAGGCATGTGAAACGCAGTTTCTTTGCAGGCCTGATCTGGCTGAACTAGAACTTCTGCTCTGCGTGTGCTACATTGCCCTAGAGCTGAAAGGCACAACGTGCAGGCTTCTTTGCAAAGGGCGAGTTGGGCCGCAATGCATCTTGCTTCCAGCTCCTTGGGAAGCTAAGAAACAACTCGCTCTGCACAGTGCTCTTACAGCCTACCGGGAACATCTCTTACAAAGGCCTGTGAAACGCAGTTTCTTTGCAGGCCTGATGTGGCTGAAGTAGAACTTCTGCTGTGGGTGTGCTACATTGGCCTAGAGCTGAAAGGCACAACCTGCAGGCTTCTTTCCAAAGGGCGAGTTGGGCCCCAAAGCATCTTGCTTCCAGCTCTTTGGGAAGCTAAGAAACAACTCGCTCTGCACAGTGCTCTTACAGCCTACCGGGAACATCTCTTACAAAGGCCTCTGAAACGCAGTTTCTTTGCAGGCCTGATCTCGCTGAAGTAGAACTTCTGCTCTGGGTGTGCTACATTGGCCTAGAGCTGAAAGGCACAACGTGCAGGCTTCTTTCCAAAGGGCGAGTTGGGCCCCAAAGCATCTTGCTTCCAGCTCTTTGGGAAGCTAAGAAACAACTCGCTCTGCACAGTGCTCTTACAGACTACAGGGAACATCTCATACAAAGGCCTGTCAAACGCAGTTTCTTTGCCGGCCTGACCTGGCTGAGGTAGAACTTCTGCTCTGGGTGTGCTACATGGCCCTAGAGCTGAAAGGCACAACGTGCAGGCTTCTTTCCAAAGGGCGAGTTGGGCCCCAAAGCATCTTGCTTCCAGCTCTTTGGGCTAGCTATGAAACAACTCGCTCTGCACAGTGCTCTTACAGCCTACCGGGAACATCTCTTACAAAGGCCTGTGAAACGCAGTTTCTTTGCAGGCCGGATCTGGCTGAACTAGAACTTCTGCTCTGGGTGTGCTACATTGCCCTAGAGCTGAAAGGCACAACGTGCAGGCTTCTTTGCAAAGGGCGAGTTGGGCCGCAAAGCAACTTGCTTCCAGCTCCTTTGGAAGCTAAGAAACAACTCGCACTGCACAGTGCTCTTACAGCCTACCGGGAACATCTCATACAAAGGCCTGTCAAACGCAGTTTCTTTGCAGGCCTGATCTGGCTGAGGTAGAACTTCTGCTCTGGCTGTGCTACATGGCCCTAGAGCTGAAAGGCACAACGTGCAGGCTTCTTTCCAAAGGGCGAGTTGGGCCCCAAAGCATCTTGCTTCCAGCTCTTTGGGCTAGCTATGAAACAACTCGCTCTACACAGTGCTCTTACACCCTACCGGGAACATCTCTTACAAAGGCCTGTGAAACGCAGTTTCTTTGCAGGCCTGATCTCGCTGAAGTAGAACTTCTGCTCTGGGTGTGCTACATTGGCCTAGAGCTGAAAGGCACAACGGTCAGGCTTCTTTCCAAAGGGCGAGTTGGGCCCCAAAGCTTCTTGCTTCCAGCTCTTTGGGAAGCTAAGAAACAACTCGCTCTGCACAGTGCTCTTACAGCCTACCGGGAACATCTCTTACAAAGGCCTGTGAAACGCAGTTTCTTTGCAGGCCTGATGTGGCTGAAGTAGAACTTCTGCTCTGTGTGTGCTACATGGCCCTAGAGCTGAAAGGCACAACGTGCAGGCTTCTTTCCAAAGGGCTAGTTGGGCCCCAAAGCATCTTGCTTCCAGCTCTTTGGGCTAGCTATGAAACAACTCGCTCTGCACAGTGCTCTTACAGCCTACCGGGAGCATCAGTTACAAAGGCCTGTGAAATGCAGTTTCTTTGCAGGCCTGATCTGGCTGAACTAGAACTTCTGCTCTGGGTGTGCTACATGGCCCTACAGCTGAAAGGCACAACGTGCAGGCTTCTTTCCAAAGGGCGAGTTGGGCCCCAAAGCATCTTGCTTCCAGCTCTTTGGGAAGCTAAGAAACAACTCGCTCTGCACAGTGCTCTTACAGCCTACCGGGAACATCCCTTACAAAGGCCTGTGAAACGCAGTTTCTTTGCAGGCCTGATCTGGCTGAAGTAGAACTTCTGCTCTGGGTACTCTACATTGCCCTAGAGCTGAAAGGCACAACGTGCAGGCTTCTTTCCAAAGGGCGAGTTGGGCCCCAAAGCATCTTGCTTCCAGCTCTTTGGGAAGCTAAGAAACAACTCGCTCTGCACAGTGCTCTTACAGCCTACCGGGAACATCTCTTACAAAGGCCTGTGAAACGCAGTTTCTTTGCAGGCCTGATCTGGCTGATGTAGAACTTCTGCTCTGGGTGTGCTACATTGCCCTAGAGCTGAAAGGCACAACGTGCAGGCTTCTTTCCAAAGGGCGAGTTGGGCCCCAAAGCATCTTGCTTCCAGCTCCTTGGGAAGCTAAGAAACAACACGCTCTGCACAGTGCTCTTACAGCCCACCGGGAACATCTATTACAAAGGCCTGTGAAACGCAGTTTCTTTGCAGGCCTGACATGGCTGAAGCAGAACTTCTGCTCTGGGTGTGCTACATTGCCCTAGAGCTGAAAGGCACAACGTTCAGGCTTCTTTCCAAAGGGCGATTTGGGCCCCAAAGCATCTTGCTTCCAGCTCTTTGGGAAGCTAAGAAACAACTCGCTCTGCACAGTGCTCTTACAGCCTACCGGGAACATCTCTTACAAAGGCCTGTGAAACGCAGTTTCTTTGCAGGCCTGATCTGGCTAAAGTAGAACTTCTGCTCTGGGTGTGCTACATTGGCCTAGAGCTGAAAGGCACAACCTGCAGGCTTCTTTCCAAAGGGCGAGTTGGGCCCCAAAGCATCTTGCTTCCAGCTCTTTGGGAAGCTAAGAAACAACTCGCTCTGCACAGTGCTCTTACAGCCTACCGGGAGCATCAGTTACAAAGGCCTGTGAAATGCAGTTTCTTTGCAGGCCTAATCTGGCTGAACCAGAACTTCTGCTCTGGGTGTGCTACATTTCCCTAGAGCTGAAAGGCACAACGTGCAGGCTTCTTTCCAAAGGGCGAGTTGGGCCCCAAAGCATCTTGCTTCCAGCTCTTTGGGAAGCTAAGAAACAAGTCGCTCTGCACAGTGCTCTTACAGCCTACCGGGAATATCTCTTACAAAGGCCTGTGAAACGCAGTTTCTTTGCAGGCCTGATCTGGCTGAACTAGAACTTCTGCTCTGCGTGTGCTACATTGCCCTAGAGCTGAAAGGCACAACGTGCAGGCTTCTTTGCAAAGGGCGAGTTGGGCCCCAAAGCATCTTGCTTCCAGCTCTTTGGGAAGCTAAGAAACAAGTCGCTCTGCACAGTGCTCTTACAGCCTACCGGGAACATCTCTTACAAAGGCCTGTGAAACGCAGTTTCTTTGCAGGCCGGATCTGGCTGAACTAGAACTTCTGCTCTGGGTGCTCTACATTGCCCTAGAGCTGAAAGGCACAACGTGCAGGCTTCTTTCCAAAGGGCGAGTTGGGCCCCAAAGCATCTTGCTTCCAGCTCTTTGGGAAGCTAAGAAACAACTCGCTCTGCACAGTGCTCTTACAGCCTACCGGGAACATCTCTTACAAAGGCCTGTGAAACGCAGTTTCTTTGCAGGCCTGATCTCGCTGAAGTAGAACTTCTGCTCTGGGTGTGCTACATTGGCCTAGAGCTGAAAGGCACAACGTGCAGGCTTCTTTCCAAAGGGCGAGTTGGGCCCCAAAGCATCTTGCTTCCAGCTCTTTGGGAAGCTAAGAAACAACTCGCTCTGCACAGTGCTCTTACAGCCTACCGGGAACATCTCTTACAAAGGCCTGTGAAACGCAGTTTCTTTGCAGGCCTGATCTGGCTGAAGTGGAACTTCTGCTCTGGGTGTGCTACATTGCCCTAGAGCTGAAAGGCACAACGTGCAGGCTTCTTTCCAAAGGGCGAGTTGGGCCCCAAAGCATCTTGCTTCCAGCTCTTTGGGAAGCTAAGAAACAACTCGCTCTGCACAGTGCTCTTACAGCCTACCGGGAACATCTCTTACAAAGGCCTGTGAAACGCAGTTTCTTTGCAGGCCTGATCTGGCTGAAGTAGAACTTCTGCTCTGTGTGTGCTACATTGGCCTAGAGCTGAAAGGCACAACGTGCAGGCTTCTTTCCAAAGGCGAGTTGGGCCCCAAAGCATCTTGCTTCCAGCTCTTTGGGAAGCTAAGAAACAACTCGCTCTGCACAGTGCTCTTACAGCCTACCGGGAACATCTCTTACAAAGGCCTGTGAAACGCAGTTTCTTTGCAGGCCGGATCTGGCTGAACTAGAACTTCTGCTCTGCGTGTGCTACATTGCCCTAGAGCTGAAAGGCACAACGTGCAGGCTTCTTTGCAAAGGGCGAGTTGGGCCGCAAAGCAACTTGCTTCCAGCTCCTTTGGAAGCTAAGAAACAACTCGCACTGCACAGTGCTCTTACAGCCTACCGGGAAGATCTCATACAAAGGCCTGTCAAACGCAGTTTCTTTGCAGGCCTGATCTGGCTGAGGTAGAACTTCTGCTCTGGGTGTGCTACATGGCCCTAGAGCTGAAAGGCACAACGTGCAGGCTTCTTTCCAAAGGGCGAGTTGGGCCCCAAAGCATCTTGCTTCCAGCTCTTTGGGCTAGCTATGAAACAACTCGCTCTACACAGTGCTCTTACAGCCTACCGGGAACATCTCTTACAAAGGCCTGTGAAACGCAGTTTCTTTGCAGGCCTGATCTGGCTGAAGTAGAACTTCTGCTCTGGGTGTGCTACATTGGCCTAGAGCTGAAAGGAACAACGGGCAGGCTTCTTTCCAAAGGGCGAGTTGGGCCCCAAAGCTTCTTGCTTCCAGCTCTTTGGGAAGCTAAGAAACAACTCGCTCTGCACAGTGCTCTTACAGCCTACCGGGAACATCTCTTACAAAGGCCTGTGAAACGCAGTTTCTTTGCAGGCCTGATGTGGCTGAAGTAGAACTTCTGCTCTGTGTGTGCTACATGGCCCTAGAGCTGAAAGGCACAACGTGCAGGCTTCTTTCCAAAGGGCGAGTTGGGCCCCAAAGCATCTTGCTTCCAGCTCTTTGGGCTAGCTATGCAACAACTCGCTCTGCACAGTGCTCTTACAGCCTACCGGGAACATCTCTTACAAAGGCCTGTGAAACGCAGTTTCTTTGCAGGCCTGATCTGGCTGAAGTGGAACTTCTGCTCTGGGTGCTCTACATTGCCCTAGAGCTGAAAGGCACAACGTGCAGGCTTCTTTCCAAAGGGCGAGTTGGGCCCCAAAGCATCTTGCTTCCAGCTCTTTGGGAAGCTAAGAAACAACTCGCTCTGCACAGTGCTCTTACAGCCTACCGGGAACATCTCTTACAAAGGCCTGTGAAACGAAGTTTCTTTGAAGGCCTGATCTGGCTGATGTAGAACTTCTGCTCTGGGTGTGCTACATTGCCCTAGAGCTGAAAGGCACAACGTGCAGGCTTCTTTCCAAAGGGCGAGTTGGGCCCCAAAGCATCTTGCTTCCAGCTCCTTGGGAAGCTAAGAAACAACACGCTCTGCACAGTGCTCTTACAGCCTACCGGGAACATCTATTACAAAGGCCTGTGAAACGCAGTTTCTTTGCAGGCCTGATCTGGCTGAAGTGGAACTTCTGCTCTGGGTGTGCTACATTGCCCTAGAGCTGAAAGGCACAACGTTCAGGCTTCTTTCCAAAGGGCGATTTGGGCCCCAAAGCATCTTGCTTCCAGCTCTTTGGGAAGCTAAGAAACAACTCGCTCTGCACAGTGCTCTTACAGCCTACCGGGAACATCTCTTACAAAGGCCTGTGAAACGCAGTTTCTTTGCAGGCCTGATCTGGCTAAAGTAGAACTTCTGCTCTGGGTGTGCTACATTGGCCTAGAGCTGAAAGGCACAACCTGCAGGCTTCTTTCCAAAGGGCGAGTTGGGCCCCAAAGCATCTTGCTTCCAGCTCTTTGGGAAGCTAAGAAACAACTCGCTCTGCACAGTGCTCTTACAGCCTACCGGGAGCATCAGTTACAAAGGCCTGTGAAATGCAGTTTCTTTGCAGGCCTAATCTGGCTGAACCAGAACTTCTGCTCTGGGTGTGCTACATTTCCCTAGAGCTGAAAGGCACAACGTGCAGGCTTCTTTCCAAAGGGCGAGTTGGGCCCCAAAGCATCTTGCTTCCAGCTCTTTGGGAAGCTAAGAAACAAGTCGCTCTGCACAGTGCTCTTACAGCCTACCGGGAATATCTCTTACAAAGGCCTGTGAAACGCAGTTTCTTTGCAGGCCTGATCTGGCTGAACTAGAACTTCTGCTCTGCGTGTGCTACATTGCCCTAGAGCTGAAAGGCAGAACGTGCAGGCTTCTTTGCAAAGGGCGAGTTGGGCCCCAAAGCATCTTGCTTCCAGCTCTTTGGGAAGCTAAGAAACAAGGCGCTCTGCACAGTGCTCTTACAGCCTACCGGGAACATCTCTTACAAAGGCCTGTGAAACGCAGTTTCTTTGCAGGCCGGATCTGGCTGAACTAGAACTTCTGCTCTGGGTGCTCTACATTGCCCTAGAGCTGAAAGGCACAACGTGCAGGCTTCTTTCCAAAGGGCGAGTTGGGCCCCAAAGCATCTTGCTTCCAGCTCTTTGGGAAGCTAAGAAACAACTCGCTCTGCACAGTGCTCTTACAGCCTACCGGGAACATCTCTTACAAAGGCCTGTGAAACGCAGTTTCTTTGCAGGCCTGATATGGCTGAAGTAGAACTTCTGCTCTGGGTGTGCTACATTGGCCTAGAGCTGAAAGGCACAACGTGCAGGCTTCTTTGCAAAGGGCGAGTTGGGCCCCAAAGCATCTTGCTTCCAGCTCTTTGGGAAGCTAAGAAACAACTCGCTCTGCACAGTGCTCTTACAGCCTACCGGGAACATCTCTTACAAAGGCCTGTGAAACGCAGTTTCTTTGCAGGCCTGATCTGGCTGAAGTGGAACTTCTGCTCTGGGTGTGCTACATTGCCCTAGAGCTGAAAGGCACAACGTGCAGGCTTCTTTCCAAAGGGCGAGTTGGGCCCCAAAGCATCTTGCTTCCAGCTCTTTGGGAAGCGAAGAAACAACTCGCTCTGCACAGTGCTTTTACAGCCTACAGGGAACATCTCTTACAAAGGCATCTCAAACGCAGTTTCTTTGCAGGCCTGATCTGGATGAAGTGGAACTTCTGCTCTGGGTGTGCTACATTGCCCTAGAGCTGAAAGGCACAACGTGCAGGCTTCGTTCCAAAGGGCGAGTTGGGCCCCAAAGCATCTTGCTTCCAGCTCTTTGCGAAGCTAAGAAACAACTCGCTCTGCACAGTGCTCTTACAGCCTACCTGGAACATCTCTTACAAAGGCCTGTGAAACGCAGTTTCTTTGCAGGCCAGATCTGGCTGAAGTGGAACTTCTGCTCTGGGTGCTCTACATTGCCCTAGAGCTGAAAGGCACAACGTGCAGGCTTCTTTCCAAAGGGCGAGTTGGGCCCCAAAGCATCTTGCTTCCAGCTCTTTGGAAAGCTAAGAAACAACTAGCTCTGCACAGTGCTCTTACAGCCTACGGGGAACATCTCTTACAAAGGCCTGTGAAACGCAGTTTCTTTGCAGGCCTGATCTGGCTGAAGTAGAACTTCTGCTCTGGGTGTGCTACATTGGCCTAGAGCTGAAAGGCACAACGTGCAGGCTTCTTTCAAAAGGGCGAGTTGGGCCGCAAAGCATCTTGCTTCCAGCTCTTTGGGAAGCTAAGAAACAAGTCGCTCTGCACAGTGCTCTAACAGCCTAACGGGAACATCTCTTACAAAGGCCTGTGAAACGCAGTTTCTTTGCAGGCCTGATCTGGCTGAACTAGAACTTCTGCTCTGCGTGTGCTACATTGCCCTAGAGCTGAAAGGCGCAACGTGCAGGCTTCTTTGCAAAGGGCGAGTTGGGCCGCAAAGCATCTTGCTTCCAGCTCCTTGGGAAGCTAAGAAACTACTCGCTCTGCACAGTGCTCTTACAGCCTACCGGAACCATCACTAACAAAGGCCTGTGAAATGCAGTTTCTCTGCTGGCCTGATCACGCTGAACTAGAACTTCTGCTCTGGGTGTGCTACATTGCCCTAGAGCTGAAGGGGACAACGTGCAGGCCTGTTTCCAAAGGCCGAGTTGGGCCCCAAAGCATCTTGCTTCCAGCTCTTTGGGCTAGCTATGAAACAACTCGCTCTGCACAGTGCTCTTACAGCCTACCGGGAGCATCAGTTACAAATGCCTGTGAAACGCAGTTTCTTTGCAGGCCTGATCTGGCTGAAGTGGAACCTCTGCTCTGGGTGCTCTACATTGCCCTAGAGCTGAAAGGCACAACGTGCAGGCTTCGTTCCAAAGGGTGAGTTGGGCCCCAAATATTCTTGCTTCCAGCTCTTTGGGAAGCTAAGAAACAACTCGCTCTGCACAGTGCTCTTACAGCCTACCGGGAACATCTCTTACAAAGGCCTGTGAAACGCAGTTTCTTTGCAGGCCTGATATGGCTGAAGTGGAACTTCTGCTCTGGGTGCTCTACATTGCCCTAGAGCTGAAAGGCACAACGTGCAGGCTTCTTTCCAAAGGGCGAGTTGGGCCCCAAATATTCTTGCTTCCAGCTCTTTGGGAAGCTAAGAAACAACTCGCTCTGCACAGTGCTCTTACAGCCTACCGGGAACATCTCTTACAAAGGCCTGTGAAACGCAGTTTCTTTGCAGGCCTGATCTGGCTGATGTAGAACTTCTGCTCTGTGTGTGCTACATTGGCCTAGAGCTGAAAGGCACAACGTGCAGGCTTCTTTCCAAAGGGCGAGTTGGGCCCCAAAGCATCTTGCTTCCAGCTCTTTGGGCTAGCTATGAAACAACTCGCTCTGCACAGTGCTCTTACAGCCTACCGTGAGCATCACTACAAAGGCCTGTGAAATGCAGTTTCTTTGCAGGCCTGATCTGGCTGAAGTAGATCTTCTGCTCTGGGTGTGCTACATTGCCCTAGAGCTGAAAGGAACAACGTGCAGGCTTCTTTCCAAAGGGCGAATTGGGCCCCACAGCATCTTGCTTCCAGCTCTTTGGGAAGCTAAGAAACAACTCGCTCTGCACAGTGCTCTTACAGCCTACCGGGAACATCTCTTACACAGGCCTGTGAAACGCTCTTTCTTTGCAGGCCTGATCTGGCTCAAGTGGAACTTCTGCTCTGGGTGCTCTACATTGCCCTAGAGCTGAAAGGCACAACGTGCAGGCTTCTTTCCAAAGGGCGAGTTGGGCCCCAAAGCATCTTGCTTCCAGCTCTTTGGGAAGCTAAGAAACAACTCGCTCTGCACAGTGCTCTTACAGCCTACCGGGAACATCTCTTACAAAGGCCTGTGAAACGAGTTTCTTTGCAGGCCTGACATGGCTGAAGCAGAACTTCTGCTCTGGGTGTTCTACATTGGCCCTGAGCTGAAAGGCACAACGTGCAGGCTTCTTTCCAAAGGGCGAGTTGGGCCCCAAAGCATCTTGCTTCCAGCTCCTTGGGAAGCTAAGAAACAAGTCGCTCTGCACAGTGCTCTTACAGCCTACCGGGAACATCTCTTACAAAGGCCTGTGAAACGCAGTTTCTTTGCAGGCCTCATCTGGCTGAAGTAGAACTTCTGCTCTGGGTGTGCTACATTGGCCTAGAGCTGAAAGGCACAACGTGCAGGCTTCTTTCCAAAGGGCGAGTTGGGCCCCAAAGCATCTTGCTTCCAGCTCTTTGGGAAGCTAAGAAACAACTCGCTCTGCACAGTGCTCTTACAGCCTACAGGGAACATCTCTTACAAAGGCCTGTGAAACGCAGTTTCTTTGCAGGCCTGATCTGGCTGAACTAGAACTTCTGCTCTGCGTGTGCTACATTGCCCTAGAGCTGAAAGGCACAACGTGCAGGCTTCTTTCCAAAGGGCGAGTTGGGCCGCAAAGCATCTTGCTTCCAGCTCCTTGGGAAGCTAAGAAACAACTCGCTCTGCACAGTGCTCTTACAGCCTACCGGGAACATCTCTTACAAAGGCCTGTGAAATGCAGTTTCTTTGCAGGCCTGATCTGGCTGAGGTAGAACTTCAGCTCTGGGTGTGCTACATGGCCCTAGAGCTGAAAGGCACAACGTGCAGGCTTCTTTCCAAAGGGCGAGTTGGGCCCCAAAGCATCTTGCTTCCAGCTCTTTGGGAAGCTAAGAAACAACTCGCTCTGCACAGTGCTTTTACAGAGTCCCGGGAACATCTCTTACAAAGGCCTGTGTAACGCAGTTTCTTTGCAGGCCTGATCTGGCTGAAGTAGAACTTCTGCTCTGGGTGTGCTACATTGGCCTAGAGCTGAAAGGCACAACGTGCAGGCTTCTTTCCAAAGGGCGAGTTGGGCCCCAAAGCATCTTGCTTCCAGCTCTTTGGGAAGCTAAGAAACAACTCGCTCTGCACAGTGCTCTTACAGCCTACCGGGAACATCTCTTACAAAGGCCTGTGAAACGCAGTTTCTTTGCAGGCCTGATCTGGCTGAAGTGGAACTTCTGCTCTGGGTGCTCTACCTTGCCCTAGAGCTGAAAGGCACAACGTGCAGGCTTCTTTCCAAAGGGCGAGTTGGGCCCCAAAGCATCTTGCTTCCAGCTCTTTGGGAAGCTAAGTAACAACTCGCTCTGCACAGTGCTCTTACAGCCTACCGGGAAGATCTCTTACAAAGGCCTGTGAAACGCAGTTTCTTTGCAGGCCTGATCTGGCTGAAGTAGAACTTCTGCTCTGGGTGTGCTACATGGCCCTAAAGCTGAAAGGCACAATGTGCAGGCTTCTTTGCAAAAGGCGAGTTGGGCCCCAAAGCATCTTGCTTCCAGCTCCTTGGGAAGCCAAGAAACAACTCGCTCTGCACAGTGCTCTTACAGCCTACCGGGAACATCTCTTACAAAGGCCTGTGAAACGCAGTTTCTTTGCAGGCCTGATCTCGCTGAAGTAGAACTTCTGCTCTGGGTGTGCTACATTGGCCTAGAGCTGAAAGGCACAACCTGCAGGCTTCTTTCCAAAGGGCGAGTTGGGCCCCAAAGCATCTTGCTTCCAGCTCTTTGGGAAGCTAAGAAACAACTCGCTCTGCACAGTGCTCTTACAGCCTACTGGGAACATCTCTTACAAAGGCCTGTGAAATGCAGTTGCTTTGCAGGCCGGATCTGACTGAACTAGAACTTCTGCTCTGCGTGTGCTACATTGCCCTAGAGCTGAAAGGCACAACGTGCAGGCTTCTTTGCAAAGGGCGAGTTGGGCCGCAAAGCAACTTGCTTCCAGCTCCTTGGGAAGCTAAGAAACAACTCGCACTGCACAGTGCTCTTACAGCCTACCGGGAACATCTCATACAAAGGCCTGTCAAACGCAGTTTCTTTGCAGGCCTGATCTGGCTGAGGTAGAACTTCTGCTCTGGGTGTGCTACATGGCCCTAGAGCTGAAAGGCACAACGGGCAGGCTTCTTTCCAAAGGGCGAGTTGGGCCCCAAAGCATCTTGCTTCCAGCTCTTTGGGAAGCTAAGAAACAACTCGCTCTGCACAGTGCTCTTACAGCCTACCGGGAACATCTCTTACAAAGGCCTGTGAAACGCAGTTTCTTTGCAGGCCTGATCTGGCTGAAGTAGAACTTCTGCTCTGGGTGTGCTACATGGCCCTAGAGCTGAAAGGCACAATGTGCAGGCTTCTTCGCAAAAGGCGAGTTGGGCCCCAAAGCATCTTGCTTCCAGCTCTTTGGGCTAGCTATGAAACAACTCGCTCTGCACAGTGCTCTTACAGCCTACCGGAACCATCACTTACAAAGGCCTGTGAAATGCAGTTTCTTTGCAGGCCTGATCACGCTGCACTAGAACTTCTGCTCTGGGTGTGCTACATTGCCCCAGAGCTGAAAGGCACAATGTGCAGGCTTCTTTCCAAAGGGCGAGTTGGGCCCCAAAGCATCTTGCTTCCAGCTCTTTGGGAAGCTAATAAACAAGGCGCTCTGCACAGTGCTCTTACAGCCTACCGGGAACATCTCTTACAAAGGCCTGTGAAACGCAGTTTCTTTGCAGGCCGGATCTGGCTGAACTAGAAATTCTGCTCTGCGTGTGCTACATTGCCCTAGAGCTGAAAGGCACAACGTGCAGGCTTCTTTCCAAAGGGCGAGTTGGGCCCCAAAGCATCTTGCTTCCAGCTCTTTGGGAAGCTAAGAAACAACTCGCTCTGCACAGTGCTTTTACAGAGTCCCGGGAACATCTCTTACAAAGGCCTGTGTAACGCAGTTTCTTTGCAGGCCTGATCTGGCTGAAGTAGAACTTCTGCTCTGGGTGTGCTACATTGGCCTAGAGCTGAAAGGCACAACGTGCAGGCTTCTTTCCAAAGGGCGAGTTGGGCCGCAAAGCATGTTGCTTCCAGCTCTTTGGGAAGCTAAGAAACAACTCGCTCTGCACAGTGCTCTTACAGCCTACCGGGAACATCTCTTACAAAGGCCTGTGAAACTCAGTTTCTTTGCAGGCCTGATCTGGCTGAAGTAGAACTTCTGCTCTGCGTGTGCTACATTGCCCTAGTCTGAAAGCACAGCGTGCAGGCTTCTTTCCAAAGGTCGAGTTGGGCCCCAGAGCATCTTGCTTCCAGCTCCTTGGGAAGCTAAGAAACAACTCGCTCTGCACAGTGCTCTTACAGCCTACCGGGAACATCTCTTACAAAGCCCTGTGAAACGCAGTTTCTTTGCAGGCCTGATCTCGCTGAAGTAGAACTTCTGCTCTGGGTGTGCTACATTGCCCTAGAGCTGAAAGGCACAACGTGCAGGCTTCTTTGCAAAGGGCGAGTTGGGCCGCAAAGCATCTTGCTTCCAGCTCCTTGGGAAGCTAAGAAACAACTCGCTCTGCACAGTGCTCTTACAGCCTACCGGGAACATCTCTTACAAAGGCCTGTGAAACGCAGTTTCTTTGCAGGCCTGATCTCGCTGAAGTAGAACTTCTGCTCTGGGTGTGCTACATTGGCCTAGAGCTGAAAGGCACAACCTGCAGGCTTCTTTCCAAAGGGCGTGTTGGGCCCCAAAGCATCTTGCTTCCAGCTCCTTGGGAAGCTAAGAAACAACTCGCTCTGCACAGTGCTCTTACAGACTACCGGGAACATCTCATACAAAGGCCTGTCAAACGCAGTTTCTTTGCAGGCCTGATCTGGCTGAAGTAGAACTTCTGCTCTGGGTGTGCTACATGGCCCTAGAGCTGAAAGGCACAACGTGCAGGCTTCTTTCCAAAGGGCGAGTTGGGCCCCAAAGCATCTTGCTTCCAGCTCTTTGGGCTAGCTATGAAACAACTCGCTCTGCACAGTGCTCTTACAGCCTACCGGGAACATCTCTTACAAAGGCCTGTGAAACGCAGTTTCTTGGCAGGCCTGATCTGGCTGAACTAGAACTTCTGCTCTGGGTGTGCTACATTGCCCTAGAGCTGAAAGGCACAACGTGCAGGCTTCTTTCCAAAGGGCGAGTTGGGTCCCAAAGCATCTTGCTTCCAGCTCTTTGGGAAGCTAAGAAACAACTCGCTCTGCACAGTGCTCTTAGTGCCTACCGGGAATATCTCTTACAAAGGCCTGTGAAACGCAGTTTCTTTGCAGGCCTGATGTGGCTGAAGTAGAACTTCTGCTCTGGGTGTGCTACATTGCCCTAGAGCTGAAAGGCGCAACCTACAGGCTTCTTTGCAAAGGGCGAGTTGGGCCCCAAAGCATCTTGCTTCCAGCTCTTTGGGAAGCTAAGAAACAAGTCGCTCTGCACAGTGCTCTTACAGCCTACTGGGAACATCTCTTACAAAGGCCTGTGAAACGCAGTTTCTTTGCAGGCCTGATCTGGCTGAAGTAGAACTTCTGCTCTGGGTGTGCTACATTGGCCTAGAGCTGAAAGGCACAACGTGCAGGCTTCTTTCAAAAGGGCGAGTTGGGCCCCAAAGCATCTTGCTTCCAGCTCTTTGGGAAGCTAAGAAACAAGTCGCTCTGCACAGTGCTCTTACAGCCTACCGGGAACATCTCTTACAAAGGCCTGTGAAACGCAGTTTCTTTGCAGGCCTGATCTGGCTGAACTAGAACTTCTGCTCTGCGTGTGCTACATTGCCCTAGAGCTGAAAGGCACAACGTGCAGGCTTCTTTGCAAAGGGCGAGTTGGGCCGCAATGCATCTTGCTTCCAGCTCTTTGGGAAGCTAAGAAACAACTCGCTCTGCACAGTGCTCTTACAGCCTACCGGGAACATCTCTTACAAAAGCCTGTGAAACGCAGTTTCTTTGCAGGCCTGATGTGGCTGAAGTAGAACTTCTGCTGTGGGTGTGCTACATTGGCCTAGAGCTGAAAGGCACAACCTGCAGGCTTCTTTCCAAAGGGCGAGTTGGGCCCCAAAGCATCTTGCTTCCAGCTCTTTGGGAAGCTAAGAAACAACTCGCTCTGCACAGTGCTCTTACAGCCTACCGGGAACATCTCTTACAAAGGCCTGTGAAACGCAGTTTCTTTGCAGGCCTGATCTGGCTGAAGTGGAACTTCTGCTCTGGGTGTGCTACATTGCCCTAGAGCTGAAAGGCACAACGTGCAGGCTTCTTTCCAAAGGGCGAGTTGGGCCCCAAAGCATCTTGCTTCCAGCTCTTTGGGAAGCTAAGAAACAACTCGCTCTGCACAGTGCTCTTACAGACTACAGGGAACATCTCATACAAAGGCCTGTCAAACGCAGTTTCTTTGCCGGCCTGATCTGGCTGAGGTAGAACTTCTGCTCTGGGTGTGCTACATGGCCCTAGAGCTGAAAGGCACAACGTGCAGGCTTCTTTCCAAAGGGCGAGTTGGGCCCCAAAGCATCTTGCTTCCAGCTCTTTGGGCTAGCTATGAAACAACTCGCTCTGCACAGTGCTCTTACAGCCTACCGGAACCATCACTTACAAAGGCCTGTGAAATGCAGTTTCTTTGCAGGCCTGATCACGCTGCACTAGAACTTCTGCTCTGGGTGTGCTACATTGCCCTAGAGCTGAAGGGCACAACGTGCAGGCCTGTTTCCAAAGGGCGAGTTGGGCCCCAAAGCATCTTGCTTCCAGCTCTTTGGGCTAGCTATGCAACAACTCGCTCTGCACAGTGCTCTTACAGCCTACCGGGAGCATCAGTTACAAAGGCCTGTGAAATGCAGTTTCTTTGCAGGCCTGATCTGGCTGAACTAGAACTTCTGCTCTGGGTGTGCTACATTGCCCTAGAGCTGAAGGGCACAACGTGCAGGCCTGTTTCCAAAGGGCGAGTCGGGCCCCAAAGCATCTTGCTTCCAGCTCTTTGGGAAGCTAAGAAACAACTCGCTCTGCACAGTGCTCTTACAGCCTACGGGGAACATCTCTTATAAAGGCCTGTCAAACGCAGTTTCTTTGCAGGCCTGATCTGGCTGAAGTAGAACTTCTGCTCTGGGTGTGCTACATTGGCCTAGAGCTGAAAGGCACAACGTGCAGGCTTCTTTCAAAAGGGCGAGTTGGGCCCCAAAGCATCTTGCTTCCAGCTCTTTGGGAAGCTAAGAAACAACTCGCTCTGCACAGTGCTCTAACAGCCTACCGGGAACATCTCTTACAAAGGCCTGTGAAACGCAGTTTCTTTGCAGGCCTGATCTGGCTGAACTAGAACTTCTGCTCTGCGTCTGCTACATTGCCCTAGAGCTGAAAGGCGCAACGTGCAGTCTTCTTTGCAAAGGGCGAGTTGGGCCGCAAAGCATCTTGCTTCCAGCTCCTTGGGAAGCTAAGAAACTACTCGCTCTGCACAGTGCTCTTACAGCCTACCGGGAACATCTCTTACAAAGGCCCGTGAAACGCAGTTTCTTTGCAGGCCCGATCTGGCTGAAGTAGGACTTCTGCTCTGGGTGTGCTACTTTGCCCTAGAGCTGAAAGGCACAACCTGCAAGCTTCTTTCCAAAGGGCGAGTTGGGCCCCAAAGCATCTTGCTTCCAGCTCTTTGGGAAGCTAAGAAACAACTCGCTCTGCACAGTGCTCTTACAGCCTACCGGGAACATCTCTTACAAAGGCCTGTGAAACGCAGTTTCTTTGCAGGCCTGATCTGGCTGAAGTAGAACTTCTGCTCTGGGTGTGCTTCATGACCCTAGAGCTGAAAGGCACAATGTGCAGGCTTCTTTGCAAAAGGCGAGTTGGGCCCCAAAGCATCTTGCTTCCAGCTCTTTTGGCTAGCTATGATACAACTCGCTCTGCACAGTGCTCTTACAGCCTACCGGAACCATCACTAACAAAGGCCTGTGAAATGCAGTTTCTTTGCAGGCCTGATCACGCTGAACTAGAACTTCTGCTCTGGGTGTGCTACATTGCCCTAGATCTGAAGGGCACAACGTGCAGGCCTGTTTCCAAAGGGCGAGTTGGGCCCCAAAGCATCTTGCTTCCAGCTCTTTGGGCTAGCTATGAAACAACTCGCTCTGCACAGTGCTCTTACAGCCTACCGGGAGCATCAGTTACAAAGGCCTGTGAAATGCAGTCTTTGCAGGCCTGATCTGGCTGAACTAGAACTTCTGCTCTGGGTGTGCTACATGGCGCTAGAGCTGAAAGGCACAACGTGCAGGCTTCGTTCCAAAGGGCGAGTTGGGCCCCAAAGCATCTTGCTTCCAGCTCTTTGGGAAGCTAAGAAACAACTCGCTCTGCACAGTGCTCTTACAGCCTACCGGGAACATCTCTTACAAAGGCCTGTGAAACGCAGTTTCTTTGCAGGCCAGATCTGGCTGAAGTGGAACTTCTGCTCTGGGTGCTCTACATTGCCCTAGAGCTGAAAGGCACAACGTGCAGGCTTCTTTCCAAAGGGCGAGTTGGGCCCCAAAGCATCTTGCTTCCAGCTCTTTGGGAAGCTAAGAAACAACTCGCTCTGCACAGTGCTCTTACAGCCTACCGGGAACATCTCTTACAAAGGCCTGTGAAACGCACTTTCTTTGCAGGCCTGATCTGGCTGAACTAGAACATCTGCTCTGCGTGTGCTACATTGCCCAAGAGCTGAAAGGCACAACGTGCAGGCTTCTTTCCAAAGGGCGAGTTGGGCCGCAAAGCATCTTGCTTCCAGCTCCTTGGGAAGCTAAGAAACAACTCGCTCTGCACAGTCCTCTTACAGCCTACCGGGAACATCTCTTACAAAGGCCTGTGAAACGCAGTTTCTTTGCAGGCCTGATCTCGCTGAAGTAGAACTTCTGCTCTGGGTGTGCTACATTGGCCTAGAGCTGAAAGGCACAACGTGCAGGCTTCTTTACAAAGGGCGAGTTGGGCTCCAAAGCATCTTGCTTCCAGCTCTTTGGGCTAGCGATGAAACAACTCGCTCTGCACAGTGCTCTTACAGCCTACAGGGAACATCTCTTACAAAGGCCTGTGAAACGAAGTTTCTTTGCAGGCCTGATCTGGCTGAAGTAGAACTTCTGCTCTGGGTGTGCTACATTGGCCTAGAGCTGAAAGGCACAACGTGCAGGCTTCTTTCCAAAGGGCGAGTTGGGCCCCAAAGCTTCTTGCTTCCAGCTCTTTGGGAAGCTAAGAAACAAGTCGCTCTGCACAGTGCTCTTACAGCCTACCGGGAACATCTCGTACAAAGGCCTGTGAAACGCAGTTTCTTTGCAGGCCTGATCTGGCTGAAGTAGAACTTCTGCTCTGGGTGTGCTACATTGCCCTAGAGCTGAAAGGCACAACGTGCAGGCTTCTTTGCAAAGGGCGACTTGGGCCCCAAAGCATCTTGCTTCCAGCTCTTTGGGAAGCTAAGAAACAACTAGCTCTGCACAGTGCTCTTACAGCCTACGGGGAACATCTCTTACAAAGGCCTGTGAAACGCAGTTTCTTTGCAGGCCTGATCTGGCTGAAGTAGAACTTCTGCTCTGGGTGTGCTACATTGGCCTAGAGCTGAAAGGCACAACGTGCAGGCTTCTTTCAAAAGGGCGAGTTGGGCCGCAAAGCATCTTGCTTCCAGCTCTTTGGGAAGCTAAGAAACAAGTCGCTCTGCACAGTGCTCTTACAGCCTAACGGGAACATCTCTTACAAAGGCCTGTGAAACGCAGTTTCTTTGCAGGCCTGATCTGGCTGAACTAGAACTTCTGCTCTGCGTCTGCTACATTGCCCTAGAGCTGAAAGGCGCAACGTGCAGGCTTCTTTGCAAACGGCGAGTTGGGCCGCAAAGCATCTTGCTTCCAGCTCCTTGGGAAGCTAAGAAACTACTCGCCCTGCACAGTGCTCTTACAGCCTACCGGGAACATCTCTTACAAAGGCCTGTGAAACGCAGTTTCTTTGCAGGCCTGATGTGGCTGAAGTAGAACTTCTGCTCTGGGTGTGCTACATTGGCCTAGAGCTGAAAGGCACAACCTGCAGGCTTCTTTCCAAAGGGCGAGTTGGGCCCCAAAGCATCTTGCTTCCAGCTCTTTGGGAAGCTAAGAAACAACTCGCTCTGCACAGTGCTCTTACAGCCTACCGGGAACATCTCTTACAAAGGCCTGTGAAACGCAGTTTCTTTGCATGCCTGATCTGGCTGAAGTAGAACTTCTGCTCTGGGTGTGCTTCATGGCCCTAGAGCTGAAAGGCACAATGTGCAGGCTTCTTTGCAAAAGGCGAGTTGGGCCCCAAAGCATCTTGCTTCCAGCTCTTTGGGCTAGCTATGAAACAACTCGCTCTGCACAGTGCTCTTACAGCCTACCGGAACCATCACTAACAAAGGCCTGTGAAATGCAGTTTCTCTGCAGGCCTGATCACGCTGAACTAGAACTTCTGCTCTGGGTGTGCTACATTGCCCTAGAGCTGAAGGGGACAACGTGCAGGCCTGTTTCCAAAGGCCGAGTTGGGCCCCAAAGCATCTTGCTTCCAGCTCTTTGGGCTAGCTATGAAACAACTCGCTCTGCACAGTGCTCTTACAGCCTACCGGGAGCATCAGTTACAAATGCCTGTGAAACGCAGTTTCTTTGCAGGCCTGATCTGGCTGAAGTGGAACTTCTGCTCTGGGTGCTCTACATTGCCCTAGAGCTGAAAGGCACAACGTGCAGGCTTCGTTCCAAAGGGCGAGTTGGGCCCCAAATATTCTTGCTTCCAGCTCTTTGGGAAGCTAAGAAACAACTCGCTCTGCACAGTGCTCTTACAGTCTACCGGGAACATCTCTTACAAAGGCCTGTGAAACGCAGTTTCTATGCAGGCCTGATCTGGCTGAAGTAGAACTTCTGCTCTGGGTGTGCTTCATGACCCTAGAGCTGAAAGGCACAATGTGCAGGCTTCTTTGCAAAAGGCGAGTTGGGCCCCAAAGCATCTTGCTTCCAGCTCTTTTGGCTAGCTATGATACAACTCGCTCTGCACAGTGCTCTTACAGCCTACCGGAACCATCACTAACAAAGGCCTGTGAAATGCAGTTTCTTTGCAGGCCTGATCACGCTGAACTAGAACTTCTGCTCTGGGTGTGCTACATTGCCCTAGAGCTGAAGGGCACAACGTGCAGGCCTGTTTCCAAAGGGCGAGTTGGGCCCCAAAGCATCTTGCTTCCAGCTCTTTGGGCTAGCTATGAAACAACTCGCTCTGCACAGTGCTCTTACAGCCTACCGGGAGCATCAGTTACAAAGGCCTGTTAAATGCAGTCTTTGCAGGCCTGATCTGGCTGAACTAGAACTTCTGCTCTGGGTGTGCTACATGGCGCTAGAGCTGAAAGGCACAACGTGCAGGCTTCGTTCCAAAGGGCGAGTTGGGCCCCAAAGCATCTTGCTTCCAGCTCTTTGGGAAGCTAAGAAACAACTCGCTCTGCACAGTGCTCTTACAGCCTACCGGGAACATCTCTTACAAAGGCCTGTGAAACGCAGTTTCTTTGCAGGCCTGATCTGGCTGCAGTGGAACTTCTGCTCTGGGTGCTCTACATTGCCCTAGAGCTGAAAGGCACAACGTGCAGGCTTCTTTCCAAAGGGCGAGTTGGGCCCCAAAGCATCTTGCTTCCAGCTCTTTGGGAAGCTAAGAAACAACTCGCTCTGCACAGTGCTCTTACAGCCTACCGGGAACATCTCTTACAAAGGCCTGTGAAACGCACTTTCTTTGCAGGCCTGATCTGGCTGAACTAGAACATCTGCTCTGCGTGTGCTACATTGCCCAAGAGCTGAAAGGCACAACGTGCAGGCTTCTTTGCAAAGGGCGAGTTGGGCCGCAAAGCATCTTGCTTCCAGCTCCTTGGGAAGCTAAGAAACAACTCGCTCTGCACAGTCCTCTTACAGCCTACCGGGAACATCTCTTACAAAGGCCTGTGAAACGCAGTTTCTTTGCAGGCCTGATCTCGCTGAAGTAGAACTTCTGCTCTGGGTGTGCTACATTGGCCTAGAGCTGAAAGGCACAACGTGCAGGCTTCTTTACAAAGGGCGAGTTGGGCTCCAAAGCATCTTGCTTCCAGCTCTTTGGGCTAGCGATGAAACAACTCGCTCTGCACAGTGCTCTTACAGCCTACCGGGAACATCTCGTACAAAGGCCTGTGAAACGCAGTTTCTTTGCAGGCCTGATCTGGATGAAGTGGAACTTCTGCTCTGGGTGTGCTACATTGCCCTAGAGCTGAAAGGCACAACGTGCAGGCTTCTTTCCAAAGGGCGAGTTGGGCCCCAAAGCATCTTGCTTCCAGCTCTTTGGGAAGCTAAGAAACAACTCGCTCTGCACAGTGCTCTTACTGCCTACCGGGAATATCTCTTACAAAGGCCTGTGAAACGCAGTTTCTTTGCAGGCCTGATCTGGCTGAAGTAGAACTTCTGCTCTGGGTGTGCTACATTGCCCTAGAGCTGAAAGGCACAACGTGCAGGCTTCTTTGCAAAGGGCGAGTTGGGCCCCAAAGCATCTTGCTTCCAGCTCTTTGGGAAGCTAAGAAACAACTAGCTCTGCACAGTGCTCTTACAGCCTACGGGGAACATCTCTTACAAAGGCCTGTGAAACGCAGTTTCTTTGCAGGCCTGATCTGGCTGAAGTAGAACTTCTGCTCTGGGTGTGCTACATTGGCCTAGAGCTGAAAGGCACAACGTGCAGGCTTCTTTCAAAAGGGCGAGTTGGGCCGCAAAGCATCTTGCTTCCAGCTCTTTGGGAAGCTAAGAAACAAGTCGCTCTGCACAGTGCTCTAACAGCCTAACGGGAACATCTCTTACAAAGGCCTGTGAAACGCAGTTTCTTTGCAGGCCTGATCTGGCTGAACTAGAACTTCTGCTCTGCGTGTGCTACATTGCCCTAGAGCTGAAAGGCGCAACGTGCAGGCTTCTTTGCAAACGGCGAGTTGGGCCGCAAAGCATCTTGCTTCCAGCTCCTTGGGAAGCTAAGAAACTACTCGCTCTGCACAGTGCTCTTACAGCCTACCGGGAACATCTCTTACAAAGGCCTGTGAAACGCAGTTTCTTTGCAGGCCTGATTGGCTGAAGTAGAACTTCTGCTCTGGGTGTGCTACATTGGCCTAGAGCTGAAAGGCACAACGTGCAGGCTTCTTTCCAAAGGGCGAGTTGGGCCCCAAAGCATCTTGCTTCCAGCTCTTTGGGAAGCTAAGAAACAACTCGCTCTGCACAGTGCTCTTACAGCCTACCGGGAACATCTCTTACAAAGGCCTGTGAAACGCAGTTTCTTTGCAGGCCTGATCTGGCTGAAGTGGAACTTCTGCTCTGGGTGCTCTACATTGCCCTAGAGCTGAAAGGCACAACGTGCAGGCTTCGTTCCAAAGGGCGAGTTGGGCCCCAAATATTCTTGCTTCCAGCTCTTTGGGAAGCTAAGAAACAACTCGCTCTGCACAGTGCTCTTACAGCCTACCGGGAACATCTCTTACAAAGGCCTGTGAAACGCAGTTTCTTTGCAGGCCTGATCTGGCTGATGTAGAACTTCTGCTCTGGGTGTGCTACATTGGCCTAGAGCTGAAAGGCACAACGTGCAGGCTTCTTTCCAAAGGGCGAGTTGGGCCCCAAAGCATCTTGCTTCCAGCTCTTTGGGCTAGCTATGAAACAACTCGCTCTGCACAGTGCTATTACAGCCTACCGTGAGCATCACTACAAAGGCCTGTGAAATGCAGTTTCTTTGCAGGCCTGATCTGGCTGAAGTAGATCTTCTGCTCTGGGTGTGCTACATTGCCCTAGAGCTGAAAGGAACAACGTGCAGGCTTCTTTACAAAGGGCGAGTTGGGCCCCACAGCATCTTGCTTCCAGCTCTTTGGGAAGCTAAGAAACAACTCGCTCTGCACAGTGCTCTTACAGCCTACCGGGAACATCTCTTACAAACGCCTGTGAAACTCAGTTTCTTGGCAGGCCTGATCTGGCTGATGTAGAACTTCTGCTCTGGGTGTGCTACATTGCCCTAGAGCTGAAAGGCACAACGTGCAGGCTTCTTTCCAAAGGGCGAGTTGGGCCCAAAAGCATCTTGCTTCCAGCTCCTTGGGAAGCTAAGAAACAACACGCTCTGCACAGTGCTCTTACAGCCTACCGGGAACATCTCTTACAAAGGCCTGTGAAACGCAGTTTCTTTGCAGGCCTGATCTGGCTGAAGTGGAACTTCTGCTCTGGGTGTGCTACATTGCCCTAGAGCTGAAAGGCACAACGTGCAGGCTTCTTTCCAAAGGGCGATTTGGGCACCAAAGCATCTTGCTTCCAGCTCTTTGGGAAGCTAAGAAACAACTCGCTCTGCACAGTGCTCTTACAGCCTACCGGGAACATCTCTTACACAGGCCTGTGAAACGCATTTCTTTGCAGGCCTGATCTGGCTCAAGTGGAACTTCTGCTCTGGGTGCTCTACATTGCCCTAGAGCTGAAAGGCACAACGTGCAGGCTTCTTTCCAAAGGGCGAGTTGGGCCCCAAAGCATCTTGCTTCCAGCTCTTTGGGAAGCTAAGAAACAACTCGCTCTGCACAGTGCTCTTACAGCCTACCGGGAACATCTCTTACAAAGGCCTGTGAAACGAGTTTCTTTGCAGGCCTGACATGGCTGAAGCAGAACTTCTGCTCTGGGTGTTCTACATTGGCCCTGAGCTGAAAGGCACAACGTGCAGGCTTCTTTCCAAAGGGCGAGTTGGGCCCCAAAGCATCTTGCTTCCAGCTCCTTGGGAAGCTAAGAAACAAGTCGCTCTGCACAGTGCTCTTACAGCCGACCGGGAACATCTCTTACAAAGGCCTGTGAAACGCAGTTTCTTTGCAGGCCTCATCTGGCTGAAGTAGAACTTCTGCTCTGGGTGTGCTACATTGGCCTAGAGCTGAAAGGCACAACGTGCAGGCTTCTTTCCAAAGGGCGAGTTGGGCCCCAAAGCATCTTGCTTCCAGCTCTTTGGGAAGCTAAGAAACAACTCGCTCTGCACAGTGCTCTTACAGCCTACAGGGAACATCTCTTACAAAGGCCTCTGAAACGCAGTTTCTTTGCAGGCCTGATCTGGCTGAACTAGAACTTCTGCTCTGCGTGTGCTACATTGCCCTAGAGCTGAAAGGCACAACGTGTAGGCTTCTTTCCAAAGGGCGAGTTGGGCCGCAAAGCATCTTGCTTCCAGCTCCTTGGGAAGCTAAGAAACAACTCGCTCTGCACAGTGCTCTTACAGCCTACCGGGAACATCTCTTACAAAGGCCTGTGAAATGCAGTTTCTTTGCAGGCCTGATCTGGCTGAGGTAGAACTTCAGCTCTGGGTGTGCTACATGGCCCTAGAGCTGAAAGGCACAACGTGCAGGCTTCTTTCCAAAGGGCGAGTTGGGCCCCAAAGCATCTTGCTTCCAGCTCTTTGGGAAGCTAAGAAACAACTCGCTCTGCACAGTGCTCTTACAGCCTACCGGGAACATCTCTTACAAAGGCCTGTGAAACGAGTTTCTTTGCAGGCCTGATCTTGCTGAAGTGGAACTTCTGACCTGGGTGTGCTACATTGCCCTAGAGCTCAAAGGCACAACGTGCAGGCTTCTTTCCAAAGGGCGAGTTGGGCCCCAAAGCATCTTGCTTCCAGCTCTTTGGGAAGCTAAGAAACAACTCGCTCTGCACAGTGCTCTTACAGCCTACGGGGAACATCTCTTACAAAGGCCTCTCAAACGCAGTTTCTTTGCAGGCCTGATCTGGCTGAAGTAGAACTTCTGCTGTGGGTGTGCTACATTGGCCTAGAGCTGAAAGGCACAACGTTCAGGCTTCTTTCCAAAGGGCGAGTTGGGCCCCAAAGCATCTTGCTTCCAGCTCTTTGGGAAGCTAAGAAACAACTCGCTCTGCACAGTGCTTTTACAGCCTACCGGGAACATATCTTACAAAGGCATCTCAAACGCAGTTTCTTTGCAGGCCTGATGTGGCTGAAGTAGAACTTCTGCTCTGGGTGTGCTACATTGGCCTAGAGCTGAAAGGCACAATGTGCAGGCTTCTTTCCAAAGGGCGAGTTGGGCCCCAAAGCATCTTGCTTCCAGCTCCTTGGGAAGCTAAGAAACAACTCGCTCTGCACAGTGCTCTTACAGCCTACCGGGAACATCTCTTACAAAGGCCTGTGAAATGCAGTTTCTTTGCAGGCCTGATCTGGCTGAGGTAGAACTTCAGCTCTGGGTGTGCTACATGGCCCTAGAGCTGAAAGGCACAACGTGCAGGCTTCTTTCCAAAGGGCGAGTTGGGCCCCAAAGCATCTTGCTTCCAGCTCTTTGGGAAGCTAAGAAACAACTCGCTCTGCACAGTGCTCTTACAGCCTACCGGGAACATCTCTTACAAAGGCCTGTGAAACGAGTTTCTTTGCAGGCCTGATCTTGCTGAAGTGGAACTTCTGACCTGGGTGTGCTACATTGCCCTAGAGCTCAAAGGCACAACGTGCAGGCTTCTTTCCAAAGGGCGAGTTGGGCCCCAAAGCATCTTGCTTCCAGCTCTTTGGGAAGCTAAGAAACAACTCGCTCTGCACAGTGCTCTTACAGCCTACGGGGAACATCTCTTACAAAGGCCTCTCAAACGCAGTTTCTTTGCAGGCCTGATCTGGCTGAAGTAGAACTTCTGCTGTGGGTGTGCTACATTGGCCTAGAGCTGAAAGGCACAACGTTCAGGCTTCTTTCCAAAGGGCGAGTTGGGCCCCAAAGCATCTTGCTTCCAGCTCTTTGGGAAGCTAAGAAACAACTCGCTCTGCACAGTGCTTTTACAGCCTACCGGGAACATATCTTACAAAGGCATCTCAAACGCAGTTTCTTTGCAGGCCTGATGTGGCTGAAGTAGAACTTCTGCTCTGGGTGTGCTACATTGGCCTAGAGCTGAAAGGCACAATGTGCAGGCTTCTTTCCAAAGGGCGAGTTGGGCCCCAAAGCATCTTGCTTCCAGCTCTTTGGGAAGCTAAGAAACAACTCGCTCTGCACAGTGCTCTTACAGCCTACCGGGAACATCTCTTACAAAGGCCTGTCAAATGCAGTTTCTTTGCAGGCCTGATCTGGCTGAACTAGAACTTCTGCTCTGCGTGTGCTACATTGCCCTAGAGCTGAAAGGCACAACGTGCAGGCTTCTTTGCAAAGGGCGAGTTGGGCCGCAAAGCATCTTGCTTCCAGCTCCTTGGGAAGGTAACAAACAACTCGCTCTGCACAGTGCTCTTACAGCCTACCGGGAACATCCCTTACAAAGGCCTGTGAAACGCAGTTTCTTTGCAGGCCTGATCTCGCTGAAGTAGAACTTCTGCTCTGGGTGTGCTACATTGGCCTAGAGCTGAAAGGCACAAGCTGCAGGCTTCTTTCCAAAGGGCGAGTTGGGCCCCAAAGCATCTTGCTTCCAGCTCTTTGGGAAGCTAAGAAACAACACGCTCTCCACAGTGCTCTTAAAGCCTACCGGGAACATCTCATACAAAGGCCTGTCAAACGCAGTTTCTTTGCAGGCCTGATCTGGCTGAGGTAGAACTTCTGCTCTGGCTGTGCTACATGGCCCTAGAGCTGAAAGGCACAACGTGCAGGCTTCTTTCCAAAGGGCGAGTTGGGCCCCAAAGCATCTTGCTTCCAGCTCTTTGGGCTAGCTATGAAACAACTCGCTCTGCACAGTGCTCTTACAGCCTACCGGGAACATCTCTTACAAAGGCCTGTGAAACGAAGTTTCTTTGCAGGCCTGATCTGGGTGAAGTAGAACTTCTGCTCTGGGTGTGCTACATTGGCCTAGAGCTGAAAGGCACAACGTGCAGGCTTCTTTCCAAAGGGCGAGTTGGGCCCCAATGCTTCTTGCTTCCAGCTCTTTCGGAAACTAAGAAACAACTCGCTCTGCACAGTGCTCTTACAGCCTACCGGGAACATCTCTTACAAAAGCCTGTGATACGCAGTTTCTTTGCAGGCCTGATCTGGCTGAACTAGAACTTCTGCTCTGGGTGTGCTACATTGGCCTAGAGCTGAAAGGCACAACGTGCAGGCTTCTTTCCAAAGGGCGAGTTGGGCCCCAAAGCATCTTGCTTCCAGCTCTTTGGGAAGCTAAGAAACAACTCGCTCTGCACAGTGCTCTTACTGCCTACCGGGAATATCTCTTACAAAGGCCTGTGAAACGCAGTTTCTTTGCAGGCCTGATTGGGCTGAAGTAGAACTTCTGCTCTGGGTGTGCTACATTGCCCTAGAGCTGAAAGTCACAACGTGCAGGCTTCTTTGCAAAGGGCGAGTTGGGCCCCAAAGCATCTTGCTTCCAGCTCTTTGGGAAGCTAAGAAACAACTCGCTCTGCACAGTGCTCTTACAGCCTACCGGGAACATCTCTTACAAAGGCCTGTGAAACGCAGTTTCTTTGCAGGCCTGATCTGGCTGAAGTAGAACTTCTGCTCTGGGTGTGCTACATTGGCCTAGAGCTGAAAGGCACAACGTGCAGGCTTCTTTGCAAAGGGCGAGTTGGGCCCCAAAGCATCTTGCTTCCAGCTCTTTGGGAAGCTAAGAAACAACTCGCTCTGCACAGTTCTCTTACACCCTACCGGGAACATCGCTTACAAAGGCCTGTGAAACGCAGTTTCTTTGCAGGCCTGATCTGGCTGATGTAGAACTTCTGCTCTGGGTGTGCTACATTGGCCTAGAGCTGAAAGGCACAACGTGCAGGCTTCTTTCCAAAGGGCGAGTTGGGCCCCAAAGCATCTTGCTTCCAGCTCTTTGGGCTAGCCATGAAACAACTCGCTCTGCAGAGTGCTCTTACAGCCTACCGGGAGCATCACTACAAAGGCCTGTGAAATGCAGTTTCTTTGCAGGCCTGATCTGGCTGAAGTAGAACTTCTGCTCTGGGTGTGCTACATTGCCCTAGAGCTGAAAGGAACAACGTGCAGGCTTCTTTCCAAAGGGCGAGTTGGGCCGCAAAGCATCTTGCTTCCAGCTCTTTGGGAAGCTAAGAAACAACTCGCTCTGCACAGTGCTCTTACAGCCTACCGGGAGCATCTCTTACAAAGGCCTGTGAAACGCAGTTTCTTTGCAGGCCTTATCTGGCTGAAGTAGAACTTCTGCTCTGGGTGTGCTTCATGGCCCTAGAGCTGAAAGGCACAATGTGCAGGCTTCTTTGCAAAAGGCGAGTTGGGCCCCAAAGCATCTTGCTTCCAGCTCTTTGGGCTAGCTATGAAACAACTCGCTCTGCACAGTGCTCTTACAGCCTACCGGAACCATCACTAACAAAGGCCTGTGAAATGCAGTTTCTTTGCAGGCCTGATCTGTCTGAAGTGGAACTTCTGCTCTGGGTGTGCTACATTGCCCTAGAGCAGAAGGGCACAACGTGCAGGCCTGTTTCCAAAGGGCGAGTTGGGCCCCAAAGCATCTTGCTTCCAGCTCTTTGGGCTAGCTATGAAACAACTCGCTCTGCACAGTGCTCTTACAGCCTACCGGGAGCATCAGTTACAAAGGCCTGTGAAATGCAGTTTCTTTGCAGGCCTGATCTGGCTGAAGTGGAACTTCTGCTCTGCGTGCTCTACATTGCCCTAGAGCTGAAAGGCACAACGTGCAGGCTTCTTTCCAAAGGGCGAGTTGGGCCCCAAAGCATCTTGCTTCCAGCTCTTTGGGAAGCTAAGAAACAACTCGCTCTGCACAGTGCTCTTACAGCCTACCGGGAGCATCAGCTACAAAGGCCTGTGAAACGCAGTTTCTTTGCAGGCCTGATCTGGCTGAAGTAGAACTTCTGCTCTGGGTGTGCTACATTGGCCTAGAGCTGAAAGGCACAACGTGCAGGCTTCTTTGCAAAGGGCGAGTTGGGCCCCAAAGCATCTTGCTTCCAGCTCTTTGGGAAGCTAAGAAACAACTCGCTCTGCACAGTGCTCTTACAGCCTACCGGGAACATCTCTTACAAAGGCCTGTCAAATGCAGTTTCTTTGCAGGCCTGATCTGGCTGAACTAGAACTTCTGCTCTGCGTGTGCTACATTGCCCTAGAGCTGAAAGGCACAACGTGCAGGCTTCTTTGCAAAGGGCGAGTTGGGCCGCAAAGCATCTTGCTTCCAGCTCCTTGGGAAGGTAACAAACAACTCGCTCTGCACAGTGCTCTTACAGCCTACCGGGAACATCCCTTACAAAGGCCTGTGAAACGCAGTTTCTTTGCAGGCCTGATCTCGCTGAAGTAGAACTTCTGCTCTGGGTGTGCTACATTGGCCTAGAGCTGAAAGGCACAAGCTGCAGGCTTCTTTGCAAAGGGCGAGTTGGGCCCCAAAGCATCTTGCTTCCAGCTCTTTGGGAAGCTAAGAAACAACAAGCTCTCCACAGTGCTCTTAAAGCCTACCGGGAACATCTCATACAAAGGCATCTCAAACGCAGTTTCTTTGCAGGCCTGATCTGGCTGAGGTAGAACTTCTGCTCTGGGTGTGCTACATGGCCCTAGAGCTGAAAGGCACAACGTGCAGGCTTCTTTCCAAAGGGCGAGTTGGGCCCCAAAGCATCTTGCTTCCAGCTCTTTGGGCTAGCTATGAAACAACTCGCTCTGCACAGTGCTCTTACAGCCTACCGGGAACATCTCTTTCAAAGGCCTGTGAAACGAAGTTTCTTTGCAGGCCTGATCTGGCTGAAGTAGAACTTCTGCTCTGGGTGTGCTACATTGGCCTAGAGCTGAAAGGCACAACGTGCAGGCTTCTTTCCAAAGGGCGAGTTGGGCCCCAAAGCTTCTTGGTTCCAGCTCTTTCGGAAGCTAAGAAACAACTCGCTCTGCACAGTGCTCTTACAGCCTACCGGGAACATCTCTTACAAAAGCCTGTGATACGCAGTTTCTTTGCAGGCCTGATCTGGCTGAACTAGAACTTCTGCTCTGGGTGTGCTACATTGGCCTAGAGCTGAAAGGCACAACGTGCAGGCTTCTTTCCAAAGGGCGAGTTGGGCCCCAAAGCATCTTGCTTCCAGCTCTTTGGGAAGCTAAGAAACAACTCGCTCTGCACAGTGCTCTTACTGCCTACCGGGAATATCTCTTACAAAGGCCTGTGAAACGCAGTTTCTTTGCAGGCCTGATTGGGCTGAAGTAGAACTTCTGCTCTGGGTGTGCTACATTGCCCTAGAGCTGAAAGTCATAACGTGCAGGCTTCTTTGCAAAGGGCGAGTTGGGCCCCAAAGCATCTTGCTTCCAGCTCTTTGGGAAGCTAAGAAACAACTCGCTCTGCACAGTGCTCTTACAGCCTACCGGGAACATCTCTTACAAAGGCCTGTGAAACGCAGTTTCTTTGCAGGCCTGATCTGGCTGAAGTAGAACTTCTGCTCTGGGTGTGCTACATTGGCCTAGAGCTGAAAGGCACAACGTGCAGGCTTCTTTGCAAAGGGCGAGTTGGGCCCCAAAGCATCTTGCTTCCAGCTCTTTGGGAAGCTAAGAAACAACTCGCTCTGCACAGTTCTCTTACACCCTACCGGGAACATCGCTTACAAAGGCCTGTGAAACGCAGTTTCTTTGCAGGCCTGATCTGGCTGATGTAGAACTTCTGCTCTGGGTGTGCTACATTGGCCTAGAGCTGAAAGGCACAACGTGCAGGCTTCTTTCCAAAGGGCGAGTTGGGCCCCAAAGCATCTTGCTTCCAGCTCTTTGGGCTAGCCATGAAACAACTCGCTCTGCAGAGTGCTCTTACAGCCTACCGGGAGCATCACTACAAAGGCCTGTGAAATGCAGTTTCTTTGCAGGCCTGATCTGGCTGAAGTAGAACTTCTGCTCTGGGTGTGCTACATTGCCCTAGAGCTGAAAGGAACAACGTGCAGGCTTCTTTCCAAAGGGCGAGTTGGGCCGCAAAGCATCTTGCTTCCAGCTCTTTGGGAAGCTGAGAAACAACTCGCTCTGCACAGTGCTCTTACAGCATACCGGGAACATCTCTTACAAAGGCCTGTGAAACGCAGTTTCTTTGCAGGCCTGATCTGGCTGAAGTGGAACTTCTGCTCTGGGTGTGCTACATTGCCCTAGAGCTGAAAGGCACAACGGGCAGGCTTCTTTCCAAAGGGCGAGTTGGGCCCCAAAGCATCTTGCTTCCAGCTCTTTGGGCAGCTAAGAAACAACTCGCTCTGCACAGTGCTCTTACTGCCTACCGGGAACATCTCTTACAAAGGCCTGTGAAACGCAGTTTCTTTGCAGGCCTGATCTCGCTGAAGTAGAACTTCTGCTCTGGGTGTGCTACATTGGCCTAGAGCTGAAAGGCACAACGTGCAGGCTTCTTTGCAAAGGGCGAGTTGGGCCCCAAAGCATCTTGCTTCCAGCTCTTTGGGAAGCTAAGAAACAACTCGCTCTGCACAGTGCTCTTACAGCCTACCGGGAACATCTCTTACAAAGGCCTGTGAAACGCAGTTTCTTTGCAGGCCTGATCTGGCTGAAGTGGAACTTCTGCTCTGGGTGTGCTACATTGCCCTAGAGCTGAAAGGCACAACGTGCAGGCTTCTTTCCAAAGGGCGAGTTGGGCCCCAAAGCATCTTGCTTCCAGCTCTTTGGGAAGCTAAGAAACAACTCGCTCTGCACAGTGCTCTTACAGCCTACCGGGAGCATCAGTTACAAAGGCCTGTGAAATGCAGTTTCTTTGCAGGCCTAATCTGCCTGAACCAGAACTTCTGCTCTGGCTGTGCTACATTTCCCTAGAGCTGAAAGGCACAACGTGCAGGCTTCTTTCCAAAGGGCGAGTTGGGCCCCAAAGCATCTTGCTTCCAGCTCTTTGGGAAGCTAAGAAACAACTCGCTCTGCACAGTGCTTTTACAGCCTACCGGGAACATCTCTTACAAAGGCATCTCAAACGCAGTTTCTTTGCAGGCCTGATCTGGCTGAAGTAGAACTTCTGCTCTGTGTGTGCTACATTGGCCTAGAGCTGAAAGGCACAACGTGCAGGCTTCTTTCCAAAGGGCGAGTTGGGCCCCAAAGCATCTTGCTTCCAGCTCTTTGGGAAGCTAAGAAACAACTCGCTCTGCACAGTGCTCTTACAGCCTACCGGGAACATCTCTTACAAAGGCCTGTGAAACGCACTTTCTTTGCAGGCCTGATCTGGCTGAACTAGAACTTCTGCTCTGCGTGTGCTACATTGCCCTAGAGCTGAAAGGCACAACGTGCAGGCTTCTTTGCAAAGGGCGAGTTGGGCCGCAAAGCATCTTGCTTCCAGCTCCTTGGGAAGCTAAGAAACAACTCGCTCTGCACAGTGCTCTTACAGCCTACCGGGAACATCTCTTACAAAGGCCTGTGAAACGCAGTTTCTTTGCAGGCCTGATCTCGCTGAAGTAGAACTTCTGCTCTGGGTGTGCTACATTGCCCTAGAGCTGAAAGGCACAACGTGCAGGCTTCTTTCCAAAGGGCGAGTTGGGCCCCAAAGCATCTTGCTTCCAGCTCTTTGGGCTAGCTATGAAACAACTCGCTCTGCACAGTGCTCTTACAACCTACAGGGAACATCTCTTACAAAGGCCTGTGAAACGAAGTTTCTTTGCAGGCCTGATCTGGCTGAAGTAGAACTTCTGCTCTGGGTGTGCTACATTGGCCTAGAGCTGAAAGGCACAACGTGCAGGCTTCTTTCCAAAGGGCGAGTTGGGCCCCAAAGCTTCTTGCTTCCAGCTCTTTGGGAAGCTAAGAAACAACTCGCTCAGCACAGTGCTCTTACAGCCTACCGGGAACATCTCTTACAAAGGCCTGTGAAACGCAGTTTCTTTGCAGGCCTGATCTGGATGAAGTGGAACTTCTGCTCTGTGTGTGCTACATTGCCCTAGAGCTGAAAGGCACAAGGTGCAGGCTTCTTTCCAAAGGGCGAGTTGGGCCCCAAAGCATCTTGCTTCCAGCTCTTTGGGAAGCTAAGAAACAACTCGCTCTGCACAGTGCTCTTACTGCCTACCGGGAATATCTCTTACAAAGGCCTGTGAAACGCAGTTTCTTTGCAGGCCTGATTGGGCTGAAGTAGAACTTCTGCTCTGGGAGTGCTACATTGCCCTAGAGCTGAAAGGCACAACGTGCAGGCTTCTTTGCAAAGGGCGAGTTGGGCCCCAAAGCATCTTGCTTCCAGCTCTTTGGGAAGCTAAGAAACAACTCGCTCTGCACAGTGCTCTAACAGCCTACGGGGAACATCTCTTACAAAGGCCTGTGAAACGCAGTTTCTTTGCAGGCCTGATCTGGCTGAAGTAGAACTTCTGCTCTGGGTGTGCTACATTGGCCTAGAGCTGAAAGGCACAACGTGCAGGCTTCTTTCAAAAGGGCGAGTTGGGCCGCAAAGCATCTTGCTTCCAGCTCTTTGGGAAGCTAAGAAACAAGTCGCTCTGCACAGTGCTCTTACAGCCTACCGGGAACATCTCTTACAAAGGCCTGTGAAACGCAGTTTCTTTGCAGGCCTGATCTGGCTGAACTAGAACTTCTGCTCTGCGTGTGCTACATTGCCCTAGAGATGAAGGGCACAACGTGCAGGCTTCTTTGCAAAGGGCGAGTTGGGCCGCAAAGCATCTTGCTTCCAGCTCCTTGGGAAGCTAAGAAACTACTCGCTCTGCACAGTGCTCTTACAGCCTACCGGGAACATCTCTTACAAAGGCCTGTGAAACGCAGTTTCTTTGCAGGCCTGATGTGGCTGAACTAGAACTTCTGCTCTGGGTGTGCTACATTGGCCTAGAGCTGAAAGGCACAACGTGCAGGCTTCTTTGCAAAGGGCGAGTTGGGCCCCAAAGCATCTTGCTTCCAGCTCTTTGGGAAGCTAAGAAACAACTCGCTCTGCACAGTGCTCTTACAGCCTACCGGGAGCATCTCTTACAAAGGCCTGTGAAACGCAGTTTCTTTGCAGGCCTTATCTGGCTGAAGTAGAACTTCTGCTCTGGGTGTGCTTCATGGCCCTAGAGCTGAAAGGCACAATGTGCAGGCTTCTTTGCAAAAGGCGAGTTGGGCCCCAAAGCATCTTGCTTCCAGCTCTTTGGGCTAGCTATGAAACAACTCGCTCTGCACAGTGCTCTTACAGCCTACCGGAACCATCACTAACAAAGGCCTGTGAAATGCAGTTTCTTTGCAGGCCTGATCTGGCTGAAGTGGAACTTCTGCTCTGGGTGTGCTACATTGCCCTAGAGCTGAAGGGCACAACGTGCAGGCCTGTTTCCAAAGGGCGAGTTGGGCCCCAAAGCATCTTGCTTCCAGCTCTTTGGGCTAGCTATGAAACAACTCGCTCTGCACAGTGCTCTTACAGCCTACCGGGAGCATCAGTTACAAAGGCCTGTGAAATGCAGTTTCTTTGCAGGCCTGATCTGGCTGAAGTGGAACTTCTGCTCTGCGTGCTCTACATTGCCCTAGAGCTGAAAGGCACAACGTGCAGGCTTCTTTCCAAAGGGCGAGTTGGGCCCCAAAGCATCTTGCTTCCAGCTCTTTGGGAAGCTAAGAAACAACTCGCTCTGCACAGTGCTCTTACAGCCTACCGGGAGCATCAGCTACAAAGGCCTGTGAAACGCAGTTTCTTTGCAGGCCTGATCTGGCTGAAGTAGAACTTCTGCTCTGGGTGTGCTACATTGGCCTAGAGCTGAAAGGCACAACGTGCAGGCTTCTTTGCAAAGGGCGAGTTGGGCCCCAAAGCATCTTGCTTCCAGCTCTTTGGGAAGCTAAGAAACAACTCGCTCTGCACAGTGCTCTTACAGCCTACCGGGAACATCTCTTACAAAGGCCTGTCAAATGCAGTTTCTTTGCAGGCCTGATCTGGCTGAACTAGAACTTCTGCTCTGCGTGTGCTACATTGCCCTAGAGCTGAAAGGCACAACGTGCAGGCTTCTTTGCAAAGGGCGAGTTGGGCCGCAAAGCATCTTGCTTCCAGCTCCTTGGGAAGGTAACAAACAACTCGCTCTGCACAGTGCTCTTACAGCCTACCGGGAACATCCCTTACAAAGGCCTGTGAAACGCAGTTTCTTTGCAGGCCTGATCTCGCTGAAGTAGAACTTCTGCTCTGGGTGTGCTACATTGGCCTAGAGCTGAAAGGCACAAGCTGCAGGCTTCTTTGCAAAGGGCGAGTTGGGCCCCAAAGCATCTTGCTTCCAGCTCTTTGGGAAGCTAAGAAACAACACGCTCTCCACAGTGCTCTTAAAGCCTACCGGGAACATCTCATACAAAGGCATCTCAAACGCAGTTTCTTTGCAGGCCTGATCTGGCTGAGGTAGAACTTCTGCTCTGGGTGTGCTACATGGCCCTAGAGCTGAAAGGCACAACGTGCAGGCTTCTTTCCAAAGGGCGAGTTGGGCCCCAAAGCATCTTGCTTCCAGCTCTTTGGGCTAGCTATGAAACAACTCGCTCTGCACAGTGCTCTTACAGCCTACCGGGAACATCTCTTACAAAGGCCTGTGAAACGAAGTTTCTTTGCAGGCCTGATCTGGCTGAAGTAGAACTTCTGCTCTGGGTGTGCTACATTGGCCTAGAGCTGAAAGGCACAACGTGCAGGCTTCTTTCCAAAGGGCGAGTTGGGCCCCAAAGCTTCTTGGTTCCAGCTCTTTCGGAAGCTAAGAAACAACTCGCTCTGCACAGTGCTCTTACAGCCTACCGGGAACATCTCTTACAAAAGCCTGTGATACGCAGTTTCTTTGCAGGCCTGATCTGGCTGAACTAGAACTTCTGCTCTGGGTGTGCTACATTGGCCTAGAGCTGAAAGGCACAACGTGCAGGCTTCTTTCCAAAGGGCGAGTTGGGCCCCAAAGCATCTTGCTTCCAGCTCTTTGGGAAGCTAAGAAACAACTCGCTCTGCACAGTGCTCTTACTGCCTACCGGGAACATCTCTTACAAAGGCCTGTGAAACGCAGTTTCTTTGCAGGCCTGATTGGGCTGAAGTAGAACTTCTGCTCTGGGTGTGCTACATTGCCCTAGAGCTGAAAGTCACAACGTGCAGGCTTCTTTGCAAAGGGCGAGTTGGGCCCCAAAGCATCTTGCTTCCAGCTCTTTGGGAAGCTAAGAAACAACTCGCTCTGCACAGTGCTCTTACAGCCTACCGGGAACATCTCTTACAAAGGCCTGTGAAACGCAGTTTCTTTGCAGGCCTGATCTGGCTGAAGTAGAACTTCTGCTCTGGGTGTGCTACATTGGCCTAGAGCTGAAAGGCACAACGTGCAGGCTTCTTTGCAAAGGGCGAGTTGGGCCCCAAAGCATCTTGCTTCCAGCTCTTTGGGAAGCTAAGAAACAACTCGCTCTGCACAGTTCTCTTACACCCTACCGGGAACATCGCTTACAAAGGCCTGTGAAACGCAGTTTCTTTGCAGGCCTGATCTGGCTGATGTAGAACTTCTGCTCTGGGTGTGCTACATTGGCCTAGAGCTGAAAGGCACAACGTGCAGGCTTCTTTCCAAAGGGCGAGTTGGGCCCCAAAGCATCTTGCTTCCAGCTCTTTGGGCTAGCCATGAAACAACTCGCTCTGCAGAGTGCTCTTACAGCCTACCGGGAGCATCACTACAAAGGCCTGTGAAATGCAGTTTCTTTGCAGGCCTGATCTGGCTGAAGTAGAACTTCTGCTCTGGGTGTGCTACATTGCCCTAGAGCTGAAAGGAACAACGTGCAGGCTTCTTTCCAAAGGGCGAGTTGGGCCGCAAAGCATCTTGCTTCCAGCTCTTTGGGAAGCTGAGAAACAACTCGCTCTGCACAGTGCTCTTACAGCATACCGGGAACATCTCTTACAAAGGCCTGTGAAACGCAGTTTCTTTGCAGGCCTGATCTGGCTGAAGTGGAACTTCTGCTCTGGGTGTGCTACATTGCCCTAGAGCTGAAAGGCACAACGGGCAGGCTTCTTTCCAAAGGGCGAGTTGGGCCCCAAAGCATCTTGCTTCCAGCTCTTTGGGCAGCTAAGAAACAACTCGCTCTGCACAGTGCTCTTACTGCCTACCGGGAACATCTCTTACAAAGGCCTGTGAAACGCAGTTTCTTTGCAGGCCTGATCTCGCTGAAGTAGAACTTCTGCTCTGGGTGTGCTACATTGGCCTAGAGCTGAAAGGCACAACGTGCAGGCTTCTTTGCAAAGGGCGAGTTGGGCCCCAAAGCATCTTGCTTCCAGCTCTTTGGGAAGCTAAGAAACAACTCGCTCTGCACAGTGCTCTTACAGCCTACCGGGAACATCTCTTACAAAGGCCTGTGAAACGCAGTTTCTTTGCAGGCCTGATCTGGCTGAAGTGGAACTTCTGCTCTGGGTGTGCTACATTGCCCTAGAGCTGAAAGGCACAACGTGCAGGCTTCTTTCCAAAGGGCGAGTTGGGCCCCAAAGCATCTTGCTTCCAGCTCTTTGGGAAGCTAAGAAACAACTCTCTCTGCACAGTGCTCTTACAGCCTACCGGGAGCATCAGTTACAAAGGCCTGTGAAATGCAGTTTCTTTGCAGGCCTAATCTGGCTGAACCAGAACTTCTGCTCTGGCTGTGCTACATTTCCCTAGAGCTGAAAGGCACAACGTGCAGGCTTCTTTCCAAAGGGCGAGTTGGGCCCCAAAGCATCTTGCTTCCAGCTCTTTGGGAAGCTAAGAAACAACTCGCTCTGCACAGTGCTTTTACAGCCTACCGGGAACATCTCTTACAAAGGCATCTCAAACGCAGTTTCTTTGCAGGCCTGATCTGGCTGAAGTAGAACTTCTGCTCTGTGTGTGCTACATTGGCCTAGAGCTGAAAGGCACAACGTGCAGGCTTCTTTCCAAAGGGCGAGTTGGGCCCCAAAGCATCTTGCTTCCAGCTCTTTGGGAAGCTAAGAAACAACTCGCTCTGCACAGTGCTCTTACAGCCTACCGGGAACATCTCTTACAAAGGCCTGTGAAACGCACTTTCTTTGCAGGCCTGATCTGGCTGAACTAGAACTTCTGCTCTGCGTGTGCTACATTGCCCTAGAGCTGAAAGGCACAACGTGCAGGCTTCTTTGCAAAGGGCGAGTTGGGCCGCAAAGCATCTTGCTTCCAGCTCCTTGGGAAGCTAAGAAACAACTCGCTCTGCACAGTGCTCTTACAGCCTACCGGGAACATCTCTTACAAAGGCCTGTGAAACGCAGTTTCTTTGCAGGCCTGATCTCGCTGAAGTAGAACTTCTGCTCTGGGTGTGCTACATTGCCCTAGAGCTGAAAGGCACAACGTGCAGGCTTCTTTCCAAAGGGCGAGTTGGGCCCCAAAGCATCTTGCTTCCAGCTCTTTGGGCTAGCTATGAAACAACTCGCTCTGCACAGTGCTCTTACTACCTACAGGGAACATCTCTTACAAAGGCCTGTGAAACGAAGTTTCTTTGCAGGCCTGATCTGGCTGAAGTAGAACTTCTGCTCTGGGTGTGCTACATTGGCCTAGAGCTGAAAGGCACAACGTGCCGGCTTCTTTCCAAAGGGCGAGTTGGGCCCCAAAGCTTCTTGCTTCCAGCTCTTTGGGAAGCTAAGAAACAACTCGCTCAGCACAGTGCTCTTACAGCCTACCGGGAACATCTCTTACAAAGGCCTGTGAAACGCAGTTTCTTTGCAGGCCTGATCTGGATGAAGTGGAACTTCTGCTCTGGGTGTGCTACATTGCCCTAGAGCTGAAAGGCACAACGTGCAGGCTTCTTTCCAAAGGGCGAGTTGGGCCCCAAAGCATCTTGCTTCCAGCTCTTTGGGAAGCTAAGAAACAACTCGCTCTGCACAGTGCTCTTACTGCCTACCGGGAATATCTCTTACAAAGGCCTGTGAAACGCAGTTTCTTTGCAGGCCTGATTGGGCTGAAGTAGAACTTCTGCTCTGGGAGTGCTACATTGCCCTAGAGCTGAAAGGCACAACGTGCAGGCTTCTTTGCAAAGGGCGAGTTGGGCCCCAAAGCATCTTGCTTCCAGCTCTTTGGGAAGCTAAGAAACAACTCGCTCTGCACAGTGCTCTAACAGCCTACGGGGAACATCTCTTACAAAGGCCTGTGAAACGCAGTTTCTTTGCAGGCCTGATCTGGCTGAAGTAGAACTTCTGCTCTGGGTGTGCTACATTGGCCTAGAGCTGAAAGGCACAACGTGCAGGCTTCTTTCAAAAGGGCGAGTTGGGCCGCAAAGCATCTTGCTTCCAGCTCTTTGGGAAGCTAAGAAACAAGTCGCTCTGCACAGTGCTCTTACAGCCTACCGGGAACATCTCTTACAAAGGCCTGTGAAACGCAGTTTCTTTGCAGGCCTGATCTGGCTGAACTAGAACTTCTGCTCTGCGTGTGCTACATTGCCCTAGAGATGAAGGGCACAACGTGCAGGCTTCTTTGCAAAGGGCGAGTTGGGCCGCAAAGCATCTTGCTTCCAGCTCCTTGGGAAGCTAAGAAACTACTCGCTCTGCACAGTGCTCTTACAGCCTACCGGGAACATCTCTTACAAAGGCCTGTGAAACGCAGTTTCTTTGCAGGCCTGATGTGGCTGAACTAGAACTTCTGCTCTGGGTGTGCTACATTGGCCTAGAGCTGAAAGGCACAACGTGCAGGCTTCTTTGCAAAGGGCGAGTTGGGCCCCAAAGCATCTTGCTTCCAGCTCTTTGGGAAGCTAAGAAACAACTCGCTCTGCACAGTGCTCTTACAGCCTACCGGGAGCATCTCTTACAAAGGCCTGTGAAACGCAGTTTCTTTGCAGGCCTTATCTGGCTGAAGTAGAACTTCTGCTCTGGGTGTGCTTCATGGCCCTAGAGCTGAAAGGCACAATGTGCAGGCTTCTTTGCAAAAGGCGAGTTGGGCCCCAAAGCATCTTGCTTCCAGCTCTTTGGGCTAGCTATGAAACAACTCGCTCTGCACAGTGCTCTTACAGCCTACCGGAACCATCACTAACAAAGACCTGTGAAATGCAGTTTCTTTGCAGGCCTGATCTGGCTGAAGTGGAACTTCTGCTCTGGGTGTGCTACATTGCCCTAGAGCTGAAGGGCACAACGTGCAGGCCTGTTTCCAAAGGGCGAGTTGGGCCCCAAAGCATCTTGCTTCCAGCTCTTTGGGCTAGCTATGAAACAACTCGCTCTGCACAGTGCTCTTACAGCCTACCGGGAGCATCAGTTACAAAGGCCTGTGAAATGCAGTTTCTTTGCAGGCCTGATCTGGCTGAAGTGGAACTTCTGCTCTGCGTGCTCTACATTGCCCTAGAGCTGAAAGGCACAACGTGCAGGCTTCTTTCCAAAGGGCGAGTTGGGCCCCAAAGCATCTTGCTTCCAGCTCTTTGGGAAGCTAAGAAACAACTCGCTCTGCACAGTGCTCTTACAGCCTACCGGGAGCATCAGCTACAAAGGCCTGTGAAACGCAGTTTCTTTGCAGGCCTGATCTGGCTGAAGTAGAACTTCTGCTCTGGGTGTGCTACATTGGCCTAGAGCTGAAAGGCACAACGTGCAGGCTTCTTTCCAAAGGGCGAGTTGGGCCCCAAAGCATCTTGCTTCCAGCTCTTTGGGAAGCTAAGAAACAACTCGCTCTGCACAGTGCTCTTACACCCTAACGGGAACATCGCTTACAAAGGCCTGTGAAACGCAGTTTCTTTGCAGGCCTGATCTGGCTGATGTAGAACTTCTGCTCTGGGTGTGCTACATTGGCCTAGAGCTGAAAGGCACAACGTGCAGGCTTCTTTCCAAAGGGCGAGTTGGGCCCCAAAGCATCTTGCTTCCAGCTCTTTGGGCTAGCCATGAAACAACTCGCTCTGCAGAGTGCTCTTACAGCCTACCGGGAGCATCACTACAAAGGCCTGTGAAATGCAGTTTCTTTGCAGGCCTGATCTGGCTGAAGTAGAACTTCTGCTCTGGGTGTGCTACATTGCCCTAGAGCTGAAAGGAACAACGTGCAGGCTTCTTTCCAAAGGGCGAGTTGGGCCGCAAAGCATCTTGCTTCCAGCTCTTTGGGAAGCTGAGAAACAACTCGCTCTGCACAGTGCTCTCACAGCCTACCGGGAACATCTCTTACAAAGGCCTGTGAAACGCACTTTGTTTGCAGGCCTGATCTGGCTGAAGTGGAACTTCTGCTCTGGGTGTGCTACATTGCCCTAGAGCTGAAAGGCACAACGTGCAGGCTTCTTTCCAAAGGGCGAGTTGGGCCCCAAAGCATCTTGCTTCCAGCTCTTTGGGCAGCTAAGAAACAACACGCTCTGCACAGTGCTCTTACTGCCTACCGGGAACATCTCTTACAAAGGCCTGTGAAACGCAGTTTCTTTGCAGGCCTGATATGGCTGAAGTAGAACTTCTGCTCTGGGTGTGCTACATTGGCCTAGAGCTGAAAGGCACAACGTGCAGGCTTCTTTGCAAAGGGCGAGTTGGGCCCCAAAGCATCTTGCTTCCAGCTCTTTGGGAAGCTAAGAAACAACTCGCTCTGCACAGAGCTCTTACAGCCTACCGGGAACATCTCTTACAAAGGCCTGTGAAACGAGTTTCTTTGCAGGCCTGATATGGCTGAAGTAGAACTTCTGCTCTGGGTGTTCTACATTGGCCCTGAGCTGAAAGGCACAACGTGCAGGCTTCTTTCCAAAGGGCGAGTTGGGCTCCAAAGCATCTTGCTTCCAGCTCCTTGGGAAGCTAAGAAATAACACGCTCTGCACAGTGCTCTTACAGCCTACCGGGAACATCTATTACAAAGGCCTGTGAAACGCAGTTTCGTTGCAGGCCTGATGTGGCTGAAATAGAACTTCTGCTCTGGGTGTGCTACATTGGCCTAGAGCTGAAAGGCACAACGTGCAGGCTTCTTTCCAAAGGGCGAGTTGGGCCCCAAAGCATCTTGCTTCCAGCTCTTTGGGAAGGTAAGAAACAACTCGCTCTGCACAGTGCTCTTACAGCCTACCGGGAACATCTCTTACAAAGGCCTGTGAAACGCAGTTTCTTTTCAGGACTGATCTGGCTGAAGTAGAACTTCTGCTCTGGGTGTGCGACATGGCCCTAGAGCTGAAAGGCACAACGTGCAGTCTTCTTTCCAGAGGGCGAGTTGGGCCCCAAAGCATCTTGCTTCCAGCTCTTTGGGAAGCTAAGAAACAACTCGCTCTGCACAGTGCTCTTACAGCCTACGGGGATCATCTCTTACTAAGGCCTGTGAAACGCAGTTTCTTTGCAGGCCTGATCTGGCTGAAGTGGAACTTCTGCTCGGGGTGCTCTACATTGCCCTAGAGCTGAAAGGCACAACGCGCAGGCTTCTTTCCAAAGGGCGAGTTGGGCCCCAAAGCATCTTGCTTCCAGCTCTTTGGGAAGCTAAGAAACAACTCGCTCTGCACAGTGCTCTTACAGCCTACCGGGAACATCTCTTACAAAGGCCTGTGAAACGCAGTTTCTTTGCAGGCCTGATCTGGCTGATGTTGAACTTCTGCTCTGGGTGTGTTACATTGCCCTAGAGCTGAAAGGCACAACGTGCAGGCTTCTTTCCAAAGGGCGAGTTGTGCCCCAAAGCATCTTGCTTCCAGCTCCTTGGGAAGCTAAGAAACAACACGCTCTGCACAGTGCTCTTACAGCCTACCGGGAACATCTATTACAAAGGCCTGTGAAACGCAGTTTCTTTGCAGGCCTGATCTCGCTGAAGTGGAACTTCTGCTCTGGGTGTGCTACATTGCCCCAGAGCTGAAAGGCACAACGTGCAGGCTTCTTTCCAAAGGGCGAGTTGGGCCCCAAAGCATCTTGCTTCCAGCTCTTTGGGAAGCTAAGAAACAACTCGCTCTGCACAGTGCTCTTACAGCCTACCGGGAACATCTCTTACAAAGGCCTGTGAAACGAGTTTCTTTGCAGGCCTGATCTGGCTGAAGTGGAACTTCTGACCTGGGTGTGCTACATTGCCCTAGAGCTCAAAGGCACAACGTGCAGGCTTCTTTCCAAAGGGCGAGTTGGGCCCCAAAGCATCTTGCTTCCAGCTCTTTGGGAAGCTAAGAAACAACTCGCTCTGCACAGTGCTCTTACAGCCTACCGGGAACATCTCTTACAAAGGCCTCTCAAACGCAGTTTCTTTGCAGGCCTGATCTGGCTGAAGTAGAACTTCTGCTGTGGGTGTGCTACATTGGCCTAGAGCTGAAAGGCACAACGTGCAGGCTTCTTTCCAAAGGGCGAGTTGGGCCCCAAAGCATCTTGCTTCCAGCTCTTTGGGAAGCTAAGAAACAACTCGCTCTGCACAGTGCTCTTACAGCCTACCGGGAGCATCAGTTACAAAGGCCTGTGAAATGCAGTTTCTTTGCAGGCCTAATCTGGCTGAACCAGAACTTCTGCTCTGGGTGTGCTACATTTCCCTAGAGCTGAAAGGCACAACGTTCAGGCTTCTTTCCAAAGGGCGAGTTGGGCCCCAAAGCATCTTGCTTCCAGCTCTTTGGGAAGCTAAGAAACAACTCGCTCTGCACAGTGCTTTTACAGCCTACCGGGAACATATCTTACAAAGGCATCTCAAACGCAGTTTCTTTGCAGGCCTGATCTGGCTGAAGTAGAACTTCTGCTCTGGGTGTGCTACATTGTCCTAGAGCTGAAAGGCACAACGTGCAGGCTTCTTTCCAAAGGGCGAGTTGGGCCCCAAAGCATCTTGCTTCCAGCTCTTTGGGAAGCTAAGAAACAACTCGCTCTGCACAGTGCTCTTACAGCCTACCGGGAACATCTCTTACAAAGGCCTGTCAAATGCAGTTTCTTTGCAGGCCTGATCTGGCTGAACTAGAACTTCTGCTCTGCGTGTGCTACATTGCCCTAGAGCTGAAAGGCACAACGTGCAGGCTTCTTTGCAAAGGGCGAGTTGGGCCGCAAAGCATCTTGCTTCCAGCTCCTTGGGAAGGTAACAAACAACTCGCTCTGCACAGTGCTCTTACAGCCTACCGGGAACATCCCTTACAAAGGCCTGTGAAACGAAGTTTCTTTGCAGGCCTGATCTGGCTGAAGTAGAACTTCTGCTCTGGGTGTGCTACATTGGCCTAGAGCTGAAAGGCACAACGTGCAGGCTTCTTTCCAAAGGGCGAGTTGGGCCCCAAAGCTTCTTGCTTCCAGCTCTTTCGGAAGCTAAGAAACAACTCGCTCTGCACAGTGCTCTTACAGCCTACCGGGAACATCTCTTACAAAGGCCTGTGAAACGCAGTTTCTTTGCAGGCCTGATCTGGCTGAACTAGAACTTCTGCTCTGGGTGTGCTACATTGGCCTAGAGCTGAAAGGCACAACGTGCAGGCTTCTTTCCAAAGGGCGAGTTGGGCCCCAAAGCATCTTGCTTCCAGCTCTTTGGGAAGCTAAGAAACAACTCGCTCTGCACAGTGCTCTTACTGCCTACCGGGAATATCTCTTACAAAGGCCTGTGAAACGCAGTTTCTTTGCAGGCCTGATTGGGCTGAAGTAGAACTTCTGCTCTGGGTGTGCTACATTGCCCTAGAGCTGAAAGTCACAACGTGCAGGCTTCTTTGCAATGGGCGAGTTGGGCCCCAAAGCATCTTGCTTCCAGCTCTTTGGGAAGCTAAGAAACAACTCGCTCTGCACAGTGCTCTTACAGCCTACCGGGAACATCTCTTACAAAGGCCTGTGAAACGCAGTTTCTTTGCAGGCCTGATCTGGCTGAAGTAGAACTTCTGCTCTGGGTGTGCTACATTGGCCTAGAGCTGAAAGGCACAACGTGCAGGCTTCTTTGGAAAGGGCGAGTTGGGCCCCAAAGCATCTTGCTTCCAGCTCTTTGGGAAGCTAAGAAACAACTCGCTCTGCACAGTTCTCTTACACCCTACCGGGAACATCGCTTACAAAGGCCTGTGAAACGCAGTTTCTTTGCAGGCCTGATCTGGCTGATGTAGAACTTCTGCTCTGGGTGTGCTACATTGGCCTAGAGCTGAAAGGCACAACGTGCAGGCTTCTTTCCAAAGGGCGAGTTGGGCCCCAAAGCATCTTGCTTCCAGCTCTTTGGGCTAGCCTTGAAACAACTCGCTCTGCAGAGTGCTCTTACAGCCTACCGGGAGCATCACTACAAAGGCCTGAAAAATGCAGTTTCTTTGCAGGCCTGATCTGGCTGAAGTAGAACTTCTGCTCTGGGTGTGCTACATTGCCCTAGAGCTGAAAGGAACAACGTGCAGGCTTCTTTCCAAAGGGCGAGTTGGGCCGCAAAGCATCTTGCTTCCAGCTCTTTGGGAAGCTGAGAAACAACTCGCTCTGCACAGTGCTCTTACAGCATACCGGGAACATCTCTTACAAAGGCCTGTGAGATGCAGTTTCTTTGCAGGCCTGATCTGGCTGAAGTGGAACTTCTGCTCTGGGTGTGCTACATTGCCCTAGAGCTGAAAGGCACAACGTGCAGGTTTCTTTCCAAAGGGCGAGTTGGGCCCCAAAGCATCTTGCTTCCAGCTCTTTGGGAAGCTAAGAAACAACTCGCTCTGCACAGTGCTCTTACTGCCTACCGGGAACATCTCTTACAAAGGCCTGTGAAACGCAGTTTCTTTGCAGGCCTGATCTCGCTGAAGTAGAACTTCTGCTCTGGGTGTGCTACATTGGCCTAGAGCTGAAAGGCACAACGTGCAGGCTTCTTTGCAAAGGGCGAGTTGGGCCCCAAAGCATCTTGCTTCCAGCTCTTTGGGAAGCTAAGAAACAACTCGCTCTGCACAGTGCTCTTACAGCCTACCGGGAACATCTCTTACAAAGGCCTGTGAAACGCATTTTCTTTGCAGGCCTGATCTGGCTGAACTAGAACTTCTGCTCTGCGTGTGCTACATTGCCCTAGAGCTGAAAGGCAAAACGTGCAGGCTTCTTTCCAAAGGGCGAGTTGGGCTCCAAAGCATCTTGCTTCCAGCTCCTTGGGAAGCTAAGAAACAACACGCTCTGCACAGTGCTCTTACAGCCTACCGGGAACATCTATTACAAAGGCCTGTGAAACGCAGTTTCGTTGCAGGCCTGATGTGGCTGAAATAGAACTTCTGCTCTGGGTGTGCTACATTGGCCTAGAGCTGAAAGGCACAACGTGCAGGCTTCTTTCCAAAGGGCGAGTTGGGCCCCAAAGCATCTTGCTTCCAGCTCTTTGGGAAGCTAAGAAACAACTCGCTCTGCACAGTGCTCTTACAGCCTACCGGGAACATCTCTTACAAAGGCCTGTGAAACGCAGTTTCTTTGCAGGCCTGATCTGGCTGAAGTAGAACTTCTGCTCTGGGTGTGCGACATGGCCCTAGAGCTGAAAGGCACAACGTGCAGTCTTCTTTCCAAAGGGCGAGTTGGGCCCCAAAGCATCTTGCTTCCAGCTCTTTGGGAAGCTAAGAAACAACTCGCTCTGCACAGTGCTCTTACAGCCTACGGGGAACATCTCTTACTAAGGCCTGTGAAACGCAGTTTCTTTGCAGGCCTGATCTGGCTGAAGTGGAACTTCTGCTCTGGGTGCTCTACATTGCCCTAGAGCTGAAAGGCACAACGTGCAGGCTTCTTTCCAAAGGGCGAGTTGGGCCCCAAAGCATCTTGCTTCCAGCTCTTTGGGAAGCTAAGAAACAACTCGCTCTGCACAGTGCTCATACAGCCTACCGGGAACATCTCTTACAAAGGCCTGTGAAACGCAGTTTCTTTGCAGGCCTGATCTGGCTGATGTTGAACTTCTGCTCTGGGTGTGCTACATTGCCCTAGAGCTGAAAGGCACAACGTGCAGGCTTCTTTCCAAAGGGTGAGTTGGGCCCCAAAGCATCTTGCTTCCAGCTCCTTGGGAAGCTAAGAAACAACACGCTCTGCACAGTGCTCTTACAGCCTACCGGGAACATCTATTACAAAGGCCTGTGAAACGCAGTTTCTTTGCAGGCCTGATCTCGCTGAAGTGGAACTTCTGCTCTGGGTGTGCTACATTGCCCCAGAGCTGAAAGGCACAACGTGCAGGCTTCTTTCCAAAGGGCGAGTTGGGCCCCAAAGCATCTTGCTTCCAGCTCTTTGGGAAGCTAAGAAACAACTCGCTCTGCACAGTGCTCTTACAGCCTACCGGGAACATCTCTTACAAAGGCCTGTGAAACGAGTTTCTTTGCAGGCCTGATCTGGCTGAAGTGGAACTTCTGACCTGGGTGTGCTACATTGCCCTAGAGCTCAAAGGCACAACGTGCAGGCTTCTTTCCAAAGGGCGAGTTGGGCCCCAAAGCATCTTGCTTCCAGCTCTTTGGGAAGCTAAGAAACAACTCGCTCTGCACAGTGCTCTTACAGCCTACCGGGAACATCTCTTACAAAGGCCTCTCAAACGCAGTTTCTTTGCAGGCCTGATCTGGCTGAAGTAGAACTTCTGCTGCGGGTGTGCTACATTGGCCTAGAGCTGAAAGGCACAACGTGCAGGCTTCTTTGCAAAGGGCGAGTTGGGCCCCAAAGCATCTTGCTTCCAGCTCTTTGGGAAGCTAAGAAACAACTCGCTCTGCACAGTGCTCTTACAGCCTACCGGGAGCATCAGTTACAAAGGCCTGTGAAACGCAGTTTCTTTGCAGGCCTAATCTGGCTGAACCAGAACTTCTGCTCTGGGTGTGCTACATTTCCCTAGAGCTGAAAGGCACAACGTTCAGGCTTCTTTCCAAAGGGCGAGTTGGGCCCCAAAGCATCTTGCTTCCAGCTCTTTGGGAAGCTAAGAAACAACTCGCTCTGCACAGTGCTCTTACAGCCTACCGGGAACATATCTTACAAAGGCATCTCATACGCAGTTTCTTTGCAGGCCTGATCTGGCTGAAGTAGAACTTCTGCTCTGGGTGTGCTACATTGGCCTAGAGCTGAAAGGCACAACGTGCAGGCTTCTTTCCAAAGGGCGAGTTGGGCCCCAAAGCATCTTGCTTCCAGCTCTTTGGGAAGCTAAGAAACAACTCGCTCTGCACAGTGCTCTTACAGCCTACCGGGAACATCTCTTACAAAGGCCTGTCAAATGCAGTTTCTTTGCAGGCCTGATCTGGCTGAACTAGAACTTCTGCTCTGCGTGTGCTACATTGGCCTAGAGCTGAAAGGCACAACGTGCAGGCTTCTTTGCAAAGGGCGAGTTGGGCCGCAAAGCATCTTGCTTCCAGCTCCTTGGGAAGGTAACAAACAACTCGCTCTGCACAGTGCTCTTACAGCCTACCGGGAACATCCCTTACAAAGGCCTGTGAAATGCAGTTTCTTTGCAGGCCTGATCTCGCTGAAGTAGAACTTCTGCTCTGGGTGTGCTACATTGGCCTAGAGCTGAAAGGCACAAGCTGCAGGCTTCTTTCCAAAGGGCGAGTTGGGCCCCAAAGCATCTTGCTTCCAGCTCTTTGGGCTAGCTATGAAACAACTCGCTCTGCACAGTGCTCTTACAGCCTACCGGGAACATCTCTTACAAAGGCCTGTGAAACGAAGTTTCTTTGCAGGCCTGATCTGGCTGAAGTAGAACTTCTGCTCTGGGTGTGCTACATTGGCCTAGAGCTGAAAGGCACAACGTGCAGGCTTCTTTCCAAAGGGCGAGTTGGGCCCCAAAGCTTCTTGCTTCCAGCTCTTTCGGAAGCTAAGAAATAACTCGCTCTGCACAGTGCTCTTACAGCCTACCGGGAACATCTCTTACAAAGGCCTGTGAAACGCAGTTTCTTTGCAGGCCTGATCTGGCTGAACTAGAACTTCTGCTCTGGGTGTGCTACATTGGCCTAGAGCTGAAAGGCACAACGTGCAGGCTTCTTTCCAAAGGGCGAGTTGGGCCCCAAAGCATCTTGCTTCCAGCTCTTTGGGAAGCTAAGAAACAACTCGCTCTGCACAGTGCTCTTACTGCCTACCGGGAATATCTCTTACAAAGGCCTGTGAAACGCAGTTTCTTTGCAGGCCTGATTGGGCTGAGGTAGAACTTCTGCTCTGGGTGTGCTACATTGCCCTAGAGCTGAAAGTCACAACGTGCAGGCTTCTTTGCAAAGGGCGAGTTCGGCCCCAAAGCATCTTGCTTCCAGCTCTTTGGGAAGCTGAGAAACAACTCGCTCTGCACAGTGCTCTTACAGCCTACCGGGAACATCTCTTACAAAGGCCTGTGAAACGCAGTTTCTTTGCAGGCCTGATCTGGCTGAAGTAGAACTTCTGCTCTGGGTGTGCTACATTGGCCTAGAGCTGAAAGGCACAACGTGCAGGCTTCTTTGAAAAGGGCGAGTTGGGCCCCAAAGCATCTTGCTTCCAGCTCTTTGGGAAGCTAAGAAACAACTCGCTCTGCACAGTTCTCTTACACCCTACCGGGAACATCGCTTACAAAGGCCTGTGAAACGCAGTTTCTTTGCAGGCCTGATCTGGCTGATGTAGAACTTCTGCTCTGGGTGTGCTACATTGGCCTATAGCTGAAAGGCACAACGTGCAGGCTTCTTTCCAAAGGGCGAGTTGGGCCCCAAAGCATCTTGCTTCCAGCTCTTTGGGAAGCTAAGAAACAACTCGCTCTGCACAGTGCTCTTACTGCCTACCGGGAATATCTCTTACAAAGGCCTGTGAAACGCAGTTTCTTTGCAGGCCTGATTGGGCTGAAGTAGAACTTCTGCTCTGGGTGTGCTACATTGCCCTAGAGCTGAAAGTCACAACGTGCAGGCTTCTTTGCAATGGGCGAGTTGGGCCCCAAAGCATCTTGCTTCCAGCTCTTTGGGAAGCTAAGAAACAACTCGCTCTGCACAGTGCTCTTACAGCCTACCGGGAACATCTCTTACAAAGGCCTGTGAAACGCAGTTTCTTTGCAGGCCTGATCTGGCTGAAGTAGAACTTCTGCTCTGGGTGTGCTACATTGGCCTAGAGCTGAAAGGCACAACGTGCAGGCTTCTTTGGAAAGGGCGAGTTGGGCCCCAAAGCATCTTGCTTCCAGCTCTTTGGGAAGCTAAGAAACAACTCGCTCTGCACAGTTCTCTTACACCCTACCGGGAACATCGCTTACAAAGGCCTGTGAAACGCAGTTTCTTTGCAGGCCTGATCTGGCTGATGTAGAACTTCTGCTCTGGGTGTGCTACATTGGCCTAGAGCTGAAAGGCACAACGTGCAGGCTTCTTTCCAAAGGGCGAGTTGGGCCCCAAAGCATCTTGCTTCCAGCTCTTTGGGCTAGCCTTGAAACAACTCGCTCTGCAGAGTGCTCTTACAGCCTACCGGGAGCATCACTACAAAGGCCTGAAAAATGCAGTTTCTTTGCAGGCCTGATCTGGCTGAAGTAGAACTTCTGCTCTGGGTGTGCTACATTGCCCTAGAGCTGAAAGGAACAACGTGCAGGCTTCTTTCCAAAGGGCGAGTTGGGCCGCAAAGCATCTTGCTTCCAGCTCTTTGGGAAGCTGAGAAACAACTCGCTCTGCACAGTGCTCTTACAGCATACCGGGAACATCTCTTACAAAGGCCTGTGAAACGCAGTTTCTTTGCAGGCCTGATCTGGCTGAAGTGGAACTTCTGCTCTGGGTGTGCTACATTGCCCTAGAGCTGAAAGGCACAACGTGCAGGTTTCTTTCCAAAGGGCGAGTTGGGCCCCAAAGCATCTTGCTTCCAGCTCTTTGGGCAGCTAAGAAACAACTCGCTCTGCACAGTGCTCTTACTGCCTACCGGGAACATCTCTTACAAAGGCCTGTGAAACGCAGTTTCTTTGCAGGCCTGATCTCGCTGAAGTAGAACTTCTGCTCTGGGTGTGCTACATTGGCCTAGAGCTGAAAGGCACAACGTGCAGGCTTCTTTGCAAAGGGCGAGTTGGGCCCCAAAGCATCTTGCTTCCAGCTCTTTGGGAAGCTAAGAAACAACTCGCTCTGCACAGTGCTCTTACAGCCTACCGGGAACATCTCTTACAAAGGCCTGTGAAACGCATTTTCTTTGCAGGCCTGATCTGGCTGAACTAGAACTTCTGCTCTGCGTGTGCTACATTGCCCTAGAGCTGAAAGGCAAAACGTGCAGGCTTCTTTCCAAAGGGCGAGTTGGTCTCCAAAGCATCTTGCTTCCAGCTCCTTGGGAAGCTAAGAAACAACACGCTCTGCACAGTGCTCTTACAGCCTACCGGGAACATCTATTACAAAGGCCTGTGAAACGCAGTTTCGTTGCAGGCCTGATGTGGCTGAAATAGAACTTCTGCTCTGGGTGTGCTACATTGGCCTAGAGCTGAAAGGCACAACGTGCAGGCTTCTTTCCAAAGGGCGAGTTGGGCCCCAAAGCATCTTGCTTCCAGCTCTTTGGGAAGCTAAGAAACAACTCGCTCTGCACAGTGCTCTTACAGCCTACCGGGAACATCTCTTACAAAGGCCTGTGAAACGCAGTTTCTTTGCAGGCCTGATCTGGCTGAAGTAGAACTTCTGCTCTGGGTGTGCGACATGGCCCTAGAGCTGAAAGGCACAACGTGCAGTCTTCTTTCCAAAGGGCGAGTTGGGCCCCAAAGCATCTTGCTTCCAGCTCTTTGGGAAGCTAAGAAACAACTCGCTCTGCACAGTGCTCTTACAGCCTACGGGGAACATCTCTTACTAAGGCCTGTGAAACGCAGTTTCTTTGCAGGCCTGATCTGGCTGAAGTGGAACTTCTGCTCTGGGTGCTCTACATTGCCCTAGAGCTGAAAGGCACAACGTGCAGGCTTCTTTCCAAAGGGCGAGTTGGGCCCCAAAGCATCTTGCTTCCAGCTCTTTGGGAAGCTAAGAAACAACTCGCTCTGCACAGTGCTCATACAGCCTACCGGGAACATCTCTTACAAAGGCCTGTGAAACGCAGTTTCTTTGCAGGCCTGATCTGGCTGATGTTGAACTTCTGCTCTGGGTGTGCTACATTGCCCTAGAGCTGAAAGGCACAACGTGCAGGCTTCTTTCCAAAGGGTGAGTTGGGCCCCAAAGCATCTTGCTTCCAGCTCCTTGGGAAGCTAAGAAACAACACGCTCTGCACAGTGCTCTTACAGCCTACCGGGAACATCTATTACAAAGGCCTGTGAAACGCAGTTTCTTTGCAGGCCTGATCTCGCTGAAGTGGAACTTCTGCTCTGGGTGTGCTACATTGCCCCAGAGCTGAAAGGCACAACGTGCAGGCTTCTTTCCAAAGGGCGAGTTGGGCCCCAAAGCATCTTGCTTCCAGCTCTTTGGGAAGCTAAGAAACAACTCGCTCTGCACAGTGCTCTTACAGCCTACCGGGAACATCTCTTACAAAGGCCTGTGAAACGAGTTTCTTTGCAGGCCTGATCTGGCTGAAGTGGAACTTCTGACCTGGGTGTGCTACATTGCCCTAGAGCTCAAAGGCACAACGTGCAGGCTTCTTTCCAAAGGGCGAGTTGGGCCCCAAAGCATCTTGCTTCCAGCTCTTTGGGAAGCTAAGAAACAACTCGCTCTGCACAGTGCTCTTACAGCCTACCGGGAACATCTCTTACAAAGGCCTCTCAAACGCAGTTTCTTTGCAGGCCTGATCTGGCTGAAGTAGAACTTCTGCTGCGGGTGTGCTACATTGGCCTAGAGCTGAAAGGCACAACGTGCAGGCTTCTTTGCAAAGGGCGAGTTGGGCCCCAAAGCATCTTGCTTCCAGCTCTTTGGGAAGCTAAGAAACAACTCGCTCTGCACAGTGCTCTTACAGCCTACCGGGAGCATCAGTTACAAAGGCCTGTGAAACGCAGTTTCTTTGCAGGCCTAATCTGGCTGAACCAGAACTTCTGCTCTGGGTGTGCTACATTTCCCTAGAGCTGAAAGGCACAACGTTCAGGCTTCTTTACAAAGGGCGAGTTGGGCCCCAAAGCATCTTGCTTCCAGCTCTTTGGGAAGCTAAGAAACAACTCGCTCTGCACAGTGCTCTTACAGCCTACCGGGAACATATCTTACAAAGGCATCTCATACGCAGTTTCTTTGCAGGCCTGATCTGGCTGAAGTAGAACTTCTGCTCTGGGTGTGCTACATTGGCCTAGAGCTGAAAGGCACAACGTGCAGGCTTCTTTCCAAAGGGCGAGTTGGGCCCCAAAGCATCTTGCTTCCAGCTCTTTGGGAAGCTAAGAAACAACTCGCTCTGCACAGTGCTCTTACAGCCTACCGGGAACATCTCTTACAAAGGCCTGTCAAATGCAGTTTCTTTGCAGGCCTGATCTGGCTGAACTAGAACTTCTGCTCTGCGTGTGCTACATTGGCCTAGAGCTGAAAGGCACAACGTGCAGGCTTCTTTGCAAAGGGCGAGTTGGGCCGCAAAGCATCTTGCTTCCAGCTCCTTGGGAAGGTAACAAACAACTCGCTCTGCACAGTGCTCTTACAGCCTACCGGGAACATCCCTTACAAAGGCCTGTGAAATGCAGTTTCTTTGCAGGCCTGATCTCGCTGAAGTAGAACTTCTGCTCTGGGTGTGCTACATTGGCCTAGAGCTGAAAGGCACAAGCTGCAGGCTTCTTTCCAAAGGGCGAGTTGGGCCCCAAAGCATCTTGCTTCCAGCTCTTTGGGCTAGCTATGAAACAACTCGCTCTGCACAGTGCTCTTACAGCCTACCGGGAACATCACTTACAAAGGCCTGTGAAACGAAGTTTCTTTGCAGGCCTGATCTGGCTGAAGTAGAACTTCTGCTCTGGGTGTGCTACATTGGCCTAGAGCTGAAAGGCACAACGTGCAGGCTTCTTTCCAAAGGGCGAGTTGGGCCCCAAAGCTTCTTGCTTCCAGCTCTTTCGGAAGCTAAGAAATAACTCGCTCTGCACAGTGCTCTTACAGCCTACCGGGAACATCTCTTACAAAGGCCTGTGAAACGCAGTTTCTTTGCAGGCCTGATCTGGCTGAACTAGAACTTCTGCTCTGGGTGTGCTACATTGGCCTAGAGCTGAAAGGCACAACGTGCAGGCTTCCTTCCAAAGGGCGAGTTGGGCCCCAAAGCATCTTGCTTCCAGCTCTTTGGGAAGCTAAGAAACAACTCGCTCTGCACAGTGCTCTTACTGCCTACCGGGAATATCTCTTACAAAGGCCTGTGAAACGCAGTTTCTTTGCAGGCCTGATTGGGCTGAGGTAGAACTTCTGCTCTGGGTGTGCTACATTGCCCTAGAGCTGAAAGTCACAACGTGCAGGCTTCTTTGCAAAGGGCGAGTTGGGCCCCAAAGCATCTTGCTTCCAGCTCTTTGGGAAGCTGAGAAACAACTCGCTCTGCACAGTGCTCTTACAGCCTACCGGGAACATCTCTTACAAAGGCCTGTGAAACGCAGTTTCTTTGCAGGCCTGATCTGGCTGAAGTAGAACTTCTGCTCTGGGTGTGCTACATTGGCCTAGAGCTGAAAGGCACAACGTGCAGGCTTCTTTGAAAAGGGCGAGTTGGGCCCCAAAGCATCTTGCTTCCAGCTCTTTGGGAAGCTAAGAAACAACTCGCTCTGCACAGTTCTCTTACACCCTACCGGGAACATCGCTTACAAAGGCCTGTGAAACGCAGTTTCTTTGCAGGCCTGATCTGGCTGATGTAGAACTTCTGCTCTGGGTGTGCTACATTGGCCTAGAGCTGAAAGGCACAACGTGCAGGCTTCTTTCCAAAGGGCGAGTTGGGCCCCAAAGCATCTTGCTTCCAGCTCTTTGGGCTAGCCATGAAACAACTCGCTCTGCAGAGTGCTCTTACAGCCTACCGGGAGCATCACTACAAAGGCCTGTGAAATGCAGTTTCTTTGCAGGCCTGATCTGGCTGAAGTAGAACTTCTGCTCTGGGTGTGCTACATTGCCCTAGAGCTGAAAGGAACAACGTGCAGGCTTCTTTCCAAAGGGCGAGTTGGGCCCCAAAGCATCTTGCTTCCAGCTCTTTGGGAAGCTGAGAAACAACTCGCTCTGCACAGTGCTCTTACAGCCTACCGGGAACATCTCTTACAAAGGCCTGTGAAACGCAGTTTCTTTGCAGGCCTGATCTGGCTGAAGTGGAACTTCTGCTCTGGGTGTGCTACATTGCCCTAGAGCTGAAAGGCACAACGTGCTGGCTTCTTTCCAAAGGGCGAGTTGGGCCACAAAGCATCTTGCTTCCAGCTCTTTGGGAAGCTAAGAAACAACTCGCTCTGCACAGTGCTCTTACTGCCTACCGGGAACATCTCTTACAAAGGCCTGTGAAACGCAGTTTCTTTGCAGGCCTGATCTCGCTGAAGTAGAACTTCTGCTCTGGGTGTGCTACATTGGCCTAGAGCTGAAAGGCACAACGTGCAGGCTTCTTTCCAAAGGGCGAGTTGGGCCCCAAAGCATCTTGCTTCCAGCTCTTTGGGAAGCTAAGAAACAACTCGCTCTGCACAGTGCTCTTACAGCCTACCGGGAACATCTCTTACAAAGGCCTGTGAAACGCACTTTCTTTGCAGGCCTGATCTGGCTGAACTGGAACTTCTGCTCTGGGTGTGCTACATTGCCCTAGAGCTGAAAGGCACAACGTGCAGGCTTCTTTCCAAAGGGCGAGTTGGGCTCCAAAGCATCTTGCTTCCAGCTCCTTGGGAAGCTAAGAAACAACACGCTCTGCACAGTGCTCTTACAGCCTACCGGGAACATCTATTACAAAGGCCTGTGAAACGCAGTTTCGTTGCAGGCCTGATGTGGCTGAAATAGAACTTCTGCTCTGGGTGTGCTACATTGGCCTAGAGCTGAAAGGCACAACGTGCAGGCTTCTTTCCAAAGGGCGAGTTGGGCCCCAAAGCATCTTGCTTCCAGCTCTTTGGGAAGCTAAGAAACAACTCGCTCTGCACAGTGCTCTTAAAGCCTACCGGGAACATCTCTTACAAAGGCCTGTGAAACGCAGTTTCTTTGCAGGCCTGATCTGGCTGAAGTAGAACTTCTGCTCTGGGTGTGCGACATGGCCCTAGAGCTGAAAGGCACAACGTGCAGTCTTCTTTCCAAAGGGCGAGTTGGGCCCCAAAGCATCTTGCTTCCAGCTCTTTGGGAAGCTAAGAAACAACTCGCTCTGCACAGTGCTCTTACAGCCTACGGGGAACATCTCTTACTAAGGCCTGTGAAACGCAGTTTCTTTGCAGGCCTGATCTGGCTGAAGTGGAACTTCTGCTCTGGGTGCTCTACATTGCCCTAGAGCTGAAAGGCACAACGTGCAGGCTTCTTTCCAAAGGGCGAGTTGGGCCCCAAAGCATCTTGCTTCCAGCTCTTTGGGAAGCTAAGAAACAACTCGCTCTGCACAGTGCTCTTACAGCCTACCGGGAACATCTCTTACAAAGGCCTGTGAAACGCAGTTTCTTTGCAGGCCTGATCTGGCTGATGTTGAACTTCTGCTCTGGGTGTGCTACATTGCCCTAGAGCTGAAAGGCACAACGTGCAGGCTTCTTTCCAAAGGGCGAGTTGGGCCCCAAAGCATCTTGCTTCCAGCTCCTTGGGAAGCTAAGAAACAACACGCTCTGCACAGTGCTCTTACAGCCTACCGGGAACCTCTGTTACAAAGGCCTGTGAAACGCAGTTTCTTTGCAGGCCTGATCTCGCTGAAGTGGACCTTCTGCTCTGGGTGTGCTACATTGCCCCAGAGTTGAAAGGCACAACGTGCAGGCTTTTTTCCAAAGGGCGAGTTGGGCCCCAAAGCATCTTGCTTCCAGCTCTTTGGGAAGCTAAGAAACAACTCGCTCTGCACAGTGCTCTTACAGCCTACCGGGAACATCTCTTACAAAGGCCTGTGAAACGAGTTTCTTTGCAGGCCTGATCTGGCTGAAGTGGAACTTCTGACATGGGTGTGCTACATTGCCCTAGAGCTGAAAGGCACAACGTGCAGGCTTCTTTCCAAAGGGCGAGTTGGGCCCCAAAGCATCTTGCTTCCAGCTCTTTGGGCAGCTAAGAAACAACTCGCTCTGCACAGTGCTCTTACTGCCTACCGGGAACATCTCTTACAAAGGCCTGTGAAACGCAGTTTCTTTGCAGGCCTGATCTCGCTGAAGTAGAACTTCTGCTCTGGGTGTGCTACATTGGCCTAGAGCTGAAAGGCACAACGTGCAGGCTTCTTTGCAAAGGGCGAGTTGGGCCCCAAAGCATCTTGCTTCCAGCTCTTTGGGAAGCTAAGAAACAACTCGCTCTGCACAGTGCTCTTACAGCCTACCGGGAACATCTCTTACAAAGGCCTGTGAAACGCAGTTTCTTTGCAGGCCTGATCTGGCTGAAGTGGAACTTCTGCTCTGGGTGTGCTACATTGCCCTAGAGCTGAAAGGCACAACGTGCAGGCTTCTTTCCAAAGGGCGAGTTGGGCCCCAAAGCATCTTGCTTCCAGCTCTTTGGGAAGCTAAGAAACAACTCGCTCTGCACAGTGCTCTTACAGCCTACCGGGAGCATCAGTTACAAAGGCCTGTGAAATGCAGTTTCTTTGCAGGCCTAATCTGCCTGAACCAGAACTTCTGCTCTGGCTGTGCTACATTTCCCTAGAGCTGAAAGGCACAACGTGCAGGCTTCTTTCCAAAGGGCGAGTTGGGCCCCAAAGCATCTTGCTTCCAGCTCTTTGGGAAGCTAAGAAACAACTCGCTCTGCACAGTGCTTTTACAGCCTACCGGGAACATCTCTTACAAAGGCATCTCAAACGCAGTTTCTTTGCAGGCCTGATCTGGCTGAAGTAGAACTTCTGCTCTGTGTGTGCTACATTGGCCTAGAGCTGAAAGGCACAACGTGCAGGCTTCTTTCCAAAGGGCGAGTTGGGCCCCAAAGCATCTTGCTTCCAGCTCTTTGGGAAGCTAAGAAACAACTCGCTCTGCACAGTGCTCTTACAGCCTACCGGGAACATCTCTTACAAAGGCCTGTGAAACGCACTTTCTTTGCAGGCCTGATCTGGCTGAACTAGAACTTCTGCTCTGCGTGTGCTACATTGCCCTAGAGCTGAAAGGCACAACGTGCAGGCTTCTTTGCAAAGGGCGAGTTGGGCCGCAAAGCATCTTGCTTCCAGCTCCTTGGGAAGCTAAGAAACAACTCGCTCTGCACAGTGCTCTTACAGCCTACCGGGAACATCTCTTACAAAGGCCTGTGAAACGCAGTTTCTTTGCAGGCCTGATCTCGCTGAAGTAGAACTTCTGCTCTGGGTGTGCTACATTGCCCTAGAGCTGAAAGGCACAACGTGCAGGCTTCTTTCCAAAGGGCGAGTTGGGCCCCAAAGCATCTTGCTTCCAGCTCTTTGGGCTAGCTATGAAACAACTCGCTCTGCACAGTGCTCTTACAACCTACAGGGAACATCTCTTACAAAGGCCTGTGAAACGAAGTTTCTTTGCAGGCCTGATCTGGCTGAAGTAGAACTTCTGCTGTGGGTGTGCTACATTGGCCTAGAGCTGAAAGGCACAACGTGCAGGCTTCTTTCCAAAGGGCGAGTTGGGCCCCAAAGCTTCTTGCTTCCAGCTCTTTGGGAAGCTAAGAAACAACTCGCTCAGCACAGTGCTCTTACAGCCTACCGGGAACATCTCTTACAAAGGCCTGTGAAACGCAGTTTCTTTGCAGGCCTGATCTGGATGAAGTGGAACTTCTGCTCTGGGTGTGCTACATTGCCCTAGAGCTGAAAGGCACAACGTGCAGGCTTCTTTCCAAAGGGCGAGTTGGGCCCCAAAGCATCTTGCTTCCAGCTCTTTGGGAAGCTAAGAAACAACTCGCTCTGCACAGTGCTCTTACTGCCTACCGGGAATATCTCTTACAAAGGCCTGTGAAACGCAGTTTCTTTGCAGGCCTGATTGGGCTGAAGTAGAACTTCTGCTCTGGGAGTGCTACATTGCCCTAGAGCTGAAAGGCACAACGTGCAGGCTTCTTTGCAAAGGGCGAGTTGGGCCCCAAAGCATCTTGCTTCCAGCTCTTTGGGAAGCTAAGAAACAACTCGCTCTGCACAGTGCTCTAACAGCCTACGGGGAACATCTCTTACAAAGGCCTGTGAAACGCAGTTTCTTTGCAGGCCTGATCTGGCTGAAGTAGAACTTCTGCTCTGGGTGTGCTACATTGGCCTAGAGCTGAAAGGCACAACGTGCAGGCTTCTTTCAAAAGGGCGAGTTGGGCCGCAAAGCATCTTGCTTCCAGCTCTTTGGGAAGCTAAGAAACAAGTCGCTCTGCACAGTGCTCTTACAGCCTACCGGGAACATCTCTTACAAAGGCCTGTGAAACGCAGTTTCTTTGCAGGCCTGATCTGGCTGAACTAGAACTTCTGCTCTGCGTGTGCTACATTGCCCTAGAGATGAAGGGCACAACGTGCAGGCTTCTTTGCAAAGGGCGAGTTGGGCCGCAAAGCATCTTGCTTCCAGCTCCTTGGGAAGCTAAGAAACTACTCGCTCTGCACAGTGCTCTTACAGCCTACCGGGAACATCTCTTACAAAGGCCTGTGAAACGCAGTTTCTTTGCAGGCCTGATGTGGCTGAACTAGAACTTCTGCTCTGGGTGTGCTACATTGGCCTAGAGCTGAAAGGCACAACGTGCAGGCTTCTTTGCAAAGGGCGAGTTGGGCCCCAAAGCATCTTGCTTCCAGCTCTTTGGGAAGCTAAGAAACAACTCGCTCTGCACAGTGCTCTTACAGCCTACCGGGAGCATCTCTTACAAAGGCCTGTGAAACGCAGTTTCTTTGCAGGCCTTATCTGGCTGAAGTAGAACTTCTGCTCTGGGTGTGCTTCATGGCCCTAGAGCTGAAAGGCACAATGTGCAGGCTTCTTTGCAAAAGGCGAGTTGGGCCCCAAAGCATCTTGCTTCCAGCTCTTTGGGCTAGCTATGAAACAACTCGCTCTGCACAGTGCTCTTACAGCCTACCGGAACCATCACTAACAAAGGCCTGTGAAATGCAGTTTCTTTGCAGGCCTGATCTGGCTGAAGTGGAACTTCTGCTCTGGGTGTGCTACATTGCCCTAGAGCTGAAGGGCACAACGTGCAGGCCTGTTTCCAAAGGGCGAGTTGGGCCCCAAAGCATCTTGCTTCCAGCTCTTTGGGCTAGCTATGAAACAACTCGCTCTGCACAGTGCTCTTACAGCCTACCGGGAACATCTCTTACAAAGGCCTGTGAAACGCACTTTCTTTGCAGGCCTGATCTGGCTGAACTAGAACTTCTGCTCTGCGTGTGCTACATTGCCCTAGAGCTGAAAGGCACAACGTGCAGGCTTCTTTGCAAAGGGCGAGTTGGGCCGCAAAGCATCTTGCTTCCAGCTCCTTGGGAAGCTAAGAAACAACTCGCTCTGCACAGTGCTCTTACAGCCTACCGGGAACATCTCTTACAAAGGCCTGTGAAACGCAGTTTCTTTGCAGGCCTGATCTCGCTGAAGTAGAACTTCTGCTCTGGGTGTGCTACATTGCCCTAGAGCTGAAAGGCACAACGTGCAGGCTTCTTTCCAAAGGGCGAGTTGGGCCCCAAAGCATCTTGCTTCCAGCTCTTTGGGCTAGCTATGAAACAACTCGCTCTGCACAGTGCTCTTACAACCTACAGGGAACATCTCTTACAAAGGCCTGTGAAACGAAGTTTCTTTGCAGGCCTGATCTGGCTGAAGTAGAACTTCTGCTGTGGGTGTGCTACATTGGCCTAGAGCTGAAAGGCACAACGTGCAGGCTTCTTTCCAAAGGGCGAGTTGGGCCCCAAAGCTTCTTGCTTCCAGCTCTTTGGGAAGCTAAGAAACAACTCGCTCAGCACAGTGCTCTTACAGCCTACCGGGAACATCTCTTACAAAGGCCTGTGAAACGCAGTTTCTTTGCAGGCCTGATCTGGATGAAGTGGAACTTCTGCTCTGGGTGTGCTACATTGCCCTAGAGCTGAAAGGCACAACGTGCAGGCTTCTTTCCAAAGGGCGAGTTGGGCCCCAAAGCATCTTGCTTCCAGCTCTTTGGGAAGCTAAGAAACAACTCGCTCTGCACAGTGCTCTTACTGCCTACCGGGAATATCTCTTACAAAGGCCTGTGAAACGCAGTTTCTTTGCAGGCCTGATTGGGCTGAAGTAGAACTTCTGCTCTGGGAGTGCTACATTGCCCTAGAGCTGAAAGGCACAACGTGCAGGCTTCTTTGCAAAGGGCGAGTTGGGCCCCAAAGCATCTTGCTTCCAGCTCTTTGGGAAGCTAAGAAACAACTCGCTCTGCACAGTGCTCTAACAGCCTATGGGGAACATCTCTTACAAAGGCCTGTGAAACGCAGTTTCTTTGCAGGCCTGATCTGGCTGAAGTAGAACTTCTGCTCTGGGTGTGCTACATTGGCCTAGAGCTGAAAGGCACAACGTGCAGGCTTCTTTCAAAAGGGCGAGTTGGGCCGCAAAGCATCTTGCTTCCAGCTCTTTGGGAAGCTAAGAAACAAGTCGCTCTGCACAGTGCTCTTACAGCCTACCGGGAACATCTCTTACAAAGGCCTGTGAAACGCAGTTTCTTTGCAGGCCTGATCTGGCTGAACTAGAACTTCTGCTCTGCGTGTGCTACATTGCCCTAGAGATGAAGGGCACAACGTGCAGGCTTCTTTGCAAAGGGCGAGTTGGGCCGCAAAGCATCTTGCTTCCAGCTCCTTGGGAAGCTAAGAAACTACTCGCTCTGCACAGTGCTCTTACAGCCTACCGGGAACATCTCTTACAAAGGCCTGTGAAACGCAGTTTCTTTGCAGGCCTGATGTGGCTGAACTAGAACTTCTGCTCTGGGTGTGCTACATTGGCCTAGAGCTGAAAGGCACAACGTGCAGGCTTCTTTGCAAAGGGCGAGTTGGGCCCCAAAGCATCTTGCTTCCAGCTCTTTGGGAAGCTAAGAAACAACTCGCTCTGCACAGTGCTCTTACAGCCTACCGGGAGCATCTCTTACAAAGGCCTGTGAAACGCAGTTTCTTTGCAGGCCTTATCTGGCTGAAGTAGAACTTCTGCTCTGGGTGTGCTTCATGGCCCTAGAGCTGAAAGGCACAATGTGCAGGCTTCTTTGCAAAAGGCGAGTTGGGCCCCAAAGCATCTTGCTTCCAGCTCTTTGGGCTAGCTATGAAACAACTCGCTCTGCACAGTGCTCTTACAGCCTACCGGAACCATCACTAACAAAGGCCTGTGAAATGCAGTTTCTTTGCAGGCCTGATCTGGCTGAAGTGGAACTTCTGCTCTGGGTGTGCTACATTGCCCTAGAGCTGAAGGGCACAACGTGCAGGCCTGTTTCCAAAGGGCGAGTTGGGCCCCAAAGCATCTTGCTTCCAGCTCTTTGGGCTAGCTATGAAACAACTCGCTCTGCACAGTGCTCTTACAGCCTACCGGGAGCATCAGTTACAAAGGCCTGTGAAATGCAGTTTCTTTGCAGGCCTGATCTGGCTGAAGTGGAACTTCTGCTCTGCATGCTCTACATTGCCCTAGAGCTGAAAGGCACAACGTGCAGGCTTCTTTCCAAAGGGCGAGTTGGGCCCCAAAGCATCTTGCTTCCAGCTCTTTGGGAAGCTAAGAAACAACTCGCTCTGCACAGTGCTCTTACAGCCTACCGGGAGCATCAGCTACAAAGGCCTGTGAAACGCAGTTTCTTTGCAGGCCTGATCTGGCTGATGTAGAACTTCTGCTCTGGGTGTGCTACATTGGCCTAGAGCTGAAAGGCACAACGTGCAGGCTTCTTTGCAAAGGGCGAGTTGGGCCCCAAAGCATCTTGCTTCCAGCTCTTTGGGAAGCTAAGAAACAACTCGCTCTGCACAGTGCTCTTACAGCCTACCGGGAACATCTCTTACAAAGGCCTGTCAAATGCAGTTTCTTTGCAGGCCTGATCTGGCTGAACTAGAACTTCTGCTCTGCGTGTGCTACATTGCCCTAGAGCTGAAAGGCACAACGTGCAGGCTTCTTTGCAAAGGGCGAGTTGGGCCGCAAAGCATCTTGCTTCCAGCTCCTTGGGAAGGTAACAAACAACTCGCTCTGCACAGTGCTCTTACAGCCTACCGGGAACATCCCTTACAAAGGCCTGTGAAACGCAGTTTCTTTGCAGGCCTGATCTCGCTGAAGTAGAACTTCTGCTCTGGGTGTGCTACATTGGCCTAGAGCTGAAAGGCACAAGCTGCAGGCTTCTTTGCAAAGGGCGAGTTGGGCCCCAAAGCATCTTGCTTCCAGCTCTTTGGGAAGCTAAGAAACAACACGCTCTCCACAGTGCTCTTAAAACCTACCGGGAACATCTCATACAAAGGCATCTCAAACGCAGTTTCTTTGCAGGCCTGATCTGGCTGAGGTAGAACTTCTGCTCTGGGTGTGCTACATGGCCCTAGAGCTGAAAGGCACAACGTGCAGGCTTCTTTCCAAAGGGCGAGTTGGGCCCCAAAGCATCTTGCTTCCAGCTCTTTGGGCTAGCTATGAAACAACTCGCTCTGCACAGTGCTCTTACAGCCTACCGGGAACATCTCTTACAAAGGCCTGTGAAACGAAGTTTCTTTGCAGGCCTGATCTGGCTGAAGTAGAACTTCTGCTCTGGGTGTGCTACATTGGCCTAGAGCTGAAAGGCACAACGTGCAGGCTTCTTTCCAAAGGGCGAGTTGGGCCCCAAAGCTTCTTGGTTCCAGCTCTTTCGGAAGCTAAGAAACAACTCGCTCTGCACAGTGCTCTTACAGCCTACCGGGAACATCTCTTACAAAAGCCTGTGATACGCAGTTTCTTTGCAGGCCTGATCTGGCTGAACTAGAACTTCTGCTCTGGGTGTGCTACATTGGCCTAGAGCTGAAAGGCACAACGTGCAGGCTTCTTTCCAAAGGGCGAGTTGGGCCCCAAAGCATCTTGCTTCCAGCTCTTTGGGAAGCTAAGAAACAACTCGCTCTGCACAGTGCTCTTACTGCCTACCGGGAACATCTCTTACAAAGGCCTGTGAAACGCAGTTTCTTTGCAGGCCTGATTGGGCTGAAGTAGAACTTCTGCTCTGGGTGTGCTACATTGCCCTAGAGCTGAAAGTCACAACGTGCAGGCTTCTTTGCAAAGGGCGAGTTGGGCCCCAAAGCATCTTGCTTCCAGCTCTTTGGGAAGCTAAGAAACAACTCGCTCTGCACAGTGCTCTTACAGCCTACCGGGAACATCTCTTACAAAGGCCTGTGAAACGCAGTTTCTTTGCAGGCCTGATCTGGCTGAAGTAGAACTTCTGCTCTGGGTGTGCTACATTGGCCTAGAGCTGAAAGGCACAACGTGCAGGCTTCTTTGCAAAGGGCGAGTTGGGCCCCAAAGCATCTTGCTTCCAGCTCTTTGGGAAGCTAAGAAACAACTCGCTCTGCACAGTTCTCTTACACCCTACCGGGAACATCGCTTACAAAGGCCTGTGAAACGCAGTTTCTTTGCAGGCCTGATCTGGCTGATGTAGAACTTCTGCTCTGGGTGTGCTACATTGGCCTAGAGCTGAAAGGCACAACGTGCAGGCTTCTTTCCAAAGGGCGAGTTGGGCCCCAAAGCATCTTGCTTCCAGCTCTTTGGGCTAGCCATGAAACAACTCGCTCTGCAGAGTGCTCTTACAGCCTACCGGGAGCATCACTACAAAGGCCTGTGAAATGCAGTTTCTTTGCAGGCCTGATCTGGCTGAAGTAGAACTTCTGCTCTGGGTGTGCTACATTGCCCTAGAGCTGAAAGGAACAACGTGCAGGCTTCTTTCCAAAGGGCGAGTTGGGCCGCAAAGCATCTTGCTTCCAGCTCTTTGGGAAGCTGAGAAACAACTCGCTCTGCACAGTGCTCTTACAGCATACCGGGAACATCTCTTACAAAGGCCTGTGAAACGCAGTTTCTTTGCAGGCCTGATCTGGCTGAAGTGGAACTTCTGCTCTGGGTGTGCTACATTGCCCTAGAGCTGAAAGGCACAACGGGCAGGCTTCTTTCCAAAGGGCGAGTTGGGCCCCAAAGCATCTTGCTTCCAGCTCTTTGGGCAGCTAAGAAACAACTCGCTCTGCACAGTGCTCTTACTGCCTACCGGGAACATCTCTTACAAAGGCCTGTGAAACGCAGTTTCTTTGCAGGCCTGATCTCGCTGAAGTAGAACTTCTGCTCTGGGTGTGCTACATTGGCCTAGAGCTGAAAGGCACAACGTGCAGGCTTCTTTGCAAAGGGCGAGTTGGGCCCCAAAGCATCTTGCTTCCAGCTCTTTGGGAAGCTAAGAAACAACTCGCTCTGCACAGTGCTCTTACAGCCTACCGGGAACATCTCTTACAAAGGCCTGTGAAACGCAGTTTCTTTGCAGGCCTGATCTGGCTGAAGTGGAACTTCTGCTCTGGGTGTGCTACATTGCCCTAGAGCTGAAAGGCACAACGTGCAGGCTTCTTTCCAAAGGGCGAGTTGGGCCCCAAAGCATCTTGCTTCCAGCTCTTTGGGAAGCTAAGAAACAACTCGCTCTGCACAGTGCTCTTACAGCCTACCGGGAGCATCAGTTACAAAGGCCTGTGAAATGCAGTTTCTTTGCAGGCCTAATCTGGCTGAACCAGAACTTCTGCTCTGGCTGTGCTACATTTCCCTAGAGCTGAAAGGCACAACGTGCAGGCTTCTTTCCAAAGGGCGAGTTGGGCCCCAAAGCATCTTGCTTCCAGCTCTTTGGGAAGCTAAGAAACAACTCGCTCTGCACAGTGCTTTTACAGCCTACCGGGAACATCTCTTACAAAGGCATCTCAAACGCAGTTTCTTTGCAGGCCTGATCTGGCTGAAGTAGAACTTCTGCTCTGTGTGTGCTACATTGGCCTAGAGCTGAAAGGCACAACGTGCAGGCTTCTTTCCAAAGGGCGAGTTGGGCCCCAAAGCATCTTGCTTCCAGCTCTTTGGGAAGCTAAGAAACAACTCGCTCTGCACAGTGCTCTTACAGCCTACCGGGAACATCTCTTACAAAGGCCTGTGAAACGCACTTTCTTTGCAGGCCTGATCTGGCTGAACTAGAACTTCTGCTCTGCGTGTGCTACATTGCCCTAGAGCTGAAAGGCACAACGTGCAGGCTTCTTTGCAAAGGGCGAGTTGGGCCGCAAAGCATCTTGCTTCCAGCTCCTTGGGAAGCTAAGAAACAACTCGCTCTGCACAGTGCTCTTACAGCCTACCGGGAACATCTCTTACAAAGGCCTGTGAAACGCAGTTTCTTTGCAGGCCTGATCTCGCTGAAGTAGAACTTCTGCTCTGGGTGTGCTACATTGGCCTAGAGCTGAAAGGCACAACGTGCAGGCTTCTTTGCAAAGGGCGAGTTGGGCCCCAAAGCATCTTGCTTCCAGCTCTTTGGGAAGCTAAGAAACAACTCGCTCTGCACAGTGCTCTTACAGCCTACCGGGAGCATCTCTTACAAAGGCCTGTGAAACGCAGTTTCTTTGCAGGCCTTATCTGGCTGAAGTAGAACTTCTGCTCTGGGTGTGCTTCATGGCCCTAGAGCTGAAAGGCACAATGTGCAGGCTTCTTTGCAAAAGGCGAGTTGGGCCCCAAAGCATCTTGCTTCCAGCTCTTTGGGCTAGCTATGAAACAACTCGCTCTGCACAGTGCTCTTACAGCCTACCGGAACCATCACTAACAAAGGCCTGTGAAATGCAGTTTCTTTGCAGGCCTGATCTGGCTGAAGTGGAACTTCTGCTCTGGGTGTGCTACATTGCCCTAGAGCTGAAGGGCACAACGTGCAGGCCTGTTTCCAAAGGGCGAGTTGGGCCCCAAAGCATCTTGCTTCCAGCTCTTTGGGCTAGCTATGAAACAACTCGCTCTGCACAGTGCTCTTACAGCCTACCGGGAGCATCAGTTACAAAGGCCTGTGAAATGCAGTTTCTTTGCAGGCCTGATCTGGCTGAAGTGGAACTTCTGCTCTGCGTGCTCTACATTGCCCTAGAGCTGAAAGGCACAACGTGCAGGCTTCTTTCCAAAGGGCGAGTTGGGCCCCAAAGCATCTTGCTTCCAGCTCTTTGGGAAGCTAAGAAACAACTCGCTCTGCACAGTGCTCTTACAGCCTACCGGGAGCATCAGCTACAAAGGCCTGTGAAACGCAGTTTCTTTGCAGGCCTGATCTGGCTGATGTAGAACTTCTGCTCTTGGTGTGCTACATTGGCCTAGAGCTGAAAGGCACAACGTGCAGGCTTCTTTGCAAAGGGCGAGTTGGGCCCCAAAGCATCTTGCTTCCAGCTCTTTGGGAAGCTAAGAAACAACTCGCTCTGCACAGTGCTCTTACAGCCTACCGGGAACATCTCTTACAAAGGCCTGTCAAATGCAGTTTCTTTGCAGGCCTGATCTGGCTGAACTAGAACTTCTGCTCTGCGTGTGCTACATTGCCCTAGAGCTGAAAGGCACAACGTGCAGGCTTCTTTGCAAAGGGCGAGTTGGGCCGCAAAGCATCTTGCTTCCAGCTCCTTGGGAAGGTAACAAACAACTCGCTCTGCACAGTGCTCTTACAGCCTACCGGGAACATCCCTTACAAAGGCCTGTAAAACGCAGTTTCTTTGCAGGCCTGATCTCGCTGAAGTAGAACTTCTGCTCTGGGTGTGCTACATTGGCCTAGAGCTGAAAGGCACAAGCTGCAGGCTTCTTTGCAAAGGGCGAGTTGGGCCCCAAAGCATCTTGCTTCCAGCTCTTTGGGAAGCTAAGAAACAACACGCTCTCCACAGTGCTCTTAAAACCTACCGGGAACATCTCATACAAAGGCATCTCAAACGCAGTTTCTTTGCAGGCCTGATCTGGCTGAGGTAGAACTTCTGCTCTGGGTGTGCTACATGGCCCTAGAGCTGAAAGGCACAACGTGCAGGCTTCTTTCCAAAGGGCGAGTTGGGCCCCAAAGCATCTTGCTTCCAGCTCTTTGGGCTAGCTATGAAACAACTCGCTCTGCACAGTGCTCTTACAGCCTACCGGGAACATCTCTTACAAAGGCCTGTGAAACGAAGTTTCTTTGCAGGCCTGATCTGGCTGAAGTAGAACTTCTGCTCTGGGTGTGCTACATTGGCCTAGAGCTGAAAGGCACAACGTGCAGGCTTCTTTCCAAAGGGCGAGTTGGGCCCCAAAGCTTCTTGGTTCCAGCTCTTTCGGAAGCTAAGAAACAACTCGCTCTGCACAGTGCTCTTACAGCCTACCGGGAACATCTCTTACAAAAGCCTGTGATACGCAGTTTCTTTGCAGGCCTGATCTGGCTGAACTAGAACTTCTGCTCTGGGTGTGCTACATTGGCCTAGAGCTGAAAGGCACAACGTGCAGGCTTCTTTCCAAAGGGCGAGTTGGGCCCCAAAGCATCTTGCTTCCAGCTCTTTGGGAAGCTAAGAAACAACTCGCTCTGCACAGTGCTCTTACTGCCTACCGGGAACATCTCTTACAAAGGCCTGTGAAACGCAGTTTCTTTGCAGGCCTGATTGGGCTGAAGTAGAACTTCTGCTCTGGGTGTGCTACATTGCCCTAGAGCTGAAAGTCACAACGTGCAGGCTTCTTTGCAAAGGGCGAGTTGGGCCCCAAAGCATCTTGCTTCCAGCTCTTTGGGAAGCTAAGAAACAACTCGCTCTGCACAGTGCTCTTACAGCCTACCGGGAACATCTCTTACAAAGGCCTGTGAAACGCAGTTTCTTTGCAGGCCTGATCTGGCTGAAGTAGAACTTCTGCTCTGGGTGTGCTACATTGGCCTAGAGCTGAAAGGCACAACGTGCAGGCTTCTTTGCAAAGGGCGAGTTGGGCCCCAAAGCATCTTGCTTCCAGCTCTTTGGGAAGCTAAGAAACAACTCGCTCTGCACAGTTCTCTTACACCCTACCGGGAACATCGCTTACAAAGGCCTGTGAAACGCAGTTTCTTTGCAGGCCTGATCTGGCTGATGTAGAACTTCTGCTCTGGGTGTGCTACATTGGCCTAGAGCTGAAAGGCACAACGTGCAGGCTTCTTTCCAAAGGGCGAGTTGGGCCCCAAAGCATCTTGCTTCCAGCTCTTTGGGAAGCTAAGAAACAACTCGCTCTGCACAGTGCTCTTACTGCCTACCGGGAACATCTCTTACAAAGGCCTGTGAAACGCAGTTTCTTTGCAGGCCTGATTGGGCTGAAGTAGAACTTCTGCTCTGGGTGTGCTACATTGCCCTAGAGCTGAAAGTCACAACGTGCAGGCTTCTTTGCAAAGGGCGAGTTGGGCCCCAAAGCATCTTGCTTCCAGCTCTTTGGGAAGCTAAGAAACAACTCGCTCTGCACAGTGCTCTTACAGCCTACCGGGAACATCTCTTACAAAGGCCTGTGAAACGCAGTTTCTTTGCAGGCCTGATCTGGCTGAAGTAGAACTTCTGCTCTGGGTGTGCTACATTGGCCTAGAGCTGAAAGGCACAACGTGCAGGCTTCTTTGCAAAGGGCGAGTTGGGCCCCAAAGCATCTTGCTTCCAGCTCTTTGGGAAGCTAAGAAACAACTCGCTCTGCACAGTTCTCTTACACCCTACCGGGAACATCGCTTACAAAGGCCTGTGAAACGCAGTTTCTTTGCAGGCCTGATCTGGCTGATGTAGAACTTCTGCTCTGGGTGTGCTACATTGGCCTAGAGCTGAAAGGCACAACGTGCAGGCTTCTTTCCAAAGGGCGAGTTGGGCCCCAAAGCATCTTGCTTCCAGCTCTTTGGGCTAGCCATGAAACAACTCGCTCTGCAGAGTGCTCTTACAGCCTACCGGGAGCATCACTACAAAGGCCTGTGAAATGCAGTTTCTTTGCAGGCCTGATCTGGCTGAAGTAGAACTTCTGCTCTGGGTGTGCTACATTGCCCTAGAGCTGAAAGGAACAACGTGCAGGCTTCTTTCCAAAGGGCGAGTTGGGCCGCAAAGCATCTTGCTTCCAGCTCTTTGGGAAGCTGAGAAACAACTCGCTCTGCACAGTGCTCTTACAGCATACCGGGAACATCTCTTACAAAGGCCTGTGAAACGCAGTTTCTTTGCAGGCCTGATCTGGCTGAAGTGGAACTTCTGCTCTGGGTGTGCTACATTGCCCTAGAGCTGAAAGGCACAACGGGCAGGCTTCTTTCCAAAGGGCGAGTTGGGCCCCAAAGCATCTTGCTTCCAGCTCTTTGGGCAGCTAAGAAACAACTCGCTCTGCACAGTGCTCTTACTGCCTACCGGGAACATCTCTTACAAAGGCCTGTGAAACGCAGTTTCTTTGCAGGCCTGATCTCGCTGAAGTAGAACTTCTGCTCTGGGTGTGCTACATTGGCCTAGAGCTGAAAGGCACAACGTGCAGGCTTCTTTGCAAAGGGCGAGTTGGGCCCCAAAGCATCTTGCTTCCAGCTCTTTGGGAAGCTAAGAAACAACTCGCTCTGCACAGTGCTCTTACAGCCTACCGGGAACATCTCTTACAAAGGCCTGTGAAACGCAGTTTCTTTGCAGGCCTGATCTGGCTGAAGTGGAACTTCTGCTCTGGGTGTGCTACATTGCCCTAGAGCTGAAAGGCACAACGTGCAGGCTTCTTTCCAAAGGGCGAGTTGGGCCCCAAAGCATCTTGCTTCCAGCTCTTTGGGAAGCTAAGAAACAACTCTCTCTGCACAGTGCTCTTACAGCCTACCGGGAGCATCAGTTACAAAGGCCTGTGAAATGCAGTTTCTTTGCAGGCCTAATCTGGCTGAACCAGAACTTCTGCTCTGGCTGTGCTACATTTCCCTAGAGCTGAAAGGCACAACGTGCAGGCTTCTTTCCAAAGGGCGAGTTGGGCCCCAAAGCATCTTGCTTCCAGCTCTTTGGGAAGCTAAGAAACAACTCGCTCTGCACAGTGCTTTTACAGCCTACCGGGAACATCTCTTACAAAGGCATCTCAAACGCAGTTTCTTTGCAGGCCTGATCTGGCTGAAGTAGAACTTCTGCTCTGTGTGTGCTACATTGGCCTAGAGCTGAAAGGCACAACGTGCAGGCTTCTTTCCAAAGGGCGAGTTGGGCCCCAAAGCATCTTGCTTCCAGCTCTTTGGGAAGCTAAGAAACAACTCGCTCTGCACAGTGCTCTTACAGCCTACCGGGAACATCTCTTACAAAGGCCTGTGAAACGCACTTTCTTTGCAGGCCTGATCTGGCTGAACTAGAACTTCTGCTCTGCGTGTGCTACATTGCCCTAGAGCTGAAAGGCACAACGTGCAGGCTTCTTTGCAAAGGGCGAGTTGGGCCGCAAAGCATCTTGCTTCCAGCTCCTTGGGAAGCTAAGAAACAACTCGCTCTGCACAGTGCTCTTACAGCCTACCGGGAACATCTCTTACAAAGGCCTGTGAAACGCAGTTTCTTTGCAGGCCTGATCTCGCTGAAGTAGAACTTCTGCTCTGGGTGTGCTACATTGCCCTAGAGCTGAAAGGCACAACGTGCAGGCTTCTTTCCAAAGGGCGAGTTGGGCCCCAAAGCATCTTGCTTCCAGCTCTTTGGGCTAGCTATGAAACAACTCGCTCTGCACAGTGCTCTTACAACCTACAGGGAACATCTCTTACAAAGGCCTGTGAAACGAAGTTTCTTTGCAGGCCTGATCTGGCTGAAGTAGAACTTCTGCTCTGGGTGTGCTACATTGGCCTAGAGCTGAAAGGCACAACGTGCCGGCTTCTTTCCAAAGGGCGAGTTGGGCCCCAAAGCTTCTTGCTTCCAGCTCTTTGGGAAGCTAAGAAACAACTCGCTCAGCACAGTGCTCTTACAGCCTACCGGGAACATCTCTTACAAAGGCCTGTGAAACGCAGTTTCTTTGCAGGCCTGATCTGGATGAAGTGGAACTTCTGCTCTGGGTGTGCTACATTGCCCTAGAGCTGAAAGGCACAACGTGCAGGCTTCTTTCCAAAGGGCGAGTTGGGCCCCAAAGCATCTTGCTTCCAGCTCTTTGGGAAGCTAAGAAACAACTCGCTCTGCACAGTGCTCTTACTGCCTACCAGGAATATCTCTTACAAAGGCCTGTGAAACGCAGTTTCTTTGCAGGCCTGATTGGGCTGAAGTAGAACTTCTGCTCTGGGAGTGCTACATTGCCCTAGAGCTGAAAGGCACAACGTGCAGGCTTCTTTGCAAAGGGCGAGTTGGGCCCCAAAGCATCTTGCTTCCAGCTCTTTGGGAAGCTAAGAAACAACTCGCTCTGCACAGTGCTCTAACAGCCTACGGGGAACATCTCTTACAAAGGCCTGTGAAACGCAGTTTCTTTGCAGGCCTGATCTGGCTGAAGTAGAACTTCTGCTCTGGGTGTGCTACATTGGCCTAGAGCTGAAAGGCACAACGTGCAGGCTTCTTTCAAAAGGGCGAGTTGGGCCGCAAAGCATCTTGCTTCCAGCTCTTTGGGAAGCTAAGAAACAACTCGCTCTGCACAGTGCTCTTACAGCCTACCGGGAACATCTCTTACAAAGGCCTGTGAAACGCAGTTTCTTTGCAGGCCTGATCTGGCTGAACTAGAACTTCTGCTCTGCGTGTGCTACATTGCCCTAGAGATGAAGGGCACAACGTGCAGGCTTCTTTGCAAAGGGCGAGTTGGGCCGCAAAGCATCTTGCTTCCAGCTCCTTGGGAAGCTAAGAAACTACTCGCTCTGCACAGTGCTCTTACAGCCTACCGGGAACATCTCTTACAAAGGCCTGTGAAACGCAGTTTCTTTGCAGGCCTGATGTGGCTGAACTAGAACTTCTGCTCTGGGTGTGCTACATTGGCCTAGAGCTGAAAGGCACAACGTGCAGGCTTCTTTGCAAAGGGCGAGTTGGGCCCCAAAGCATCTTGCTTCCAGCTCTTTGGGAAGCTAAGAAACAACTCGCTCTGCACAGTGCTCTTACAGCCTACCGGGAGCATCTCTTACAAAGGCCTGTGAAACGCAGTTTCTTTGCAGGCCTTATCTGGCTGAAGTAGAACTTCTGCTCTGGGTGTGCTTCATGGCCCTAGAGCTGAAAGGCACAATGTGCAGGCTTCTTTGCAAAAGGCGAGTTGGGCCCCAAAGCATCTTGCTTCCAGCTCTTTGGGCTAGCTATGAAACAACTCGCTCTGCACAGTGCTCTTACAGCCTACCGGAACCATCACTAACAAAGACCTGTGAAATGCAGTTTCTTTGCAGGCCTGATCTGGCTGAAGTGGAACTTCTGCTCTGGGTGTGCTACATTGCCCTAGAGCTGAAGGGCACAACGTGCAGGCCTGTTTCCAAAGGGCGAGTTGGGCCCCAAAGCATCTTGCTTCCAGCTCTTTGGGCTAGCTATGAAACAACTCGCTCTGCACAGTGCTCTTACAGCCTACCGGGAGCATCAGTTACAAAGGCCTGTGAAATGCAGTTTCTTTGCAGGCCTGATCTGGCTGAAGTGGAACTTCTGCTCTGCGTGCTCTACATTGCCCTAGAGCTGAAAGGCACAACGTGCAGGCTTCTTTCCAAAGGGCGAGTTGGGCCCCAAAGCATCTTGCTTCCAGCTCTTTGGGAAGCTAAGAAACAACTCGCTCTGCACAGTGCTCTTACAGCCTACCGGGAGCATCAGCTACAAAGGCCTGTGAAACGCAGTTTCTTTGCAGGCCTGTTCTGGCTGAAGTAGAACTTCTGCTCTGGGTGTGCTACATTGGCCTAGAGCTGAAAGGCACAACGTGCAGGCTTCTTTCCAAAGGGCGAGTTGGGCCCCAAAGCATCTTGCTTCCAGCTCTTTGGGAAGCTAAGAAACAACTCGCTCTGCACAGTGCTCTTACACCCTAACGGGAACATCGCTTACAAAGGCCTGTGAAACGCAGTTTCTTTGCAGGCCTGATCTGGCTGATGTAGAACTTCTGCTCTGGGTGTGCTACATTGGCCTAGAGCTGAAAGGCACAACGTGCAGGCTTCTTTCCAAAGGGCGAGTTGGGCCCCAAAGCATCTTGCTTCCAGCTCTTTGGGCTAGCCATGAAACAACTCGCTCTGCAGAGTGCTCTTACAGCCTACCGGGAGCATCACTACAAAGGCCTGTGAAATGCAGTTTCTTTGCAGGCCTGATCTGGCTGAAGTAGAACTTCTGCTCTGGGTGTGCTACATTGCCCTAGAGCTGAAAGGAAAAACGTGCAGGCTTCTTTCCAAAGGGCGAGTTGGGCCGCAAAGCATCTTGCTTCCAGCCCTTTGGGAAGCTGAGAAACAACTCGCTCTGCACAGTGCTCTCACAGCCTACCGGGAACATCTCTTACAAAGGCCTGTGAAACGCAGTTTGTTTGCAGGCCTGATCTGGCTGAAGTGGAACTTCTGCTCTGGGTGTGCTACATTGCCCTAGAGCTGAAAGGCACAACGTGCAGGCTTCTTTCCAAAGGGCGAGTTGGGCCCCAAAGCATCTTGCTTCCAGCTCTTTGGGCAGCTAAGAAACAACACGCTCTGCACAGTGCTCTTACTGCCTACCGGGAACATCTCTTACAAAGGCCTGTGAAACGCAGTTTCTTTGCAGACCTGATATGGCTGAAGTAGAACTTCTGCTCTGGGTGTGCTACATTGGCCTAGAGCTGAAAGGCACAACGTGCAGGCTTCTTTGCAAAGGGCGAGTTGGGCCCCAAAGCATCTTGCTTCCAGCTCTTTGGGAAGCTAAGAAACAACTCGCTCTGCACAGAGCTCTTACAGCCTACCGGGAACATCTCTTACAAAGGCCTGTGAAACGAGTTTCTTTGCAGGCCTGATATGGCTGAAGTAGAACTTCTGCTCTGGGTGTTCTACATTGGCCCTGAGCTGAAAGGCACAACGTGCAGGCTTCTTTCCAAAGGGCGAGTTGGGCTCCAAAGCATCTTGCTTCCAGCTCCTTGGGAAGCTAAGAAATAACACGCTCTGCACAGTGCTCTTACAGCCTACCGGGAACATCTATTACAAAGGCCTGTGAAACGCAGTTTCGTTGCAGGCCTGATGTGGCTGAAATAGAACTTCTGCTCTGGGTGTGCTACATTGGCCTAGAGCTGAAAGGCACAACGTGCAGGCTTCTTTCCAAAGGGCGAGTTGGGCCCCAAAGCATCTTGCTTCCAGCTCTTTGGGAAGGTAAGAAACAACTCGCTCTGCACAGTGCTCTTACAGCCTACCGGGAACATCTCTTACAAAGGCCTGTGAAACGCAGTTTCTTTTCAGGACTGATCTGGCTGAAGTAGAACTTCTGCTCTGGGTGTGCGACATGGCCCTAGAGCTGAAAGGCACAACGTGCAGTCTTCTTTCCAGAGGGCGAGTTGGGCCCCAAAGCATCTTGCTTCCAGCTCTTTGGGAAGCTAAGAAACAACTCGCTCTGCACAGTGCTCTTACAGCCTACGGGGATCATCTCTTACTAAGGCCTGTGAAACGCAGTTTCTTTGCAGGCCTGATCTGGCTGAAGTGGAACTTCTGCTCTGGGTGCTCTACATTGCCCTAGAGCTGAAAGGCACAACGTGCAGGCTTCTTTCCAAAGGGCGAGTTGGGCCCCAAAGCATCTTGCTTCCAGCTCTTTGGGAAGCTAAGAAACAACTCGCTCTGCACAGTGCTCTTACAGCCTACCGGGAACATCTCTTACAAAGGCCTGTGAAACGCAGTTTCTTTGCAGGCCTGATCTGGCTGATGTTGAACTTCTGCTCTGGGTGTGTTACATTGCCCTAGAGCTGAAAGGCACAACGTGCAGGCTTCTTTCCAAAGGGCGAGTTGTGCCCCAAAGCATCTTGCTTCCAGCTCCTTGGGAAGCTAAGAAACAACACGCTCTGCACAGTGCTCTTACAGCCTACCGGGAACATCTATTACAAAGGCCTGTGAAACGCAGTTTCTTTGCAGGCCTGATCTCGCTGAAGTGGAACTTCTGCTCTGGGTGTGCTACATTGCCCCAGAGCTGAAAGGCACAACGTGCAGGCTTCTTTCCAAAGGGCGAGTTGGGCCCCAAAGCATCTTGCTTCCAGCTCTTTGGGAAGCTAAGAAACAACTCGCTCTGCACAGTGCTCTTACAGCCTACCGGGAACATCTCTTACAAAGGCCTGTGAAACGAGTTTCTTTGCAGGCCTGATCTGGCTGAAGTGGAACTTCTGACCTGGGTGTGCTACATTGCCCTAGAGCTCAAAGGCACAACGTGCAGGCTTCTTTCCAAAGGGCGAGTTGGGCCCCAAAGCATCTTGCTTCCAGCTCTTTGGGAAGCTAAGAAACAACTCGCTCTGCACAGTGCTCTTACAGCCTACCGGGAACATCTCTTACAAAGGCCTCTCAAACGCAGTTTCTTTGCAGGCCTGATCTGGCTGAAGTAGAACTTCTGCTGTGGGTGTGCTACATTGGCCTAGAGCTGAAAGGCACAACGTGCAGGCTTCTTTCCAAAGGGCGAGTTGGGCCCCAAAGCATCTTGCTTCCAGCTCTTTGGGAAGCTAAGAAACAACTCGCTCTGCACAGTGCTCTTACAGCCTACCGGGAGCATCAGTTACAAAGGCCTGTGAAATGCAGTTTCTTTGCAGGCCTAATCTGGCTGAACCAGAACTTCTGCTCTGGGTGTGCTACATTTCCCTAGAGCTGAAAGGCACAACGTTCAGGCTTCTTTCCAAAGGGCGAGTTGTGCCCCAAAGCATCTTGCTTCCAGCTCTTTGGGAAGCTAAGAAACAACTCGCTCTGCACATTGCTTTTACAGCCTACCGGGAACATATCTTACAAAGGCATCTCAAACGCAGTTTCTTTGCAGGCCTGATCTGGCTGAAGTAGAACTTCTGCTCTGGGTGTGCTACATTGGCCTAGAGCTGAAAGGCACAACGTGCAGGCTTCTTTCCAAAGGGCGAGTTGGGCCCCAAAGCATCTTGCTTCCAGCTCTTTGGGAAGCTAAGAAACAACTCGCTCTGCACAGTGCTCTTACAGCCTACCGGGAACATCTCTTACAAAGGCCTGTCAAATGCAGTTTCTTTGCAGGCCTGATCTGGCTGAACTAGAACTTCTGCTCTGCGTGTGCTACATTGCCCTAGAGCTGAAAGGCACAACGTGCAGGCTTCTTTGCAAAGGGCGAGTTGGGCCGCAAAGCATCTTGCTTCCAGCTCCTTGGGAAGGTAACAAACAACTCGCTCTGCACAGTGCTCTTACAGCCTACCGGGAACATCCCTTACAAAGGCCTGTGAAACGCAGTTTCTTTGCAGGCCTGATCTGGCTGAACTAGAACTTCTGCTCTGGGTGTGCTACATGGCCCTAGAGCTGAAAGGCACAACGTGCAGGCTTCTTTCCAAAGGGCGAGTTGGGCCCCAAAGCATCTTGCTTCCAGCTCTTTGGGCTAGCTATGAAACAACTCGCTCTGCACAGTGCTCTTACAGCCTACCGGGAACATCTCTTACAAAGGCTTGTGAAACGAAGTTTCTTTGCAGGCCTGATCTGGCTGAAGTAGAACTTCTGCTCTGGGTGTGCTACATTGGCCTAGAGCTGAAAGGCACAACGTGCAGGCTTCTTTCCAAAGGGCGAGTTGGGCCCCAAAGCTTCTTGCTTCCAGCTCTTTCGGAAGCTAAGAAACAACTCGCTCTGCACAGTGCTCTTACAGCCTACCGGGAACATCTCTTACAAAGGCCTGTGAAACGCAGTTTCTTTGCAGGCCTGATCTGGCTGAACTAGAACTTCTGCTCTGGGTGTGCTACATTGGCCTAGAGCTGAAAGGCACAACGTGCAGGCTTCTTTCCAAAGGGCGAGTTGGGCCCCAAAGCATCTTGCTTCCAGCTCTTTGGGAAGCTAAGAAACAACTCGCTCTGCACAGTGCTCTTACTGCCTACCGGGAATATCTCTTACAAAGGCCTGTGAAACGCAGTTTCTTTGCAGGCCTGATTGGGCTGAAGTAGAACTTCTGCTCTGGGTGTGCTACATTGCCCTAGAGCTGAAAGTCACAACGTGCAGGCTTCTTTGCAATGGGCGAGTTGGGCCCCAAAGCATCTTGCTTCCAGCTCTTTGGGAAGCTAAGAAACAACTCGCTCTGCACAGTGCTCTTACAGCCTACCGGGAACATCTCTTACAAAGGCCTGTGAAACGCAGTTTCTTTGCAGGCCTGATCTGGCTGAAGTAGAACTTCTGCTCTGGGTGTGCTACATTGGCCTAGAGCTGAAAGGCACAACGTGCAGGCTTCTTTGGAAAGGGCGAGTTGGGCCCCAAAGCATCTTGCTTCCAGCTCTTTGGGAAGCTAAGAAACAACTCGCTCTGCACAGTTCTCTTACACCCTACCGGGAACATCGCTTACAAAGGCCTGTGAAACGCAGTTTCTTTGCAGGCCTGATCTGGCTGATGTAGAACTTCTGCTCTGGGTGTGCTACATTGGCCTAGAGCTGAAAGGCACAACGTGCAGGCTTCTTTCCAAAGGGCGAGTTGGGCCCCAAAGCATCTTGCTTCCAGCTCTTTGGGAAGCTAAGAAACAACTCGCTCTGCACAGTGCTCTTACAGCCTACCGGGAACATCTCTTACAAAGGCCTGTCAAATGCAGTTTCTTTGCAGGCCTGATCTGGCTGAACTAGAACTTCTGCTCTGCGTGTGCTACATTGCCCTAGAGCTGAAAGGCACAACGTGCAGGCTTCTTTGCAAAGGGCGAGTTGGGCCGCAAAGCATCTTGCTTCCAGCTCCTTGGGAAGGTAACAAACAACTCGCTCTGCACAGTGCTCTTACAGCCTACCGGGAACATCCCTTACAAAGGCCTGTGAAACGCAGTTTCTTTGCAGGCCTGATCTGGCTGAACTAGAACTTCTGCTCTGGGTGTGCTACATGGCCCTAGAGCTGAAAGGCACAACGTGCAGGCTTCTTTCCAAAGGGCGAGTTGGGCCCCAAAGCATCTTGCTTCCAGCTCTTTGGGCTAGCTATGAAACAACTCGCTCTGCACAGTGCTCTTACAGCCTACCGGGAACATCTCTTACAAAGGCCTGTGAAACGAAGTTTCTTTGCAGGCCTGATCTGGCTGAAGTAGAACTTCTGCTCTGGGTGTGCTACATTGGCCTAGAGCTGAAAGGCACAACGTGCAGGCTTCTTTCCAAAGGGCGAGTTGGGCCCCAAAGCTTCTTGCTTCCAGCTCTTTCGGAAGCTAAGAAACAACTCGCTCTGCACAGTGCTCTTACAGCCTACCGGGAACATCTCTTACAAAGGCCTGTGAAACGCAGTTTCTTTGCAGGCCTGATCTGGCTGAACTAGAACTTCTGCTCTGGGTGTGCTACATTGGCCTAGAGCTGAAAGGCACAACGTGCAGGCTTCTTTCCAAAGGGCGAGTTGGGCCCCAAAGCATCTTGCTTCCAGCTCTTTGGGAAGCTAAGAAACAACTCCCTCTGCACAGTGCTCTTACTGCCTACCGGGAATATCTCTTACAAAGGCCTGTGAAACGCAGTTTCTTTGCAGGCCTGATTGGGCTGAAGTAGAACTTCTGCTCTGGGTGTGCTACATTGCCCTAGAGCTGAAAGTCACAACGTGCAGGCTTCTTTGCAATGGGCGAGTTGGGCCCCAAAGCATCTTGCTTCCAGCTCTTTGGGAAGCTAAGAAACAACTCGCTCTGCACAGTGCTCTTACAGCCTACCGGGAACATCTCTTACAAAGGCCTGTGAAACGCAGTTTCTTTTCAGGACTGATCTGGCTGAAGTAGAACTTCTGCTCTGGGTGTGCGACATGGCCCTAGAGCTGAAAGGCACAACGTGCAGTCTTCTTTCCAGAGGGCGAGTTGGGCCCCAAAGCATCTTGCTTCCAGCTCTTTGGGAAGCTAAGAAACAACTCGCTCTGCACAGTGCTCTTACAGCCTACGGGGATCATCTCTTACTAAGGCCTGTGAAACGCAGTTTCTTTGCAGGCCTGATCTGGCTGAAGTGGAACTTCTGCTCTGGGTGCTCTACATTGCCCTAGAGCTGAAAGGCACAACGTGCAGGCTTCTTTCCAAAGGGCGAGTTGGGCCCCAAAGCATCTTGCTTCCAGCTCTTTGGGAAGCTAAGAAACAACTCGCTCTGCACAGTGCTCTTACAGCCTACCGGGAACATCTCTTACAAAGGCCTGTGAAACGCAGTTTCTTTGCAGGCCTGATCTGGCTGATGTTGAACTTCTGCTCTGGGTGTGTTACATTGCCCTAGAGCTGAAAGGCACAACGTGCAGGCTTCTTTCCAAAGGGCGAGTTGTGCCCCAAAGCATCTTGCTTCCAGCTCCTTGGGAAGCTAAGAAACAACACGCTCTGCACAGTGCTCTTACAGCCTACCGGGAACATCTATTACAAAGGCCTGTGAAACGCAGTTTCTTTGCAGGCCTGATCTCGCTGAAGTGGAACTTCTGCTCTGGGTGTGCTACATTGCCCCAGAGCTGAAAGGCACAACGTGCAGGCTTCTTTCCAAAGGGCGAGTTGGGCCCCAAAGCATCTTGCTTCCAGCTCTTTGGGAAGCTAAGAAACAACTCGCTCTGCACAGTGCTCTTACAGCCTACCGGGAACATCTCTTACAAAGGCCTGTGAAACGAGTTTCTTTGCAGGCCTGATCTGGCTGAAGTGGAACTTCTGACCTGGGTGTGCTACATTGCCCTAGAGCTCAAAGGCACAACGTGCAGGCTTCTTTCCAAAGGGCGAGTTGGGCCCCAAAGCATCTTGCTTCCAGCTCTTTGGGAAGCTAAGAAACAACTCGCTCTGCACAGTGCTCTTACAGCCTACCGGGAACATCTCTTACAAAGGCCTCTCAAACGCAGTTTCTTTGCAGGCCTGATCTGGCTGAAGTAGAACTTCTGCTGTGGGTGTGCTACATTGGCCTAGAGCTGAAAGGCACAACGTGCAGGCTTCTTTCCAAAGGGCGAGTTGGGCCCCAAAGCATCTTGCTTCCAGCTCTTTGGGAAGCTAAGAAACAACTCGCTCTGCACAGTGCTCTTACAGCCTACCGGGAGCATCAGTTACAAAGGCCTGTGAAATGCAGTTTCTTTGCAGGCCTAATCTGGCTGAACCAGAACTTCTGCTCTGGGTGTGCTACATTTCCCTAGAGCTGAAAGGCACAACGTTCAGGCTTCTTTCCAAAGGGCGAGTTGTGCCCCAAAGCATCTTGCTTCCAGCTCTTTGGGAAGCTAAGAAACAACTCGCTCTGCACATTGCTTTTACAGCCTACCGGGAACATATCTTACAAAGGCATCTCAAACGCAGTTTCTTTGCAGGCCTGATCTGGCTGAAGTAGAACTTCTGCTCTGGGTGTGCTACATTGGCCTAGAGCTGAAAGGCACAACGTGCAGGCTTCTTTCCAAAGGGCGAGTTGGGCCCCAAAGCATCTTGCTTCCAGCTCTTTGGGAAGCTAAGAAACAACTCGCTCTGCACAGTGCTCTTACAGCCTACCGGGAACATCTCTTACAAAGGCCTGTCAAATGCAGTTTCTTTGCAGGCCTGATCTGGCTGAACTAGAACTTCTGCTCTGCGTGTGCTACATTGCCCTAGAGCTGAAAGGCACAACGTGCAGGCTTCTTTGCAAAGGGCGAGTTGGGCCGCAAAGCATCTTGCTTCCAGCTCCTTGGGAAGGTAACAAACAACTCGCTCTGCACAGTGCTCTTACAGCCTACCGGGAACATCCCTTACAAAGGCCTGTGAAACGCAGTTTCTTTGCAGGCCTGATCTGGCTGAACTAGAACTTCTGCTCTGGGTGTGCTACATGGCCCTAGAGCTGAAAGGCACAACGTGCAGGCTTCTTTCCAAAGGGCGAGTTGGGCCCCAAAGCATCTTGCTTCCAGCTCTTTGGGCTAGCTATGAAACAACTCGCTCTGCACAGTGCTCTTACAGCCTACCGGGAACATCTCTTACAAAGGCTTGTGAAACGAAGTTTCTTTGCAGGCCTGATCTGGCTGAAGTAGAACTTCTGCTCTGGGTGTGCTACATTGGCCTAGAGCTGAAAGGCACAACGTGCAGGCTTCTTTCCAAAGGGCGAGTTGGGCCCCAAAGCTTCTTGCTTCCAGCTCTTTCGGAAGCTAAGAAACAACTCGCTCTGCACAGTGCTCTTACAGCCTACCGGGAACATCTCTTACAAAGGCCTGTGAAACGCAGTTTCTTTGCAGGCCTGATCTGGCTGAACTAGAACTTCTGCTCTGGGTGTGCTACATTGGCCTAGAGCTGAAAGGCACAACGTGCAGGCTTCTTTCCAAAGGGCGAGTTGGGCCCCAAAGCATCTTGCTTCCAGCTCTTTGGGAAGCTAAGAAACAACTCGCTCTGCACAGTGCTCTTACTGCCTACCGGGAATATCTCTTACAAAGGCCTGTGAAACGCAGTTTCTTTGCAGGCCTGATTGGGCTGAAGTAGAACTTCTGCTCTGGGTGTGCTACATTGCCCTAGAGCTGAAAGTCACAACGTGCAGGCTTCTTTGCAATGGGCGAGTTGGGCCCCAAAGCATCTTGCTTCCAGCTCTTTGGGAAGCTAAGAAACAACTCGCTCTGCACAGTGCTCTTACAGCCTACCGGGAACATCTCTTACAAAGGCCTGTGAAACGCAGTTTCTTTGCAGGCCTGATCTGGCTGAAGTAGAACTTCTGCTCTGGGTGTGCTACATTGGCCTAGAGCTGAAAGGCACAACGTGCAGGCTTCTTTGGAAAGGGCGAGTTGGGCCCCAAAGCATCTTGCTTCCAGCTCTTTGGGAAGCTAAGAAACAACTCGCTCTGCACAGTTCTCTTACACCCTACCGGGAACATCGCTTACAAAGGCCTGTGAAACGCAGTTTCTTTGCAGGCCTGATCTGGCTGATGTAGAACTTCTGCTCTGGGTGTGCTACATTGGCCTAGAGCTGAAAGGCACAACGTGCAGGCTTCTTTCCAAAGGGCGAGTTGGGCCCCAAAGCATCTTGCTTCCAGCTCTTTGGGCTAGCCTTGAAACAACTCGCTCTGCAGAGTGCTCTTACAGCCTACCGGGAGCATCACTACAAAGGCCTGAAAAATGCAGTTTCTTTGCAGGCCTGATCTGGCTGAAGTAGAACTTCTGCTCTGGGTGTGCTACATTGCCCTAGAGCTGAAAGGAACAACGTGCAGGCTTCTTTCCAAAGGGCGAGTTGGGCCGCAAAGCATCTTGCTTCCAGCTCTTTGGGAAGCTGAGAAACAACTCGCTCTGCACAGTGCTCTTACAGCATACCGGGAACATCTCTTACAAAGGCCTGTGAAACGCAGTTTCTTTGCAGGCCTGATCTGGCTGAAGTGGAACTTCTGCTCTGGGTGTGCTACATTGCCCTAGAGCTGAAAGGCACAACGTGCAGGTTTCTTTCCAAAGGGCGAGTTGGGCCCCAAAGCATCTTGCTTCCAGCTCTTTGGGCAGCTAAGAAACAACTCGCTCTGCACAGTGCTCTTACTGCCTACCGGGAACATCTCTTACAAAGGCCTGTGAAACGCAGTTTCTTTGCAGGCCTGATCTCGCTGAAGTAGAACTTCTGCTCTGGGTGTGCTACATTGGCCTAGAGCTGAAAGGCACAACGTGCAGGCTTCTTTGCAAAGGGCGAGTTGGGCCCCAAAGCATCTTGCTTCCAGCTCTTTGGGAAGCTAAGAAACAACTCGCTCTGCACAGTGCTCTTACAGCCTACCGGGAACATCTCTTACAAAGGCCTGTGAAACGCACTTTCTTTGCAGGCCTGATCTGGCTGAACTAGAACTTCTGCTCTGCGTGTGCTACATTGCCCTAGAGCTGAAAGGCAAAACGTGCAGGCTTCTTTCCAAAGTGCGAGTTGGGCTCCAAAGCATCTTGCTTCCAGCTCCTTGGGAAGCTAAGAAACAACACGCTCTGCACAGTGCTCTTACAGCCTACCGGGAACATCTATTACAAAGGCCTGTGAAACGCAGTTTCGTTGCAGGCCTGATGTGGCTGAAATAGAACTTCTGCTCTGGGTGTGCTACATTGGCCTAGAGCTGAAAGGCACAACGTGCAGGCTTCTTTCCAAAGGGCGAGTTGGGCCCCAAAGCATCTTGCTTCCAGCTCTTTGGGAAGCTAAGAAACAACTCGCTCTGCACAGTGCTCTTACAGCCTACCGGGAACATCTCTTACAAAGGCCTGTGAAACGCACTTTCTTTGCAGGCCTGATCTGGCTGAAGTAGAACTTCTGCTCTGGGTGTGCGACATGGCCCTAGAGCTGAAAGGCACAACGTGCAGTCTTCTTTCCAAAGGGCGAGTTGGGCCCCAAAGCATCTTGCTTCCAGCTCTTTGGGAAGCTAAGAAACAACTCGCTCTGCACAGTGCTCTTACAGCCTACGGGGAACATCTCTTACTAAGGCCTGTGAAACGCAGTTTCTTTGCAGGCCTGATCTGGCTGAAGTGGAACTTCTGCTCTGGGTGCTCTACATTGCCCTAGAGCTGAAAGGCACAACGTGCAGGCTTCTTTCCAAAGGGCGAGTTGGGCCCCAAAGCATCTTGCTTCCAGCTCTTTGGGAAGCTAAGAAACAACTCGCTCTGCACAGTGCTCATACAGCCTACCGGGAACATCTCTTACAAAGGCCTGTGAAACGCAGTTTCTTTGCAGGCCTGATCTGGCTGATGTTGAACTTCTGCTCTGGGTGTGCTACATTGCCCTAGAGCTGAAAGGCACAACGTGCAGGCTTCTTTCCAAAGGGTGAGTTGGGCCCCAAAGCATCTTGCTTCCAGCTCCTTGGGAAGCTAAGAAACAACACGCTCTGCACAGTGCTCTTACAGCCTACCGGGAACATCTATTACAAAGGCCTGTGAAACGCAGTTTCTTTGCAGGCCTGATCTCGCTGAAGTGGAACTTCTGCTCTGGGTGTGCTACATTGCCCCAGAGCTGAAAGGCACAACGTGCAGGCTTCTTTCCAAAGGGCGAGTTGGGCCCCAAAGCATCTTGCTTCCAGCTCTTTGGGAAGCTAAGAAACAACTCGCTCTGCACAGTGCTCTTACAGCCTACCGGGAACATCTCTTACAAAGGCCTGTGAAACGAGTTTCTTTGCAGGCCTGATCTGGCTGAAGTGGAACTTCTGACCTGGGTGTGCTACATTGCCCTAGAGCTCAAAGGCACAACGTGCAGGCTTCTTTCCAAAGGGCGAGTTGGGCCCCAAAGCATCTTGCTTCCAGCTCTTTGGGAAGCTAAGAAACAACTCGCTCTGCACAGTGCTCTTACAGCCTACCGGGAACATCTCTTACAAAGGCCTCTCAAACGCAGTTTCTTTGCAGGCCTGATCTGGCTGAAGTAGAACTTCTGCTGCGGGTGTGCTACATTGGCCTAGAGCTGAAAGGCACAACGTGCAGGCTTCTTTGCAAAGGGCGAGTTGGGCCCCAAAGCATCTTGCTTCCAGCTCTTTGGGAAGCTAAGAAACAACTCGCTCTGCACAGCGCTCTTACAGCCTACCGGGAGCATCAGTTACAAAGGCCTGTGAAACGCAGTTTCTTTGCAGGCCTAATCTGGCTGAACCAGAACTTCTGCTCTGGGTGTGCTACATTTCCCTAGAGCTGAAAGGCACAACGTTCAGGCTTCTTTCCAAAGGGCGAGTTGGGCCCCAAAGCATCTTGCTTCCAGCTCTTTGGGAAGCTAAGAAACAACTCGCTCTGCACAGTGCTCTTACAGCCTACCGGGAACATATCTTACAAAGGCATCTCATACGCAGTTTCTTTGCAGGCCTGATCTGGCTGAAGTAGAACTTCTGCTCTGGGTGTGCTACATTGGCCTAGAGCTGAAAGGCACAACGTGCAGGCTTCTTTCCAAAGGGCGAGTTGGGCCCCAAAGCATCTTGCTTCCAGCTCTTTGGGAAGCTAAGAAACAACTCGCTCTGCACAGTGCTCTTACAGCCTACCGGGAACATCTCTTACAAAGGCCTGTCAAATGCAGTTTCTTTGCAGGCCTGATCTGGCTGAACTAGAACTTCTGCTCTGCGTGTGCTACATTGGCCTAGAGCTGAAAGGCACAACGTGCAGGCTTCTTTGCAAAGGGCGAGTTGGGCCCCAAAGCATCTTGCTTCCAGCTCCTTGGGAAGGTAACAAACAACTCGCTCTGCACAGTGCTCTTACAGCCTACCGGGAACATCCCTTACAAAGGCCTGTGACATGCAGTTTCTTTGCAGGCCTGATCTCGCTGAAGTAGAACTTCTGCTCTGGGTGTGCTACATTGGCCTAGAGCTGAAAGGCACAAGCTGCAGGCTTCTTTCCAAAGGGCGAGTTGGGCCCCAAAGCATCTTGCTTCCAGCTCTTTGGGCTAGCTATGAAACAACTCGCTCTGCACAGTGCTCTTACAGCCTACCGGGAACATCTCTTACAAAGGCCTGTGAAACGAAGTTTCTTTGCAGGCCTGATCTGGCTGAAGTAGAACTTCTGCTCTGGGTGTGCTACATTGGCCTAGAGCTGAAAGGCACAACGTGCAGGCTTCTTTCCAAAGGGCGAGTTGGGCCCCAAAGCTTCTTGCTTCCAGCTCTTTGGGCTAGCCATGAAACAACTCGCTCTGCAGAGTGCTCTTACAGCCTACCGGGAGCATCACTACAAAGGCCTGTGAAATGCAGTTTCTTTGCAGGCCTGATCTGGCTGAAGTAGAACTTCTGCTCTGGGTGTGCTACATTGCCCTAGAGCTGAAAGGAACAACGTGCAGGCTTCTTTCCAAAGGGCGAGTTGGGCCCCAAAGCATCTTGCTTCCAGCTCTTTGGGAAGCTGAGAAACAACTCGCTCTGCACAGTGCTCTTACAGCCTACCGGGAACATCTCTTACAAAGGCCTGTGAAACGCAGTTTCTTTGCAGGCCTGATGTGGCTGAAATAGAACTTCTGCTCTGGGTGTGCTACATTGCCCTAGAGCTGAAAGGCACAACGTGCAGGCTTCTTTCCAAAGGGCGAGTTGGGCCACAAAGCATCTTGCTTCCAGCTCTTTGGGAAGCTAAGAAACAACTCGCTCTGCACAGTGCTCTTACTGCCTACCGGGAACATCTCTTACAAAGGCCTGTGAAACGCAGTTTCTTTGCAGGCCTGATCTCGCTGAAGTAGAACTTCTGCTCTGGGTGTGCTACATTGGCCTAGAGCTGAAAGGCACAACGTGCAGGCTTCTTTCCAAAGGGCGAGTTGGGCCCCAAAGCATCTTGCTTCCAGCTCTTTGGGAAGCTAAGAAACAACTCGCTCTGCACAGTGCTCTTACAGCCTACCGGGAACATCTCTTACAAAGGCCTGTGAAACGCACTTTCTTTGCAGGCCTGATCTGGCTGAACTGGAACTTCTGCTCTGGGTGTGCTACATTGCCCTAGAGCTGAAAGGCACAACGTGCAGGCTTCTTTCCAAAGGGCGAGTTGGGCTCCAAAGCATCTTGCTTCCAGCTCCTTGGGAAGCTAAGAAACAACACGCTCTGCACAGTGCTCTTACAGCCTACCGGGAACATCTATTACAAAGGCCTGTGAAACGCAGTTTCGTTGCAGGCCTGATGTGGCTGAAATAGAACTTCTGCTCTGGGTGTGCTACATTGGCCTAGAGCTGAAAGGCACAACGTGCAGGCTTCTTTCCAAAGGGCGAGTTGGGCCCCAAAGCATCTTGCTTCCAGCTCTTTGGGAAGCTAAGAAACAACTCGCTCTGCACAGTGCTCTTACAGCCTACCGGGAACATCTCTTACAAAGGCCTGTGAAACGCAGTTTCTTTGCAGGCCTGATCTGGCTGAAGTAGAACTTCTGCTCTGGGTGTGCGACATGGCCCTAGAGCTGAAAGGCACAACGTGCAGTCTTCTTTCCAAAGGGCGAGTTGGGCCCCAAAGCATCTTGCTTCCAGCTCTTTGGGAAGCTAAGAAACAACTCGCTCTGCACAGTGCTCTTACAGCCTACGGGGAACATCTCTTACTAAGGCCTGTGAAACGCAGTTTCTTTGCAGGCCTGATCTGGCTGAAGTGGAACTTCTGCTCTGGGTGCTCTACATTGCCCTAGAGCTGAAAGGCACAACGTGCAGGCTTCTTTCCAAAGGGCGAGTTGGGCCCCAAAGCATCTTGCTTCCAGCTCTTTGGGAAGCTAAGAAACAACTCGCTCTGCACAGTGCTCTTACAGCCTACCGGGAACATCTCTTACAAAGGCCTGTGAAACGCAGTTTCTTTGCAGGCCTGATCTGGCTGATGTTGAACTTCTGCTCTGGGTGTGCTACATTGCCCTAGAGCTGAAAGGCACAACGTGCAGGCTTCTTTCCAAAGGGCGAGTTGGGCCCCAAAGCATCTTGCTTCCAGCTCCTTGGGAAGCTAAGAAACAACACGCTCTGCACAGTGCTCTTACAGCCTACCGGGAACCTCTGTTACAAAGGCCTGTGAAACGCAGTTTCTTTGCAGGCCTGATCTCGCTGAAGTGGACCTTCTGCTCTGGGTGTGCTACATTGCCCCAGAGTTGAAAGGCACAACGTGCAGGCTTTTTTCCAAAGGGCGAGTTGGGCCCCAAAGCATCTTGCTTCCAGCTCTTTGGGAAGCTAAGAAACAACTCGCTCTGCACAGTGCTCTTACAGCCTACCGGGAACATCTCTTACAAAGGCCTGTGAAACGAGTTTCTTTGCAGGCCTGATCTGGCTGAAGTGGAACTTCTGACATGGGTGTGCTACATTGGCCTAGAGCTGAAAGGCACAACGTGCAGGCTTCTTTCCAAAGGGCGAGTTGGGCCCCAAAGCATCTTGCTTCCAGCTCTTTGGGAAGCTAAGAAACAACTCGCTCTGCACAGTGCTCTTACAGCCTACCGGGAACATCTCTTACAAAGGCCTCTCAAACGCAGTTTCTTTGCAGGCCTGATCTGGCTGAAGTAGAACTTCTGCTGTGGGTGTGCTACATTGGCCTAGAGCTGAAAGGCACAACGTGCAGGCTTCTTTCCAAAGGGCGAGTTGGGCCCCAAAGCATCTTGCTTCCAGCTCTTTGGGAAGCTAAGAAACAACTCGCTCTGCACAGTGCTCTTACAGCCTACCGGGAACATCCCTTACAAAGGCCTGTGAAACGCAGTTTCTTTGCAGGCCTGATCTCGCTGAAGTAGAACTTCTGCTCTGGGTGTGCTACATTTCCCTAGAGCTGAAAGGCACAAGCTGCAGGCTTCTTTCCAAAGGGCGAGTTGGGCCCCAAAGCATCTTGCTTCCAGCTCTTTGGGAAGCTAAGAAAGAACACGCTCTCCACAGTTCTCTTAAAGCCTACCGGGAACATCTCATACAAAGGCATCTCAAACGCAGTTTCTTTGCAGGCCTGATCTGGCTGAGGTAGAACTTCTTCTCTGGGTGTGCTACATGGCCCTAGAGCTGAAAGGCACAACGTGCAGGCTTCTTTCCAAAGGGCGAGTTGGGCCCCAAAGCATCTTGCTTCCAGCTCTTTGGGCTAGCTATGAAACAACTCGCTCTGCACAGTGCTCTTACAGCCTACCGGGAACATCTCTTACAAAGGCCTGTGAAACGAAGTTTCTTTGCAGGCCTGATCTGGCTGAAGTAGAACTTCTGCTCTGGGTGTGCTACATTGGCCTAGAGCTGAAAGGCACAACGTGCAGGCTTCTTTCCAAAGGGCGAGTTGGGCCCCAAAGCTTCTTGCTTCCAGCTCTTTCGGAAGCTAAGAAACAACTCGCTCTGCACAGTGCTCTTACAGCCTACCGGGAACATCTCTTACAAAGGCCTGTGAAACGCAGTTTCTTTGCAGGCCTGATCTGGCTGAACTAGAACTTCTGCTCTGGGTGTGCTACATTGGCCTAGAGCTGAAAGGCACAAGCTGCAGGCTTCTTTCCAAAGGGCGAGTTGGGCCCCAAAGCATCTTGCTTCCAGCTCTTTGGGAAGCTAAGAAACAACTCGCTCTGCACAGTGCTCTTACTGCCTACCGGGAATATCTCTTACAAAGGCCTGTGAAACGCAGTTTCTTTGCAGGCCTGATTGGGCTGAAGTAGAACTTCTGCTCTGGGTGTGCTACATTGCCCTAGAGCTGAAAGTCACAACGTGCAGGCTTCTTTGCAAAGGGCGAGTTGGGCCCCAAAGCATCTTGCTTCCAGCTCTTTGGGAAGCTAAGAAACAACTCGCTCTGCACAGTGCTCTTACAGCCTACCGGGAACATCTCTTACAAAGGCCTGTGAAACGCAGTTTCTTTGCAGGCCTGATCTGGCTGAAGTAGAACTTCTGCTCTGGGTGTGCTACATTGGCCTAGAGCTGAAAGGCACAATGTGCAGGCTTCTTTCCAAAGGGCGAGTTGGGCCCCAAAGCATCTTGCTTCCAGCTCTTTGGGAAGCTAAGAAACAACTCGCTCTGCACAGTTCTCTTACACCCTACCGGGAACATCGCTTACAAAGGCCTGTGAAACGCAGTTTCTTTGCAGGCCTGATCTGGCTGATGTAGAACTTCTGCTCTGGGTGTGCTACATTGGCCTAGAGCTGAAAGGCACAACGTGCAGGCTTCTTTCCAAAGGGCGAGTTGGGCCCCAAAGCATCTTGCTTCCAGCTCTTTGGGCTAGCCATGAAACAACTCGCTCTGCAGAGTGCTCTTACAGCCTACCGGGAGCATCACTACAAAGGCCTGTGAAATGCAGTTTCTTTGCAGGCCTGATCTGGCTGAAGTAGAACTTCTGCTCTGGGTGTGCTACATTGCCCTAGAGCTGAAAGGAACAACGTGCAGGCTTCTTTCCAAAGGGCGAGTTGGGCCGCAAAGCATCTTGCTTCCAGCTCTTTGGGAAGCTGAGAAACAACTCGCTCTGCACAGTGCTCTTACAGCCTACCGGGAACATCTCTTACAAAGGCCTGTGAAACGCAGTTTCTTTGCAGGCCTGATCTGGCTGAAGTGGAACTTCTGCTCTGGGTGTGCTACATTGCCCTAGAGCTGAAAGGCACAACGTGCAGGCTTCTTTCCAAAGGGCGAGTTGGGCCCCAAAGCATCTTGCTTCCAGCTCTTTGGGCAGCTAAGAAACAACTCGCTCTGCACAGTGCTCTTACTGCCTACCGGGAACATCTCTTACAAAGGCCTGTGAAACGCAGTTTCTTTGCAGGCCTGATCTCGCTGAAGTAGAACTTCTGCTCTGGGTGTGCTACATTGGCCTAGAGCTGAAAGGCACAACGTGCAGGCTTCTTTGCAAAGGGCGAGTTGGGCCCCAAAGCATCTTGCTTCCAGCTCTTTGGGAAGCTAAGAAACAACTCGCTCTGCACAGTGCTCTTACAGCCTACCGGGAACATCTCTTACAAAGGCCTGTGAAACGCACTTTCTTTGCAGGCCTGATCTGGCTGAACTAGAACTTCTGTTCTGCGTGTGCTACATTGCCCTAGAGCTGAAAGGCACAACGTGCAGGCTTCTTTCAAAAGGGCAAGTTGGGCCGCAAAGCATCTTGCTTCCAGCTCTTTGGGAAGCTAAGAAACAAGTCGCTCTGCACAGTGCTCATACAGCCTACTGGGAACATCTCTTACAAAGGCCTGTGAAACGCAGTTTCTTTGCAGGCCTGATCTGGCTGAACTAGAACTTCTGCTCTGCGTGTGCTACATTGCCCTAGAGCTGAAAGGCACAACGTGCAGGCTTCTTTGCAAAGGGCGAGTTGGGCCGCAAAGCATCTTGCTTCCAGCTCCTTGGGAAGCTAAGAAACTACTGGCTCTGCACAGTGCTCTTACAGCCTACCGGGAACATCTCTTACAAAGGCCTGTGAAACGCAGTTTCTTTGCAGGCCTGATGTGGCTGAAGTAGAACTTCTGCTCTGGGTGTGCTACATTGGCCTAGAGCTGAAAGGCACAACCTGCAGGCTTCTTTCCAAAGGGCGAGTTGGGCCCCAAAGCTTCTTGCTTCCAGCTCTTTGGGAAGCTAAGAAACAACTCGCTCTGCACAGTGCTCTTACAGCCTACCGGGAACATCTCTTACAAAGGCCTGTGAAACGCAGTTTCTTTGCAGGCCTGATCTGGCTGAAGTAGAACTTCTGCTCTGGGTGTGCTTCATGGCCCTAGAGCTGAAAGGCACAATGTGCAGGCTTCTTTGCAAAAGGCGAGTTGGGCCGCAAAGCATCTTGCTTCCAGCTCTTTGGGCTAGCTATGAAACAACTCGCTCTGCACAGTGCTCTTACAGCCTACCGGAACCATCACTAACAAAGGCCTGTGAAATGCAGTTTCTCTGCAGGCCTGATCACGCTGAACTAGAACTTCTGCTCTGGGTGTGCTACATTGCCCTAGAGCTGAAGGGCACAACGTGCAGGCCTGTTTCCAAAGGGCGAGTTGGGCCCCAAAGCATCTTGCTTCCAGCTCTTTGGGCTAGCTATGAAACAACTCGCTCTGCACAGTGCTCTTACAGCCTACCGGGAGCATCAGTTACAAATGCCTGTGAAACGCAGTTTCTTTGCAGGCCTGATCTGGCTGCAGTGGAACTTCTGCTCTGGGTGCTCTACATTGCCCTAGAGCTGAAAGGCACAACGTGCAGGCTTCGTTCCAAAGGGCGAGTTGGGCCCCAAATATTCTTGCTTCCAGCTCTTTGGGAAGCTAAGAAACAACTCGCTCTGCACAGTGCTCTTACAGCCTACCGGGAACATCTCTTACAAAGGCCTGTGAAACGCAGTTTCTTTGCAGGCCTGATCTGGCTGAAGTGGAACTTCTGCTCTGGGTGCTCTACATTGCCCTAGAGCTGAAAGGCACAACGTGCAGGCTTCTTTCCAAAGGGCGAGTTGGGCCCCAAATATTCTTGCTTCCAGCTCTTTGGGAAGCTAAGAAACAACTCGCTCTGCACAGTGCTCTTACAGCCTACCGGGAACATCTCTTACAAAGGCCTGTGAAACGCAGTTTCTTTGCAGGCCTGATCTGGCTGATGTAGAACTTCTGCTCTGGGTGTGCTACATTGGCCTAGAGCTGAAAGGCACAACGTGCAGGCTTCTTTCCAAAGGGCGAGTTGGGCACCAAAGCATCTTGCTTCCAGCTCTTTGGGCTAGCTATGAAACAACTCGCTCTGCACAGTGCTCTTACAGCCTACCGTGAGCATCACTACAAAGGCCTGTGAAATGCAGTTTCTTTGCAGGCCTGATCTGGCTGAAGTAGAACTTCTGCTCTGGGTGTGCTACATTGCCCTAGAGCTGAAAGGAACAACGTGCAGGCTTCTTTCCAAAGGGCGAGTTGGGCCCCACAGCATCTTGCTTCCAGCTCTTTGGGAAGCTAAGAAACAACTCGCTCTGCACAGTGCTCTTACAGCCTACCGGGAACATCTCTTACAAAGGCCTGTGAAACTCAGTTTCTTGGCAGGCCTGATCTGGCTGATGTAGAACTTCTACTCTGGGTGTGCTACATTGCCCTAGAGCTGAAAGGCACAACGTGCAGGCTTCTTTCCAAAGGGCGAGTTGGGCCCAAAAGCATCTTGCTTCCACCTCCTTGGGAAGCTAAGAAACAACACGCTCTGCACAGTGCTCTTACAGCCTACCGGGAACATCTATTACAAAGGCCTGTGAAACGCAGTTTCTTTGCAGGCCTGATCTGGCTGAAGTGGAACTTCTGCTCTGGGTGTGCTACATTGCCCTAGAGCTGAAAGGGACAACGTGCAGGCTTCTTTCCAAAGGGCGAGTTGGGCCCCAAAGCATCTCGCTTCCAGCTCCTTGGGAAGCTAAGAAGCAACACGCTCTGCACAGTGCTCTTACAGCCTACCGGGACATCTCTTACAAAGGCCTGTGAAACGCAGTTTCTTTGCTGGCCTGATCTGGCTGAACTAGAACTTCTGCTCTGGGTGTGCTACATTGCCCTAGAGCTGAAAGGCACAACGTCCGGGCTTCTTTCCAAAGGCAGAGTTGGGCGCCAAAGCATCTTGCTTCCAGCTCTTTGGGAAGCTAAGAAACAACTTGCTCTGCACAGTGCTCTTACAGCCTACCGGGAACATCTCATACAAAGGCCTGTCAAACGCAGTTTCTTTGCAGGCCTGATCTGGCTGAGGTAGAACTTCTGCTCTGGGTGTGCTACATTGCCCTAGAGCTGAAAGGCACAACGTGCAGGTTTCTTTCCAAAGGGCGAGTTGGGCCCCAAAGCATCTTGCTTCCAGCTCTTTGGGAAGCTAAGAAACAATTCGCTCTGCACAGTGCTCTTACAGCCTACCGGGAACATCTCTTACAAAGGCCTGTGAAACGCAGTTTCTTTGCAGGCCTGATCTGGCTGAAGTGGAACTTCTGCTCTGGGTGCTCTACATTGCCCTAGAGCTGAAAGGCACAACGTGCAGGCTTCTTTCCAAAGAGCGAGTTGGGCCCCAAAGCATCTTGCTTCCAGCTCTTTGGGAAGCTAAGAAACAACTCGCTCTGCACAGTGCTCTTACAGCCTACCGGGAACATCTCTTACAAAGGCCTGTGAAACGAGTTTCTTTGCAGGCCTGACATGGCTGAAGCAGAACTTCTGCTCTGGGTGTTCTACATTGGCCCTGAGCTGAAAGGCACAACGTGCAGGCTTCTTTCCAAAGGGCGAGTTGGGCCCCAAAGCATCTTGCTTCCAGCTCCTTGGGAAGCTAAGAAACAAGTCGCTCTGCACAGTGCTCTTACAGCCTACCGGGAACATCTCTTACCAAGGCCTGTGAAACGCACTTTCTTTGCAGGCTTCATCTGGCTGAAGTAGAACTTCTGCTCTGGGTGTGCTACATTGGCCTAGAGCTGAAAGGCACAACGTGCAGGCTTCTTTCCAAAGGGCGAGTTGGGCCCCAAAGCATCTTGCTTCCAGCTCTTTGGGAAGCTAAGAAACAACTCGCTCTGCACAGTGCTCTTACAGCCTACCGGGAACATCTCTTACAAAGGCCTGTGAAACGCAGTTTCTTTGCAGGCCTGATCTGGCTGAACTAGAACTTCTGCTCTGCGTGTGCTACATTGCCCTAGAGCTGAAAGGCACAACGTGCAGGCTTCTTTCCAAAGGGCGAGTTGGGCCGCAAAGCATCTTGCTTCCAGCTCCTTGGGAAGCTAAGAAACAACTCGCTCTGCACAGTGCTCTTACAGCCTACCGGGAACATCTCTTACAAAGGCCTGTGAAACGCAGTTTCTTTGCAGGCCTCATCTGGCTGAAGTAGAACTTCTGCTCTGGGTGTGCTACATTGGCCTAGAGCTGAAAGGCACAGCGTGCGGGCTTCTTTCCAAAGGGCGAGTTGGGCCCCAAAGCATCTTGCTTCCAGCTCTTTGGGAAGCTAAGAAACAACTCGCTCTGCACAGAGCTCTTACAGCCTACCGGGAACATCTCTTACAAAGGCCTGTGAAACGAGTTTCTTTGCAGGCCTGATCTGGCTGAAGTAGAACTTCTGCTCTGGGTGTTCTACATTGGCCCTGAGCTGAAAGGCACAACGTGCAGGCTTCTTTCCAAAGGGCGAGTTGGGCTCCAAAGCATCTTGCTTCCAGCTCCTTGGGAAGCTAAGAAACAACACGCTCTGCACAGTGCTCTTACAGCCTACCGGAAACATCTATTACAAAGGCCTGTGAAACGCAGTTTCGTTGCAGGCCTGATGTGGCTGAAATAGAACTTCTGCTCTGGGTGTGCTACATTGGCCTAGAGCTGAAAGGCACAACGTGCAGGCTTCTTTCCAAAGGGCGAGTTGGGCCCCAAAGCATCTTGCTTCCAGCTCTTTGGGAAGCTAAGAAACAACTCGCTCTGCACAGTGCTCTTACAGCCTACCGGGAACATCTCTTACAAAGGCCTGTGAAACGCAGTTTCTTTGCAGGCCTGATCTGGCTGAAGTAGAACTTCTGCTCTGGGTGTGCGACATGGCCCTAGAGCTGAAAGGCACAACGTGCAGGCTTCTTTCCAAAGGGTGATTTGGGCCCCAAAGCATCTTGCTTCCAGCTCTTTGGGCTAGCTATGAAACAACTCGCTCTGCACAGTGCTCTTACAGCCTACCGGGAGCATTACTTACAAAGGCCTGTGAAATGCAGTTTCTTTGCAGGCCTGATCTGGCTGAACTAGAACTTCTGGTCTGGGTGTGCTACATGGCCCTAGAGCTGAAAGGCACAACGTGCAGGCTTCTTTCCAAAGGGCGAGTTGGGCCCCAAAGCATCTTGCTTCCAGCTCTTTGGGAAGCTAAGAAACAACTCGCTCTGCACAGTGCTCTTACAGCCTACGGGGAACATCTCTTACTAAGGCCTGTGAAACGCAGTTTCTTTGCAGGCCTGATCTGGCTGAAGTGGAACTTCTGCTCTGGGTGCCCTACATTGCCCTAGAGCTGAAAGGCACAACGTGCAGGCTTCTTTCCAAAGGGCGAGTTGGGCCCCAAAGCATCTTGCTTCCAGCTCTTTGGGAAGCTAAGAAACAACTCGCTCTGCACAGTGCTCTTACAGCCTACCGGGAACATCTCTTACAAAGGCCTGTGAAACGCAGTTTCTTTGCAGGCCTGATCTGGCTGATGTAGAACTTCTGCTCTGGGTGTGCTACATTGCCCTAGAGCTGAAAGGCACAACGTGCAGGCTTCTTTCCAAAGGGCGAGTTGGGCCCCAAAGAATCTTGCTTCCAGCTCCTTGGGAAGCTAAGAAACAACACGCTCTGCACAGTGCTCTTACAGCCTACCGGGAACATCTATTACAAAGGCCTGTGAAACGCAGTTTCTTTGCAGGCCTGATCTGGCTGAAGTGGAACTTCTGCTCTGGGTGTGCTACATTGCCCCAGAGCTGAAAGGCACAACGTGCAGGCTTCTTTCCAAAGGGCGAGTTGGGCCCCAAAGCATCTTGCTTCCAGCTCTTTGGGAAGCTAAGAAACAACTCGCTCTGCACAGTGCTCTTACAGCCTACCGGGAACATCTCTTACAAAGGCCTGTGAAACGAGTTTCTTTGCAGGCCTGATCTGGCTGAAGTGGAACTTCTGACCTGGGTGTGCTACATTGCCCTAGAGCTCAAAGGCACAACGTGCAGGCTTCTTTCCAAAGGGCGAGTTGGGCCCCAAAGCATCTTGCTTCCAGCTCTTTGGGAAGCTAAGAAACAACTCGCTCTGCACAGTGCTCTTACAGCCTACCGGGAACATCTCTTACAAAGGCCTCTCAAACGCAGTTTCTTTGCAGGCCTGATCTGGCTGAAGTAGAACTTCTGCTCTGCGTGTGCTACATTGCCCTAGAGCTGAAAGGCACAACGTGCAGGCTTCTTTCCAAAGGGCGAGTTGGGCCCCAAAGCATCTTGCTTCCAGCTCTTTGGGAAGCTAAGAAACAACTCGCTCTGCACAGTGCTCTTACAGCCTACCGGGAGCATCAGTTACAAAGGCCTCTGAAATGCAGTTTCTTTGCAGGCCTAATCTGGCTGAACCAGAACTTCTGCTCTGGGTGTGCTACATTTCCCTAGAGCTGAAAGGCACAACGTTCAGGCTTCTTTCCAAAGGGCGAGTTGGGCCCCAAAGCATCTTGCTTCCAGCTCTTTGGGAAGCTAAGAAACAACTCGCTCTGCACAGTGCTTTTACAGCCTACCGGGAACATATCTTACAAAGGCAACTATAACGCAGTTTCTTTGCAGGCCTGATCTGGCTGAAGTAGAACTTCTGCTCTGGGTGTGCTACATTGGCCTAGAGCTGAAAGGCACAACGTGCAGGCTTCTTTCCAAAGGGCGAGTTGGGCCCCAAAGCATCTTGCTTCCAGCTCTTTGGGAAGCTAAGAAACAACTCGCTCTGCACAGCGCTCTTACAGCCTACCGGGAACATCTCTTACAAAGGCCTGTCAAATGCAGTTTCTTTGCAGGCCTGATCTGGCTGAACTAGAACTTCTGCTCTGCGTGTGCTACATTGCCCTAGAGCTGAAAGGCACAACGTGCAGGCTTCTTTGCAAAGGGCGAGTTGGGCCGCAAAGCATCTTGCTTCCAGCTCCTTGGGAAGGTAACAAACAACTCGCTCTGCACAGTGCTCTTACAGCCTACCGGGAACATCCCTTACAAAGGCCTGTGAAACGCAGTTTCTTTGCAGGCCTGATCTCGCTGAAGTAGAACTTCTGCTCTGGGTGTGCTACATTGGCCTAGAGCTGAAAGGCACAAGCTGCAGGCTTCTTTCCAAAGGGCGAGTTGGGCCCCAAAGCATCTTGCTTCCAGCTCTTTGGGAAGCTAAGAAACAACACGCTCTGCACAGTGCTCTTAAAGCCTACCGGGAACATCTCATACAAAGGCCTGTCAAACGCAGTTTCTTTGCAGGCCTGATCTGGCTGAGGTAGAACTTCTGCTCTGGGTGTGCTACATGGCCCTAGAGCTGAAAGGCACAACGTGCAGGCTTCTTTCCAAAGGGCGAGTTGGGCCCCAAAGCATCTTGCTTCCAGCTCTTTGGGCTAGCTATGAAACAACTCGCTCTGCACAGTGCTCTTACAGCCTACCGGGAACATCTCTTACAAAGGCCTGTGAAACGCACTTTCTTTGCAGGCCTGATCTGGCTGAACTAGAACTTCTGCTCTGCGTGTGCTACATTGGCCTAGAGCTGAAAGGCACAACGTGCAGGCTTCTTTCCAAAGGGCGAGTTGGGCCGCAAAGCATCTTGCTTCCAGCTCCTTGGGAAGCTAAGAAACAACTCGCTCTGCACAGTGCTCTTACAGCCTACCGGGAACATCTCTTACAAAGGCCTGTGAAACGCAGTTTCTTTGCAGGCCTGATCTCGCTGAAGTAGAACTTCTGCTCTGGGTGTGCTACATTGGCCTAGAGCTGAAAGGCACAACGTGCAGGCTTCTTTACAAAGGGCGAGTTGGGCCCCAAAGCATCTTGCTTCCAGCTCTTTGGGAAGCTAAGAAACAACTCGCTCTGCACAGAGCTCTTACAGCCTACCGGGAACATCTCTTACAAAGGCCTGTGAAACGAGTTTCTTTGCAGGCCTGATCTGGCTGAAGTAGAACTTCTGCTCTGGGTGTTCTACATTGGCCCTGAGCTGAAAGGCACAACGTGCAGGCTTCTTTCCAAAGGGCGAGTTGGGCCCCAAAGCATCTTGCTTCCAGCTCCTTGGGAAGCTAAGAAACAACACGCTCTGCACAGTGCTCTTGCAGCCTACCGGAAACATCTATTACAAAGGCCTGTGAAACGCAGTTTCGTTGCAGGCCTGATGTGGCTGAAATAGAACTTCTGCTCTGGGTGTGCTACATTGGCCTAGAGCTGAAAGGCACAACGTGCAGGCTTCTTTAAAAAGGGCGAGTTGGGCCCCAAAGCATCTTGCTTCCAGCTCTTTGGGAAGCTAAGAAACAACTCGCTCTGCACAGTGCTCTTACAGCCTACCGGGAACATCTCTTACAAAGGCCTGTGAAACGCAGTTTCTTTGCAGGCCTGATCTGGCTGAAGTAGAACTTCTGCTCTGGGTGTGCGACATGGCCCTAGAGCTGAAAGGCACAACGTGCAGGCTTCTTTCCAAAGGGTGATTTGGGCCCCAAAGCATCTTGCTTCCAGCTCTTTGGGCTAGCTATGAAACAACTCGCTCTGCACAGTGCTCTTACAGCCTACCGGGAGCATCAGTTACAAAGGCCTGTGAAATGCAGTTTCTTTGCAGGCCTGATCTGGCTGAACTAGAACTTCTGCTCTGGGTGTGCTACATGGCCCTAGAGCTGAAAGGCACAACGTGCAGGCTTCTTTCCAAAGGGCGAGTTGGGCCGCAAAGCATCTTGCTTCCAGCTCCTTGGGAAGCTAAGAAACAACTCGCTCTGCACAGTGCTCTTACAGCCTACCGGGAACATCTCTTACAAAGGCCTGTGAAACGCAGTTTCTTTGCAGGCCTGATCTCGCTGAAGTAGAACTTCTGCTCTGGGTGTGCTACATTGGCCTAGAGCTGAAAGGCACAACGTGCAGGCTTCTTTACAAAGGGCGAGTTGGGCCCCAAAGCATCTTGCTTCCAGCTCTTTGGGCTAGCTATGAAACAACTCGCTCTGCACAGAGCTCTTACAACCTACAGGGAACATCTCTTACAAAGGCCTGTGAAACGAAGTTTCTTTGCAGGCCTGATCTGGCTGAAGTAGAACTTCTGCTCTGGGTGTGCTACATTGGCCTAGAGCTGAAAGGCACAACGTGCAGGCTTCTTTCCAAAGGGCGAGTTGGGCCCCAAAGCTTCTTGCTTCCAGCTCTTTGGGAAGCTAAGAAACAACTCGCTCAGCACAGTGCTCTTACAGCCTACCGGGAACATCTCTTACAAAGGCCTGTGAAACGCAGTTTCTTTGCAGGCCTGATCTGGATGAAGTGGAACTTCAGCTCTGGGTGTGCTACATTGGCCTAGAGCTGAAAGGCACAACGTGCAGGCTTCTTTCCAAAGGGCGAGTTGGGCCCCAAAGCATCTTGCTTCCAGCTCTTTGGGAAGCTAAGAAACAACTCGCTCTGCACAGTGCTCTTACTGCCTACCGGGAATATCTCTTACAAAGGCCTGTGAAACGCAGTTTCTTTGCAGGCCTGATTGGGCTGAACTAGAACTTCTGCTCTGGGTGTGCTACATTGCCCTAGAGCTGAAAGGCACAACGTGCAGGCTTCTTTGCAAAGGGCGAGTTGGGCCCTAAAGCATCTTGCTTCCAGCTCTTTGGGAGGCTAAGAAACAACTCGCTCTGCACAGTGCTCTTACAGCCTACGGGGAACATCTCTTACAAAGGCCTGTGAAACGCAGTTTCTTTGCAGGCCTGATCTGGCTGAAGTAGAACTTCTGCTCTGGGTGTGCTACATTGGCCTAGAGCTGAAAGGCACAACGTGCAGGCTTCTTTGGAAAGGGCGAGTTGGGCCGCAAAGCATCTTGCTTCCAGCTCTTTGGGAAGCTAAGAAACAAGTCGCTCTGCACAGTGCTCTTACAGCCTACCGGGAACATCTCTTACAAAGGCCTGTGAAACGCAGTTTCTTTGCAGGCCTGATCTGGCTGAACTAGAACTTCTGCTCTGCGTGTGCTACATTGCCCTAGAGCTGAAAGGCACAACGTGCAGGCTTCTTTGCAAAGGGCGAGTTGGGCCGCAAAGCATCTTGCTTCCAGCTCCTTGGGAAGCTAAGAAACTACTCGCTCTGCACAGTGCTCTTACAGCCTACCGGGAACATCTCTTACAAAGGCCTGTGAAACGCAGTTTCTTTGCAGGCCTGATGTGGCTGAAGTAGAACTTCTGCTCTGGGTGTGCTACATTGGCCTAGAGCTGAAAGGCACAACCTGCAGGCTTCTTTCCAAAGGGCGAGTTGGGCCCCAAAGCATCTTGCTTCCAGCTCTTTGGGAAGCTAAGAAACAACTCGCTCTGCACAGTGCTCTTACAGCCTACCGGGAACATCTCTTACAAAGGCCTGTGAAACGCAGTTTCTTTGCAGGCCTGATCTGGCTGAAGTAGAACTTCTGCTCTGGGTGTGCTTCATGGCCCTAGAGCTGAAAGGCACAATGTGCAGGCTTCTTTGCAAAAGGCGAGTTGGGCCCCGAAGCATCTTGCTTCCAGCTCTTTGGGCTAGCTATGAAACAACTCGCTCTGCACAGTGCTCTTACAGCCTACCGGAACCATCACTAACAAAGGCCTGTGAAATGCAGTTTCTTTGCAGGCCTGATCTGGCTGAAGTGGAACTTCTGCTCTGGGTGTGCTACATTGCCCTAGAGCTGAAGGGCACAACGTGCAGGCCTGTTTCCAAAGGGCGAGTTGGGCCCCAAAGCATCTTGCTTCCAGCTCTTTGGGCTAGCTATGAAACAACTCGCTCTGCACAGTGCTCTTACAGCCTACCGGGAGCATCAGTTACAAAGGCCTGTGAAATGCAGTTTCCTTGCAGGCCTGATCTGGCTGAAGTGGAACTTCTGCTCTGCGTGCTCTACATTGCCCTAGAGCTGAAAGGCACAACGTGCAGGCTTCTTTCCAAAGGGCGAGTTGGGCCCCAAAGCATCTTGCTTCCAGCTCTTTGGGAAGCTAAGAAACAACTCGCTCTGCACAGTGCTCTTACAGCCTACCGGGAGCATCAGCTACAAAGGCCTGTGAAACGCAGTTTCTTTGCAGGCCTGATCTGGCTGAAGTAGAACTTCTGCTCTGGGTGTGCTACATTGCCCTAGAGCTGAAAGGCACAACGTGCAGGCTTCTTTGCAAAGGGCGAGTTGGGCCCCAAAGCATCTTGCTTCCAGCTCTTTGGGAAGCTAAGAAACAACTCGCTCTGCACAGTGCTCTTACAGCCTACCGGGAACATCTCTTACAAAGGCCTGTGAAACGCAGTTTCTTTGCAGGCCTGATCTGGCTGAACTAGAACTTCTGCACTGCGTGTGCTACATTGCCCTAGAGCTGAAAGGCACAACGTGCAGGCTTCTTTGCAAAGGGCGAGTTGGGCCGCAAAGCATCTTGCTTCCAGCTCCTTGGGAAGCTAAGAAACTACTCGCTCTGCACAGTGCTCTTACAGCCTACCGGGAACATCTCTTACAAAGGCCTGTGAAACGCAGTTTCTTTGCAGGCCTGATGTGGCTGAAGTAGAACTTCTGCTCTGGGTGTGCTACATTGGCCTAGAGCTGAAAGGCACAACCTGCAGGCTTCTTTCCAAAGGGCGAGTTGGGCCCCAAAGCATCTTGCTTCCAGCTCTTTGGGAAGCTAAGAAACAACTCGCTCTGCACAGTGCTCTTACAGCCTACCGGGAACATCTCTTACAAAGGCCTGTGAAACGCAGTTTCTTTGCAGGCCTCATCTGGCTGAAGTAGAACTTCTGCTCTGGGTGTGCTTCATGGCCCTAGAGCTGAAAGGCACAATGTGCAGGCTTCTTTGCAAAAGGCGAGTTGGGCCCCAAAGCATCTTGCTTCCAGCTCTTTGGGCTAGCTATGGAACAACTCGCTCTGCACAGTGCTCTTACAGCCTACCGGGAGCATCAGTTACAAAGGCCTGTGAAATGCAGTTTCTTTGCAGGCCTGATCTGGCTGAACTAGAACTTCTGCTCTGGGTGTGCTACATGGCGCTAGAGCTGAAAGGCACAACGTGCAGGCTTCGTTCCAAAGGGCGAGTTGGGCCCAAAGCATCTTGCTTCCAGCTCCTTGGGAAGCTAAGAAACAACTCGCTCTGCACAGTGCTCTTACAGCCTACCGGGAACATCTCTTACAAAGGCCTGTGAAACGCAGTTTCTTTGCAGGCCTGATCTGGCTGCAGTGGAACTTCTGCTCTGGGTGCTCTACATTGCCCTAGAGCTGAAAGGCACAACGTGCAGGCTTCTTTCCAAAGGGTGAGTTGGGCCCCAAAGCATCTTGCTTCCAGCTCTTTGGGAAGCTAAGAAACAACTCGCTCTGCACAGTGCTCTTACAGCCTACCGGGAACATCTCTTACAAAGGCCTGTGAAACGCAGTTTCTTTGCAGGCCTGATCTGGCTGATGTAGAACTTCTGCTCTGGGTGTGCTACATTTCCCTAGAGCTGAAAGGCACAACGTGCAGGCTTCTTTCCAAAGGGCGAGTTGGGCCCCAAAGCATCTTGCTTCCAGCTCTTTGGGCTAGCTATGAAACAACTCGCTCTGCACAGTGCTCTTACAGCCTACCGGGAGCATCACTACAAAGGCCTGTGAAATGCAGTTTCTTTGCAGGCCTGATCTGGCTGAAGTAGAACTTCTGCTCTGGGTGTGCTACATTGGCCTAGAGCTGAAAGGAACAACGTGCAGGCTTCTTTCCAAAGGGCGAGTTGGGCCGGAAAGCATCTTGCTTCCAGCTCTTTGGTAAGCTAAGAAACAACTCGCTCTGCACAGTGCTCTTACAGCCTACCGGGAACATCTCTTACAAAGGCCTGTGAAACTCAGTTTCTTGGCAGGCCTGAACTGGCTGATGTAGAACTTCTGCTCTGGGTGTGCTACATTGGCCTAGAGCTGAAAGGCACAACGTGCAGGCTTCTTTCCAAAGGGCGAGTTGGGCCCCAAAGCATCTTGCTTCCAGCTCCTTGGGAAGCTAAGAAAGAACACGCTCTGCACAGTGCTCTTACAGCCTACCGGGAACATCTATTACAAAGGCCTGTGAAACGCAGTTTCTTTGCAGGCCTGATCTGGCTGAAGTGGAACTTCTGCTCTGGGTGTGCTACATTGCCCTAGAGCTGAAAGGCACAACGTGCAGGCTTCTTTCCAAAGGGTGAGTTGGGCCCCAAAGCATCTTGCTTCCAGCTCTTTGGGCTAGCTATGAAACAACTCGCTCTGCACAGTGCTCTTACAGCCTACCGGGAGCATCACTGCAAAGGCCTGTGAAATGCAGTTTCTTTGCAGGCCTGGTCTGGCTGAAGTAGAACTTCTGCTCTGGGTGTGCTACATTGCCCTAGAGCTGAAAGGAACAACGTGCAGGCTTCTTTCCAAAGGGCGAGTTGGGCCGGAAAGCATCTTGCTTCCAGCTCTTTGGGAAGCTAAGAAACAACTCGCTCTGCACAGTGCTCTTACAGCCTACCGGGAACATCTCTTACAAAGGCCTGTGAAACGCACTTTCTTTGCAGGCCTGATCTGGCTCAAGTGGAACTTCTGCTCTGGGTGTGCTACATTGCCCTAGAGCTGAAAGGGACAACGTGCAGGCTTCTTTCCAAAGGGCGAGTTGGGCCCCAAAGCATCTCGCTTCCAGCTCCTTGGGAAGCTAAGAAGCAACACGCTCTGCACAGTGCTCTTACAGCCTACCGGGAACATCTCTTACAAAGGCCTGTGAAACGCAGTTTCTTTGCAGGCCTGATCTGGCTGAGGTAGAACTTCTGCTCTGGGTGTGCAATATTGGCCTAGAGCTGAAAGGCACAACGTGCAGGCTTCTTTCCAAAGGGCGAGTTGGGCCCCAAAGCATCTTGCTTCCAGCTCTTTGGGAAGCTAAGAAACAACTCGCTCTGCACAGTGCTCTTACAGCCTACCGGGAACATCTCTTACAAAGGCCTGTGAAACGAGTTTCTTTGCAGGCCTGACATGGCTGAAGCAGAACTTCTGCTCTGGGTGTTCTACATTGGCCCTGAGCTGAAAGGCACAACGTGCAGGCTTCTTTCCAAAGGGCGAGTTGGGCCCCAAAGCATCTTGCTTCCAGCTCCTTGGGAAGCTAAGAAACAAGTCGCTCTGCACAGTGCTCTTACAGCCTACCGGGAATATCTCTTACAAAGGCCTGTGAAACGCAGTTTCTTTGCAGGCCTCATCTGGCTGAAGTAGAACTTCTGCTCTGGGTGTGCTACATTGGAATAGAGCTGAAAGGCACAACGTGCAGGCTTCTTTCCAAAGGGCGAGTTGGGCCCCAAAGCATCTTGCTTCCAGCTCTTTGGGAAGCTAAGAAACAACTCGCTCTGCACAGTGCTCTTACAGCCTACAGGGAACATCTCTTACAAAGGCCTGTGAAACGCAGTTTCTTTGCAGGCCTGATCTGGCTGAACTAGAACTTCTGCTCTGCGTGTGCTACATTGCCCTAGAGCTGAAAGGCACAACGTGCAGGCTTCTTTCAAAAGGGCGAGTTGGGCCGCAAAGCATCTTGCTTCCAGCTCCTTGGGAAGCTAAGAAACAACTCGCTCTGCACAGTGCTCTTACAGCCTACCGGGAACATCTCTTACAAAGGCCTGTGAAACGCAGTTTCTTTGCAGGCCTCATCTGGCTGAAGTAGAACTTCTGCTCTGGGTGTGCTACATTGGCCTAGAGCTGAAAGGCACAGCGTGCGGGCTTCTTTCCAAAGGGCGAGTTGGGCCCCAAAGCATCTTGCTTCCAGCTCTTTGGGAAGCTAAGAAACAACTCGCTCTGCACAGAGCTCTTACAGCCTACCGGGAACATCTCTTACAAAGGCCTGTGAAACGAGTTTCTTTGCAGGCCTGATCTGGCTGAAGTAGAACTTCTGCTCTGGGTGTTCTACATTGGCCCTGAGCTGAAAGGCACAACGTGCAGGCTTCTTTCCAAAGGGCGAGTTGGGCTCCAAAGCATCTTGCTTCCAGCTCCTTGGGAAGCTAAGAAACAACACGCTCTGCACAGTGCTCTTACAGCCTACCGGGAACATCTATTACAAAGGCCTGTGAAACGCAGTTTCGTTGCAGGCCTGATGTGGCTGAAATAGAACTTCTGCTCTGGGTGTGCTACATTGGCCTAGAGCTGAAAGGCACAACGTGCAGGCTTCTTTCCAAAGGGCGAGTTGGGCCCCAAGGCATCTTGCTTCCAGCTCTTTGGGAAGCTAAGAAACAACTCGCTCTGCACAGTGCTCTTACAGCCTACCGGGAACATCTCTTACAAAGGCCTGTGAAACGCAGTTTCTTTGCAGGCCTGATCTGGCTGAAGTAGAACTTCTGCTCTGGGTGTGCGACATGGCCCTAGAGCTGAAAGGCACAACGTGCAGGCTTCTTTCCAAATGGTGATTTGGGCCCCAAAGCATCTTGCTTCCAGCTCTTTGGGCTAGCTATGAAACAACTCGCTCTGCACAGTGCTCTTACAGCCTACCGGGAGCATCAGTTACAAAGGCCTGTGAAATGCAGTTTCTTTGCAGGCCTGATCTGGCTGAACTAGAACTTCTGCTCTGGGTGTGCTACATGGCCCTAGAGCTGAAAGGCACAACGTGCAGGCTTCTTTCCAAAGGGCGAGTTGGGCCCCAAAGCATCTTGCTTCCAGCTCTTTGGGAAGCTAAGAAACAACTCGCTCTGCACAGTGCTCTTACAGCCTACGGGGAACATCTCTTACTAAAGCCTGTGAAACGCAGTTTCTTTGCAGGCCTGATCTGGCTGAAGTGGAACTTCTGCTCTGGGTGCTCTACATTGCCCTAGAGCTGAAAGGCACAACGTGCAGGCTTCTTTCCAAAGGGCGAGTTGGGCCCCAAAGCATCTTGCTTCCAGCTCTTTGGGAAGCTAAGAAACAACTCGCTCTGCACAGTGCTCTTACAGCCTACTGGGAACATCTCTTACAAAGGCCTGTGAAACGCAGTTTCTTTGCAGGCCTGATCTGGCTGATGTAGAACTTCTGCTCTGGGTGTGCTACATTGCCCTAGAGCTGAAAGGCACAACGTGCAGGCTTCTTTCCAAAGGGCGAGTTGGGCCCCAAAGCATCTTGCTTCCAGCTCCTTGGGAAGCTAAGAAACAACTCGCTCTGCACAGTGCTCTTACAGCCTACCGGGAACATCTCTTACAAAGGCCTGTGAAACGAGTTTCTTTGCAGGCCTGATCTGGCTGAAGTGGAACTTCTGACCTGGGTGTGCTACATTGCCCTAGAGCTCAAAGGCACAACGTGCAGGCTTCTTTCCAAAGGGCGAGTTGGGCCCCAAAGCATCTTGCTTCCAGCTCTTTGGGAAGCTAAGAAACAACTCGCTCTGCACAGTGCTCTTACAGCCTACCGGGAACATCTCTTACAAAGGCCTCTCAAACGCAGTTTCTTTGCAGGCCTGATCTGGCTGAAGTAGAACTTCTGCTGTGGGTGTGCTACATTGGCCTAGAGCTGAAAGGCACAACGTGCAGGCTTCTTTCCAAAGGGCGAGTTGGGCCCCAAAGCATCTTGCTTCCAGCTCTTTGGTAAGCTAAGACACAACTCGCTCTGCACAGTGCTCTTGCAGCCTACCGGGAGCATCAGTTACAAAGGCCTGTGAAATGCAGTTTCTTTGCAGGCCTAATCTGGCTGAACCAGAACTTCTGCTCTGGGTGTGCTACATTTCCCTAGAGCTGAAAGGCACAACGTTCAGGCTTCTTTCCAAAGGGCGAGTTGGGCCCCAAAGCATCTTGCTTCCAGCTCTTTGGGAAGCTAAGAAACAACTCGCTCTGCACAGTGCTCTTACAGCCTACCGGGAACATCTCTTACAAAGGCCTGTCAAATGCAGTTTCTTTGCAGGCCTGATCTGGCTGAACTAGAACTTCTGCTCTGCGTGTGCTACATTGCCCTAGAGCTGAAAGGCACAACGTGCAGGCTTCTTTGCAAAGGGCGAGTTGGGCCGCAAAGCATCTTGCTTCCAGCTCCTTGGGAAGGTAACAAACAACTCGCTCTGCACAGTGCTCTTACAGCCTACCGGGAACATCCCTTACAAAGGCCTGTGAAACGCAGTTTCTTTGCAGGCCTGATCTCGCTGAAGTAGAACTTCTGCTCTGGGTGTGCTACATTGGCCTAGAGCTGAAAGGCACAAGCTGCAGGCTTCTTTCCAAAGGGCGAGTTGGGCCCCAAAGCATCTTGCTTCCAGCTCTTTGGGAAGCTAAGAAACAACACGCTCTGCACAGTGCTCTTAAAGCCTACCGGGAACATCTCATACAAAGGCCTGTCAAACGCAGTTTCTTTGCAGGCCTGATCTGGCTGAGGTAGAACTTCTGCTCTGGGTGTGCTACATGGCCCTAGAGCTGAAAGGCACAACGTGCAGGCTTCTTTCCAAAGGGCGAGTTGGGCCCCAAAGCATCTTGCTTCCAGCTCTTTGGGCTAGCTATGAAACAACTCGCTCTGCACAGTGGTCTTACAGCCTACCGGGAACATCTCTTACAAAGGCCTGTGAAACGAAGTTTCTTTGCAGGCCTGATCTGGCTGAAGTAGAACTTCTGCTCTGGGTGTGCTACATTGGCCTAGAGCTGAAAGGCACAATGTGCAGGATTTTTTCCAAAGGGCGAGTTGGGCCCCAAAGCTTCTTGCTTCCAGCTCTTTTGGAAGCTAAGAAACAACTCGCTCTGCACAGTGCTCTTACAGCCTACCGGGAACATCTCTTACAAAGGCCTGTGAAACGCAGTTTCTTTGCAGGCCTGACCTGGCTGAACTAGAACTTCTGCTCTGGGTGTGCTACATTGGCCTAGAGCTGAAAGGAACAACGTGCAGGCTTCTTTCCAAAGGGCGAGTTGGGCCCCAAAGCATCTTGCTTCCAGCTCTTTGGGAAGCTAAGAAACAACTCGCTCTGCACAGTGCTCTTACTGCCTACCGGGAATATCTCTTACAAAGGCCTGTGAAACGGAGTTTCTTTGCAAGCCTGATTGGGCTGAAGTAGAACTTCTGCTCTGGGTGTGCTACATTGCCCTAGAGCTGAAAGTCACAACGTGCAGGCTTCTTTGCAAAGGGCGAGTTGGGCCCCAAAGCATCTTGCTTCCAGCTCTTTGGGAAGCTAAGAAACAAGTCGCTCTGCACAGTGCTCTTACAGCCTACCGGGAACATCTCTTACAAAGGCCTGTGAAACGCAGTTTCTTTGCAGGCCTCATCTGGCTGAAGTAGAACTTCTGCTCTGGGTGTGCTACATTGGCCTAGAGCTGAAAGGCACAACGTGCAGGCTTCTTTCCAAAGGGCGAGTTGGGCCCCAAAGCATATTGCTTCCAGCTCTTTGGGAAGCTAAGAAACAACTCGCTCTGCACAGTTCTCTTACACCCTACCGGGAACATCGCTTACAAAGGCCTGTGAAACGCAGTTTCTTTGCAGGCCTGATCTGGCTGATGTAGAACTTCTGCTCTGGGTGTGCTACATTGGCCTAGAGCTGAAAGGCACAACGTGCAGGCTTCTTTCCAAAGGGCGAGTTGGGCCCCAAAGCATCTTGCTTCCAGCTCTTTGGGCTAGCCATGAAACAACTCGCTCTGCAGAGTGCTCTTACAGCCTACCGGGAGCATCACTACAAAGGCATGTGAAATGCAGTTTCTTTGCAGGCCTGATCTGGCTGAAGTAGAACTTCTGCTCTGGGTGTGCTACATTGCCCTAGAGCTGAAAGGAACAACATGCAGGCTTCTTTCCAAAGGGCGAGTTGGGCCGCAAAGCATCTTGCTTCCAGCTCTTTGGGAAGCTGAGAAACAACTCGCTCTGCACAGTGCTCTTACAGCCTACCGGGAACATCTCTTACAAAGGCCTGTGAAACGCAGTTTCTTTGCAGGCCTGATCTGGCTGAAGTGGAACTTCTGCTCTGGGTGTGCTACATTGCCCTAGAGCTGAAAGGCACAACGTGCAGGCTTCTTTCCAAAGGGCGAGTTGGGCCCCAAAGCATCTTGCTTCCAGCTCTTTGGGCAGCTAAGAAACAACACGCTCTGCACAGTGCTCTTACTGCCTACCGGGAACATCTCTTACAAAGGCCTGTGAAACGCAGTTTCTTTGCAGGCCTGATCTGGCTGAAGTAGAACTTCTGCTCTGGGTGTGCTACATTGGCCTAGAGCTGAAAGGCACAACGTGCAGGCTTCTTTCCAAAGGGCGAGTTGGGCCCCAAGGCATCTTGCTTCCAGCTCTTTGGGAAGCTAAGAAACAACTCGCTCTGCACAGTGCTCTTACAGCCTACCGGGAACATCTCTTACAAAGGCCTGTGAAACGCAGTTTCTTTGCAGGCCTGATCTGGCTGAAGTAGAACTTCTGCTCTGGGTGTGCGACATGGCCCTAGAGCTGAAAGGCACAACGTGCAGGCTTCTTTCCAAATGGTGATTTGGGCCCCAAAGCATCTTGCTTCCAGCTCTTTGGGCTAGCTATGAAACAACTCGCTCTGCACAGTGCTCTTACAGCCTACCGGGAGCATCAGTTACAAAGGCCTGTGAAATGCAGTTTCTTTGCAGGCCTGATCTGGCTGAACTAGAACTTCTGCTCTGGGTGTGCTACATGGCCCTAGAGCTGAAAGGCACAACGTGCAGGCTTCTTTCCAAAGGGCGAGTTGGGCCCCAAAGCATCTTGCTTCCAGCTCTTTGGGAAGCTAAGAAACAACTCGCTCTGCACAGTGCTCTTACAGCCTACGGGGAACATCTCTTACTAAAGCCTGTGAAACGCAGTTTCTTTGCAGGCCTGATCTGACTGAAGTGGAACTTCTGCTCTGGGTGCTCTACATTGCCCTAGAGCTGAAAGGCACAACGTGCAGGCTTCTTTCCAAAGGGCGAGTTGGGCCCCAAAGCATCTTGCTTCCAGCTCTTTGGGAAGCTAAGAAACAACTCGCTCTGCACAGTGCTCTTACAGCCTACTGGGAACATCTCTTACAAAGGCCTGTGAAACGCAGTTTCTTTGCAGGCCTGATCTGGCTGATGTAGAACTTCTGCTCTGGGTGTGCTACATTGCCCTAGAGCTGAAAGGCACAACGTGCAGGCTTCTTTCCAAAGGGCGAGTTGGGCCCCAAAGCATCTTGCTTCCAGCTCCTTGGGAAGCTAAGAAACAACTCGCTCTGCACAGTGCTCTTACAGCCTACCGGGAACATCTCTTACAAAGGCCTGTGAAACGAGTTTCTTTGCAGGCCTGATCTGGCTGAAGTGGAACTTCTGACCTGGGTGTGCTACATTGCCCTAGAGCTCAAAGGCACAACGTGCAGGCTTCTTTCCAAAGGGCGAGTTGGGCCCCAAAGCATCTTGCTTCCAGCTCTTTGGGAAGCTAAGAAACAACTCGCTCTGCACAGTGCTCTTACAGCCTACCGGGAACATCTCTTACAAAGGCCTCTCAAACGCAGTTTCTTTGCAGGCCTGATCTGGCTGAAGTAGAACTTCTGCTGTGGGTGTGCTACATTGGCCTAGAGCTGAAAGGCACAACGTGCAGGCTTCTTTCCAAAGGGCGAGTTGGGCCCCAAAGCATCTTGCTTCCAGCTCTTTGGTAAGCTAAGACACAACTCGCTCTGCACAGTGCTCTTGCAGCCTACCGGGAGCATCAGTTACAAAGGCCTGTGAAATGCAGTTTCTTTGCAGGCCTAATCTGGCTGAACCAGAACTTCTGCTCTGGGTGTGCTACATTTCCCTAGAGCTGAAAGGCACAACGTTCAGGCTTCTTTCCAAAGGGCGAGTTGGGCCCCAAAGCATCTTGCTTCCAGCTCTTTGGGAAGCTAAGAAACAACTCGCTCTGCACAGTGCTCTTACAGCCTACCGGGAACATCTCTTACAAAGGCCTGTCAAATGCAGTTTCTTTGCAGGCCTGATCTGGCTGAACTAGAACTTCTGCTCTGCGTGTGCTACATTGCCCTAGAGCTGAAAGGCACAACGTGCAGGCTTCTTTGCAAAGGGCGAGTTGGGCCGCAAAGCATCTTGCTTCCAGCTCCTTGGGAAGGTAACAAACAACTCGCTCTGCACAGTGCTCTTACAGCCTACCGGGAACATCCCTTACAAAGGCCTGTGAAACGCAGTTTCTTTGCAGGCCTGATCTCGCTGAAGTAGAACTTCTGCTCTGGGTGTGCTACATTGGCCTAGAGCTGAAAGGCACAAGCTGCAGGCTTCTTTCCAAAGGGCGAGTTGGGCCCCAAAGCATCTTGCTTCCAGCTCTTTGGGAAGCTAAGAAACAACACGCTCTGCACAGTGCTCTTAAAGCCTACCGGGAACATCTCATACAAAGGCCTGTCAAACGCAGTTTCTTTGCAGGCCTGATCTGGCTGAGGTAGAACTTCTGCTCTGGGTGTGCTACATGGCCCTAGAGCTGAAAGGCACAACGTGCAGGCTTCTTTCCAAAGGGCGAGTTGGGCCCCAAAGCATCTTGCTTCCAGCTCTTTGGGCTAGCTATGAAACAACTCGCTCTGCACAGTGCTCTTACAGCCTACCGGGAACATCTCTTACAAAGGCCTGTGAAACGAAGTTTCTTTGCAGGCCTGATCTGGCTGAAGTAGAACTTCTGCTCTGGGTGTGCTACATTGGCCTAGAGCTGAAAGGCACAATGTGCAGGATTTTTTCCAAAGGGCGAGTTGGGCCCCAAAGCTTCTTGCTTCCAGCTCTTTTGGAAGCTAAGAAACAACTCGCTCTGCACAGTGCTCTTACAGCCTACCGGGAACATCTCTTACAAAGGCCTGTGAAACGCAGTTTCTTTGCAGGCCTGACCTGGCTGAACTAGAACTTCTGCTCTGGGTGTGCTACATTGGCCTAGAGCTGAAAGGAACAACGTGCAGGCTTCTTTCCAAAGGGCGAGTTGGGCCCCAAAGCATCTTGCTTCCAGCTCTTTGGGAAGCTAAGAAACAACTCGCTCTGCACAGTGCTCTTACTGCCTACCGGGAATATCTCTTACAAAGGCCTGTGAAACGGAGTTTCTTTGCAGGCCTGAGTTGGCTGAAGTAGAACTTCTGCTCTGGGTGTGCTACATTGCCCTAGAGCTGAAAGGCACAACGTGCAGTCTCCTTTCCAAAGGGTGAGTTGGGCCCCAAAGCATCTTGCTTGCAGCTCTTTGGGAAGCTAAGAAACAAGTCGCTCTGCACAGTGCTCTTACAGCCTACCGAGAACATCTCTTAGAAAGGCCTGTGAAACGCAGTTTCTTTGCAGGCCTCATCTGGCTGAAGTAGAACTTCTGCTCTGGGTGTGCTACATTGCCCTAGAGCTGAAAGGCACAACGTGCAGGCTTCTTTCCAAAGGGCGAGTTGGGCCCCAAAGCATATTGCTTCCAGCTCTTTGGGAAGCTAAGAAACAACTCGCTCTGCACAGTTCTCTTACACCCTACCGGGAACATCGCTTACAAAGGCCTGTGAAACGCAGTTTCTTTGCAGGCCTGATCTGGCTGATGTAGAACTTCTGCTCTGGGTGTGCTACATTGGCCTAGAGCTGAAAGGCACAACGTGCAGGCTTCTTTCCAAAGGGCGAGTTGGGCCCCAAAGCATCTTGCTTCCAGCTCTTTGGGCTAGCCATGAAACAACTCGCTCTGCAGAGTGCTCTTACAGCCTACCGGGAGCATCACTACAAAGGCATGTGAAATGCAGTTTCTTTGCAGGCCTGATCTGGCTGAAGTAGAACTTCTGCTCTGGGTGTGCTACATTGCCCTAGAGCTGAAAGGAACAACATGCAGGCTTCTTTCCAAAGGGCGAGTTGGGCCGCAAAGCATCTTGCTTCCAGCTCTTTGGGAAGCTGAGAAACAACTCGCTCTGCACAGTGCTCTTACAGCCTACCGGGAACATCTCTTACAAAGGCCTGTGAAACGCAGTTTCTTTGCAGGCCTGATCTGGCTGAAGTGGAACTTCTGCTCTGGGTGTGCTACATTGCCCTAGAGCTGAAAGGCACAACGTGCAGGCTTCTTTCCAAAGGGCGAGTTGGGCCCCAAAGCATCTTGCTTCCAGCTCTTTGGGCAGCTAAGAAACAACTCGCTCTGCACAGTGCTCTTACTGCCTACCGGGAACATCTCTTACAAAGGCCTGTGAAACGCAGTTTCTTTGCAGGCCTGATCTGGCTGAAGTAGAACTTCTGCTCTGGGTGTGCTACATTGGCCTAGAGCTCAAAGGCACAACGTGCAGGCTTCTTTGCAAAGGGCGAGTTGGGCCCCAAAGCATCTTGCTTCCAGCTCTTTGGGAAGCTAAGAAACAACTCGCTCTGCACAGTGCTCTTACAGCCTACCGGGAACATCTCTTACAAAGGCCTGTGAAACGCAGTTTCTTTGCAGGCCTGATCTGGCTGAAGTGGAACTTCTGCTCTGGGTGTGCTACATTGCCCTAGAGCTGAAAGGCACAACGTGCAGGCTTCTTTCCAAAGGGCGAGTTGGGCCCCAAAGCATCTTGCTTCCAGCTCTTTGGGAAGCTAAGAAACAACTCGCTCTGCACAGTGCTCTTACAGCCTACCGGGAGCATCAGTTACAAAGGCCTGTGAAATGCAGTTTCTTTGCAGGCCTAATCTGGCTGAACCAGAACTTCTGCTCTGGCTGTGCTACATTTCCCTAGAGCTGAAAGGCACAACGTGCAGGCTTCTTTCCAAAGGGCGAGTTGGGCCCCAAAGCATCTTGCTTCCAGCTCTTTGGGAAGCTAAGAAACAACTCGCTCTGCACAGTGCTTTTACAGCCTACCGGGAACATCTCTTACAAAGGCATCTCAAACGCAGTTTCTTTGCAGGCCTGATCTGGCTGAAGTAGAACTTCTGCTCTGTGTGTGCTACATTGCCCTAGAGCTGAAAGGCACAACGTGCAGGCTTCTTTCCAAAGGGCGAGTTGGGCCCCAAAGCATCTTGCTTCCAGCTCTTTGGGAAGCTAAGAAACAACTCGCTCTGCACAGTGCTCTTACAGCCTACCGGGAACATCTCTTACAAAGGCCTGTGAAACGCACTTTCTTTGCAGGCCTGATCTGGCTGAACTAGAACTTCTGCTCTGCGTGTGCTACATTGCCCTAGAGCTGAAAGGCACAACGTGCAGGCTTCTTTGCAAAGGGCGAGTTGGGCCACAAAGCATCTTGCTTCCAGCTCTTTGGGAAGCTAAGAAACAACTCGCTCTGCACAGTGCTCTTACAGCCTACCGGGAACATCTCTTACAAAGGCCTGTCAAACGCAGTTTCTTTGCAGGCCTGATCTCGCTGAAGTAGAACTTCTGCTCTGGGTGTGCTACATTGGCCTAGAGCTGAAAGGCACAACGTGCAGGCTTCTTTCCAAAGGGCGAGTTGGGCCCCAAAGCATCTTGCTTCCAGCTCTTTGGGCTAGCTATGAAACAACTCGCTCTGCACAGTGCTCTTACAACCTACAGGGAACATCTCTTACAAAGGCCTGTGAAACGAAGTTTCTTTGCAGGCCTGATCTGGCTGAAGTAGAACTTCTGCTCTGGGTGTGCTACATTGGCCTAGAGCTGAAAGGCACAACGTGCAGGCTTCTTTCCAAAGGGCGAGTTGGGCCCCAAAGCTTCTTGCTTCCAGCTCTTTGGGAAGCTAAGAAACAACTCGCTCAGCACAGTGCTCTTACAGCCTACCGGGAACATCTCTTACAAAGGCCTGTGAAACGCAGTTTCTTTGCAGGCCTGATCTGGATGAAGTGGAACTTCTGCTCTGGGTGTGCTACATTGCCCTAGAGCTGAAAGGCACAACGTGCAGGCTTCTTTCCAAAGGGCGAGTTGGGCCCCAAAGCATCTTGCTTCCAGCTCTTTGGGAAGCTAAGAAACAACTCGCTCTGCACAGTGCTCTTACAGCCTACGGGGAACATCTCTTACAAAGGCCTGTGAAACGCAGTTTCTTTGCAGGCCTGATATGGGTGAAGTAGAACTTCTGCTCTGGGTGTGCTACATTGGCCTAGAGCTGAAAGGCACAACGTGCAGGCTTCTTTCAAAAGGGCGAGTTGGGCCGCAAAGCATCTTGCTTCCAGCTCTTTGGGAAGCTAAGAAACAAGTCGCTCTGCACAGTGCTCTTACAGCCTACCGGGAACATCTCTTACAAAGGCCTGTGAAACGCAGTTTCTTTGCAGGCCTGATCTGGCTGAACTAGAACTTCTGCTCTGCGTGTGCTACATTGCCCTAGAGCTGAAAGGCACAACGTGCAGGCTTCTTTGCAAAGGGCGAGTTGGGCCGCAAAGCATCTTGCTTCCAGCTCCTTGGGAAGCTAAGAAACTACTCGCTCTGCACAGTGCTCTTACAGCCTACCGGGAACATCTCTTACAAAGGCCTGTGAAACGCAGTTTCTTTGCAGGCCTGATGTGGCTGAAGTAGAACTTCTGCTCTGGGTGTGCTACATTGGCCTAGAGCTGAAAGGCACAACCTGCAGGCTTCTTTCCAAAGGGCGAGTTGGGCCCCAGAGCGTCTTGCTTCCAGCTCTTTGGGAAGCTAAGAAACAACTCGCTCTGCACAGTGCTCTTACAGCCTACCGGGAACATCTCTTACAAAGGCCTGTGAAACGCAGTTTCTTTGCAGGCCTGATCTGGCTGAAGTAGAACTTCTGCTCTGGGTGTGCTTCATGGCCCTAGAGCTGAAAGGCACAATGTGCAGGCTTCTTTGCAAAAGGCGAGTTGGGCCCCGAAGCATCTTGCTTCCAGCTCTTTGGGCTAGCTATGAAACAACTCGCTCTGCACAGTGCTCTTACAGCCTACCGGAACCATCACTAACAAAGGCCTGTGAAATGCAGTTTCTTTGCAGGCCTGATCTGGCTGAAGTGGAACTTCTGCTCTGGGTGTGCTACATTGCCCTAGAGCTGAAGGGCACAACGTGCAGGCCTGTTTCCAAAGGGCGAGTTGGGCCCCAAAGCATCTTGCTTCCAGCTCTTTGGGCTAGCTATGAAACAACTCGCTCTGCACAGTGCTCTTAAAGCCTACCGGGAGCATCAGTTACAAAGGCCTGTGAAATGCAGTTTCTTTGCAGGCCTGATCTGGCTGAAGTGGAACTTCTGCTCTGCGTGCTCTACATTGCCCTAGAGCTGAAAGGCACAACGTGCAGGCTTCTTTCCAAAGGGCGAGTTGGGCCCCAAAGCATCTTGCTTCCAGCTCTTTGGGAAGCTAAGAAACAACTCGCTCTGCACAGTGCTCTTACAGCCTACCGGGAGCATCAGCTACAAAGGCCTGTGAAACGCAGTTTCTTTGCAGGCCTGATCTGGCTGAAGTAGAACTTCTGCTCTGGGTGTGCTACATTGGCCTAGAGCTGAAAGGCACAACGTGCAGGCTTCTTTGCAAAGGGCGAGTTGGGCCCCAAAGCATCTTGCTTCCAGCTCTTTGGGAAGCTAAGAAACAACTCGCTCTGCACAGTGCTCTTACACCCTAACGGGAACATCGCTTACAAAGGCCTGTGAAACGCAGTTTCTTTGCAGGCCTGATCTGGCTGAAGTGGAACTTCTGACATGGGTGTGCTACATTGGCCTAGAGCTGAAAGGCACAACGTGCAGGATTCTTTCCAAAGGGCGAGTTGGGCCCCAAAGCATCTTGCTTCCAGCTCTTTGGGCTAGCCATGAAACAACTCGCTCTGCAGAGTGCTCTTACAGCCTACCGGGAGCATCACTACAAAGGCCTGTGAAATGCACTTTCTTTGCAGGCCTGATCTGGCTGAAGTAGAACTTCTGCTCTGGGTGTTCTACATTGCCCTAGAGCTGAAAGGAACAACGTGCAGGCTTCTTTCCAAAGGGCGAGTTGGGCCGCAAATCATCTTGCTTCCAGCTCTTTGGGAAGCTGAGAAACAACTCGCTCTGCACAGTGCTCTCACAGCCTACCGGGAACATCTCTTACAAAGGCCTGTGAAAGGCAGTTTCTTTGCAGGCCTGATCTGGCTGAAGTGGAACTTCTGCTCTGGGTGTGCTACATTGGCCTAGAGCTGAAAGGCACAACGTGCAGGCTTCTTTGCAAAGGGCGAGTTGGGCCCCAAAGCATCTTGCTTCCAGCTCTTTGGGAAGCTAAGAAACAACTCGCTCTGCACAGTGCTCTTACAGCCTACCGGGAACATCTCTTACAAAGGCCTGTGAAACGCAGTTTCTTTGCAGGCCTGATCTGGCTGAAGTGGAACTTCTGCTCTGGGTGTGCTACATTGCCCTAGAGCTGAAAGGCACAACGTGCAGGCTTCTTTCCAAAGGGCGAGTTGGGCCCCAAAGCATCTTGCTTCCAGCTCTTTGGGAAGCTAAGAAACAACTCGCTCTGCACAGTGCTCTTACAGCCTACCGGGAGCATCAGTTACAAAGGCCTGTGAAATGCAGTTTCTTTGCAGGCCTAATCTGGCTGAACCAGAACTTCTGCTCTGGCTGTGCTACATTTCCCTAGAGCTGAAAGGCACAACGTGCAGGCTTCTTTCCAAAGGGCGAGTTGGGCCCCAAAGCATCTTGCTTCCAGCTCTTTGGGAAGCTAAGAAACAACTCGCTCTGCACAGTGCTTTTACAGCCTACCGGGAACATCTCTTACAAAGGCATCTCAAACGCAGTTTCTTTGCAGGCCTGATCTGGCTGAAGTAGAACTTCTGCTCTGTGTGTGCTACATTGGCCTAGAGCTGAAAGGCACAACGTGCAGGCTTCTTTCCAAAGGGCGAGTTGGGCCCCAAAGCATCTTGCTTCCAGCTCTTTGGGAAGCTAAGAAACAACTCGCTCTGCACAGTGCTCTTACAGCCTACCGGGAACATCTCTTACAAAGGCCTGTGAAACGCACTTTCTTTGCAGGCCTGATCTGGCTGAACTAGAACTTCTGCTCTGCGTGTGCTACATTGCCATAGAGCTGAAAGGCACAACGTGCAGGCTTCTTTGCAAAGGGCGAGTTGGGCCGCAAAGCATCTTGCTTCCAGCTCTTTGGGAAGCTAAGAAACAACTCGCTCTGCACAGTGCTCTTACAGCCTACCGGGAACATCTCTTACAAAGGCCTGTCAAACGCAGTTTCTTTGCAGGCCTGATCTCGCTGAAGTAGAACTTCTGCTCTGGGTGTGCTACATTGGCCTAGAGCTGAAAGGCACAACGTGCAGGCTTCTTTAGAAAGGGCGAGTTGGGCCCCAAAGCATCTTGCTTCCAGCTCTTTGGGCTAGCTATGAAACAACTCGCTCTGCACAGTGCTCTTACAGCCTACAGGGAACATCTCTTACAAAGGCCTGTGAAACGCAGTTTCTTTGCAGGCCTGATCTGGCTGAAGTAGAACTTCTGCTCTGGGTGTGCTACATTGGCCTAGAGCTGAAAGGCACAACGTGCAGGCTTCTTTCCAAAGGGCGAGTTGGGCCCCAAAGCTTCTTGCTTCCAGATCTTTGGGAAGGTAAGAAACAACTCGCTCTGCACAGTGCTCTTACAGCCTACCGGGAACATCTCTTACAAAGGCCTGTGAAACGCAGTTTCTTTGCAGGCCTGATCTGGATGAAGTGGAACTTCTGCTCTGGGTGTGCTACATTGCCCTAGAGCTGAAAGGCACAACGTGCAGGCTTCTTTCCAAAGGGCGAGTTGGGCCCCAAAGCGTCTTGCTTCCAGCTCTTTGGGAAGCTAAGAAACAACTCGCTCTGCACAGTGCTCTTACTGCCTACCGGGAATATCTCTTACAAAGGCCTGTGAAACGCAGTTTCTTTGCAGGCCTGATTGGGCTGAAGTAGAACTTCTGCTCTGGGTGTGCTACATTGCCCTAGAGCTGAAAGGCACAACGTGCAGGCTTCTTTGCAAAGGGCGAGTTGGGCCCCAAAGCATCTTGCTTCCAGCTCTTTGGGAAGCTAAGAAACAACTCGCTCTGCACAGTGCTCTTACAGCCTACGGGGAACATCTCTTACAAAGGCCTGTGAAACGCAGTTTCTTTGCAGGCCTGATCTGGCTGAAGTAGAACTTCTGCTCTGGGTGTGCTACATTGGCCTAGAGCTGAAAGGCACAACGTGCAGGCTTCTTTCAAAAGGGCGACTTGGGCCGCAAAGCATCTTGCTTCCAGCTCTTTGGGAAGCTAAGAAACAAGTCGCTCTGCACAGTGCTCTTACAGCCTACCGGGAACATCTCTTACAAAGGCCTGTGAAACGCAGTTTCTTTGCAGGCCTGATCTGGCTGAACTAGAACTTCTGCTATGCGTGTGCTACATTGCCCTAGAGCTGAAAGGCACAACGTGCAGGTTTCCTTGCAAAGGCCGAGTTGGGCCGCAAAGCATTTTGCTTCCAGCTCCTTGGGAAGCTAAGAAACTACTCGCTCTGCACAGTGCTCTTACAGCCTACCGGGAACATCTCTTACAAAGGCCTGTGAAACGCAGTTTCTTTGCAGGCCTGATGTGGCTGAAGTAGAACTTCTGCTCTGGGTGTGCTACATTGGCCTAGAGCTGAAAGGCACAACCTGCAGGCTTCTTTCCAAAGGGCGAGTTGGGCCCCAAAGCATCTTGCTTCCAGCTCTTTGGGAAGCTAAGAAACAACTCGCTCTGCACAGTGCTCTTACAGCCTACCGGGAACATGTCTTACAAAGGCCTGTGAAACGCAGTTTCTTTGCAGGCCTCATCTGGCTGAAGTAGAACTTCTGCTCTGGGTGTGCTTCATGGCCCTAGAGCTGAAAGGCACAATGTGCAGGCTTCTTTGCAAAAGGCGAGTTGGGCCCCAAAGCATCTTGCTTCCAGCTCTTTGGGCTAGCTATGAAACAACTCGCTCTGCACAGTGCTCTTACAGCCTACCGGAACCATCACTAACAAAGGCCTGTGAAATGCAGTTTCTTTGCAGGCCTGATCACGCTGAACTAGAACTTCTGCTCTGGGTGTGCTACATTGCCCTAGAGCTGAAGGGCACAACGTGCAGGCCTGTTTCCAAAGGGCGAGTTGGGCCCCAAAGCATCTTGCTTCCAGCTCTTTGGGCTAGACATGAAACAACTCGCTCTGCACAGTGCTCTTACAGCCTACCGGGAGCATCAGTTACAAAGGCCTGTGAAATGCAGTTTCTTTGCAGGCCTGATCTGGCTGAACTAGAACTTCTGCTCTGGGTGTGCTACATGGCGCTAGAGCTGAAAGGCACAACGTGCAGGCTTCGTTCCAAAGGGCGAGTTGGGCCCAAAGCATCTTGCTTCCAGCTCTTTGGGAAGCTAAGAAACAACTCGCTCTGCACAGTGCTCTTACAGCCTACCGGGAACATCTCTTACAAAGGCCTGTGAAACGCAGTTTCTTTGCAGACCTGATCTGGCTGCAGTGGAACTTCTGCTCTGGGTGCTCTACATTGCCCTAGAGCTGAAAGGCACAACGTGCAGGCTTCTTTCCAAAGGGCGAGTTGGGCCCCAAATCATCTTGCTTCCAGCTCTTTAGGAAGCTAAGAAACAACTCGCTCTGCACAGTGCTCTTACAGCCTACCGGGAACATCTCTTACAAAGGCCTGTGAAACGCAGTTTCTTTGCAGGCCTGATCTGGCTGATGTAGAACTTCTGCTCTGGGTGTGCTACATTTCCCTAGAGCTGAAAGGCACAACGTGCAGGCTTCTTTCCAAAGGGCGAGTTGGGCCCCAAAGCATCTTGCTTCCAGCTCTTTGGGCTAGCTATGAAACAACTCGCTCTGCACAGTGCTCTTACAGCCTACCGGGAGCATCACTACAAAGGCCTGTGAAATGCAGTTTCTTTGCAGGCCTGATCTGGCTGAAGTAGAACTTCTGCTCTGGGTGTGCTACATTGCCCTAGAGCTCAAAGGAACAACGTGCAGGCTTCTTTCCAAAGGGCGAGTTGGGCCGGAAAGCATCTTGCTTCCAGCTCTTTGGGAAGCTAAGAAACAACTCGCTCTGCACAGTGCTCTTACAGCCTACCGGGAACATCTCTTACAAAGGCCTGTGAAACTCAGTTTCTTGGCAGGCCTGATCTGGCTGATGTAGAACTTCTGCTCTGGGTGTGCTACATTGCCCTAGAGCTGAAAGGCACAACGTGCAGGCTTCTTTACAAAGGGCGAGTTGGGCCCCAAAGCATCTTGCTTCCAGCTCCTTGGGAAGCTAATAAAGAACACGCTCTGCACAGTGCTCTTGCAGCCTACCGGGAACATCTATTACAAAGGCCTGTGAAACGCAGTTTCTTTGCAGGCCTGATCTGGCTGAAGTGGAACTTCTGCTCTGGGTGTGCTACATTGCCCTAGAGCTGAAAGGCACAACGTGCAGGCTTCTTTCCAAAGGGCGATTTGGGCACCAAAGCATCTTGCTTCCAGCTCTTTGGGAAGCTAAGAAACAGCTCGCTCTGCACAGTGCTCTTACAGCCTACCGGGAACATCTCTTACAAAGGCCTGTGAAACGCACTTTCTTTGCAGGCCTGATCTGGCTCAAGTGGAACTTCTGCTCTGGGTGTGCTACATTGCCCTACAGCTGAAAGGGACAACGTGCAGGCTTCTTTCCAAAGGGCGAGTTGGGCCCCAAAGCATCTCGCTTCCAGCTCCTTGGGAAGCTAAGAAGCAACACGCTCTGCACAGTGCTCTTACAGCCTACCGGGAACATCTCTTACAAAGGCCTGTGAAACGCAGTTTCTTTGCAGGCCTGATCTGGCTGAGGTAGAACTTCTGCTCTGGGTGTGCTACATTGGCCTAGAGCTGAAAGGCACAACGTGCAGGCTTCTTTCCAAAGGGCGAGTTGGGCCCCAAAGCATCTTGCTTCCAGCTCTTTGGGCTAGCTATGTAACAACTCGCTCTGCACAGTGCTCTTACAGCCTACCGGGAACATCTCTTACAAAGGCCTGTGAAACGAAGTTTCTTTGCAGGCCTGATCTGGCTGAAGTAGAACTTCTGCTCTGGGTGTGCTACATTGGCCTAGAGCTGAAAGGCACAACGTGCAGGCTTCTTTCCAAAAGGCGAGTTGGGCCCCAAAGCTTCTTGCTTCCAGCTCTTTGGGAAGCTAAGAAACAACTCGCTCTGCACAGTGCTCTTACAGCCTACCGGGAACATCTCTTACAAAGGCCTGTGAAACGCAGTTTCTTTGCAGGCCTGATCTGGCTGAAGTGGAACTTCTGCTCTGGGTGTGCTACATTGCCCTAGAGCTGAAAGGCACAACGTGCAGGCTTCTTTCCAAAGGGCGAGTTGGGCCCCAAAGCATCTTGCTTCCAGCTCCTTGGGAAGCTAAGAAACAACACGCTCTGCACAGTTCTCTTACAGCCTACCGGGAACATCTATTACAAAGGCCTGTCAAAACCAGTTTCTTTGCAGGCCTGATCTGGCTGAAGTGGAACTTCTGCTCTGGGTGTGCTACATTGGCCTAGAGCTGAAAGGCACAACGTGCAGGCTTCTTTCCAAAGGGCGATTTGGGCCCCAAAGCATCTTGCTTCCAGCTCTTTGGGAAGCTAAGAAACAACTCGCTCTGCACAGTGCTCTTACAGCCTACCGGGAACATCTCTTACAAAGGCCTGTGAAACGCAGTTTCTTTGCAGGCCTGATCTGGCTGAAGTAGAACTTCTGCTGTGGGTGTGCTACATTGCCCTAGAGCTGAAAGGCACAACGTGCAGGCTTCTTTCCAAAGGGCGAGTTGGGCCCCAAAGCATCTTGCTTCCAGCTCTTTGGGAAGCTAAGAAACAACTCGCTCTGCACAGTGCTCTTACAGCCTACCGGGAGCATCAGTTACAAAGGCCTCTGAAATGCAGTTTCTTTGCAGGCCTAATCTGGCTGAACCAGAACTTCTGCTCTGGGTGTGCTACATTTCCCTAGAGCTGAAAGGCACAACGTTCAGGCTTCTTTCCAAAGGGCGAGTTGGGCCCCAAAGCATCTTGCTTCCAGCTCTTTGGGAAGCTAAGAAACAACTCGCTCTGCACAGTGCTTTTACAGCCTACCGGGAACATATCTTACAAAGGCAACTCAAACGCAGTTTCTTTGCAGGCCTGATCTGGCTGAAGTAGAACTTCTGCTCTGGGTGTGCTACATTGGCCTAGAGCTGAAAGGCACAACGTGCAGGCTTCTTTCCAAAGGGCGAGTTGGGCCCCAAAGCATCTTGCTTCCAGCTCTTTGGGAAGCTAAGAAACAACTCGCTCTGCACAGTGCTCTTACAGCCTACCGGGAACATCTCTTACAAAGGCCTGTCAAATGCAGTTTCTTTGCAGGCCTGATCTGGCTGAACTAGAACTTCTGCTCTGCGTGTGCTACATTGCCCTAGAGCTGAAAGGCACAACGTGCAGGCTTCTTTGCAAAGGGCGAGTTGGGCCGCAAAGCATCTTGCTTCCAGCTCCTTGGGAAGGTAACAAACAACTCGCTCTGCACAGTGCTCTTACAGCCTACCGGGAACATCCCTTACAAAGGCCTGTGAAACGCAGTTTCTTTGCAGGCCTGATCTCGCTGAAGTAGAACTTCTGCTCTGGGTGTGCTACATTGGCCTAGAGCTGAAAGGCACAAGCTGCAGGCTTCTTTCCAAAGGGCGAGTTGGGCCCCAAAGCATCTTGCTTCCAGCTCTTTGGGAAGCTAAAAAACAACACGCTCTGCACAGTGCTCTTAAAGCCTACCGGGAACATCTCATACAAAGGCCTGTCAAACGCAGTTTCTTTGAAGGCCTGATCTGGCTGAGGTAGAACTTCTGCTCTGGGTGTGCTACATGGCCCTAGAGCTGAAAGGCACAACGTGCAGGCTTCTTTCCAAAGGGCGAGTTGGGCCCCAAAGCATCTTGCTTCCAGCTCTTTGGGCTAGCTATGAAACAACTCGCTCTGCACAGTGCTCTTACAGCCTACCGGGAACATCTCTTACAAAGGCCTGTGAAACGCACTTTCTTTGCAGGCCTGATCTGGCTGAACTAGAACTTCTGCTCTGCGTGTGCTACATTGGCCTAGAGCTGAAAGGCACAACGTGCAGGCTTCTTTGCAAAGGGCGAGTTGGGCCGCAAAGCATCTTGCTTCCAGCTCCTTGGGAAGCTAAGAAACAACTCGCTCTGCACAGTGCTCTTACAGCCTACCGGGAACATCTCTTACAAAGGCCTGTGAAACGCAGTTTCTTTGCAGGCCTGATCTCGCTGAAGTAGAACTTCTGCTCTGGGTGTGCTACATTGGCCTAGAGCTGAAAGGCACAACGTGCAGGCTTCTTTCCAAAGGGCGAGTTGGGCCCCAAAGCTTCTTGCTTCCAGCTCTTTGGGCTAGCTATGAAACAACTCGCTCTGCACAGTGCTCTTACAACCTACAGGGAACATCTCTTACAAAGGCCTGTGAAACGAAGTTTCTTTGCAGGCCTGATCTGGCTGAAGTAGAACTTCTGCTCTGGGTGTGCTACATTGGCCTAGAGCTGAAAGGCACAACGTGCAGGCTTCTTTCCAAAGGGCGAGTTGGGCCCCAAAGCTTCTTGCTTCCAGCTCTTTGGGAAGCTAAGAAACAACTCGCTCAGCACAGTGCTCTTACAGCCTACCGGGAACATCTCTTACAAAGGCCTGTGAAACGCAGTTTCTTTGCAGGCCTGATCTGGATGAAGTGGAACTTCAGCTCTGGGTGTGCTACATTGGCCTAGAGCTGAAAGGCACAACGTGCAGGCTTCTTTCCAAAGGGCGAGTTGGGCCCCAAAGCATCTTGCTTCCAGCTCTTTGGGAAGCTAAGAAACAACTCGCTCTGCACAGTGCTCTTACTGCCTACCGGGAATATCTCTTACAAAGGCCTGTGAAACGCAGTTTCTTTGCAGGCCTGATTGGGCTGAAGTAGAACTTCTGCTCTGGGTGTGCTACATTGCCCTAGAGCTGAAAGGCACAACGTGCAGGCTTCTTTGCAAAGGGCGAGTTGGGCCCTAAAGCATCTTGCTTCCAGCTCTTTGGGAGGCTAAGAAACAACTCGCTCTGTACAGTGCTCTTACAGCCTACGGGGAACATCTCTTACAAAGGCCTGTGAAACGCAGTTTCTTTGCAGGCCTGATCTGGTTGAAGTAGAACTTCTGCTCTGGGTGTGCTACATTGGCCTAGAGCTGAAAGGCACAACGTGCAGGCTTCTTTCAAAAGGGCGAGTTGGGCCGCAAAGCATTTTGCTTCCAGCTCTTTGGGAAGCTAAGAAACAAGTCGCTCTGCACAGTGCTCTTACAGCCTACCGGGAACATCTCTTACAAAGGCCTGTGAAACGCAGTTTCTTTGCAGGCCTGTTCTGGCTGAACTAGAACTTCTGCTCTGCGTGTGCTACATTGCCCTAGAGCTGAAAGGCACAACGTGCAGGCTTCTTTGCAAAGGGCGAGTTGGGCCGCAAAGCATCTTGCTTCCAGCTCCTTGGGAAGCTAAGAAACTACTCGCTCTGCACAGTGCTCTTACAGCCTACCGGGAACATCTCTTACAAAGGCCTGTGAAACGCAGTTTCTTTGCAGGCCTGATGTGGCTGAAGTAGAACTTCTGCTCTGGGTGTGCTACATTGGCCTAGAGCTGAAAGGCACAACCTGCAGGCTTCTTTCCAAAGGGCGAGTTGGGCCCCAAAGCATCTTGCTTCCAGCTCTTTGGGAAGCTAAGAAACAACTCGCTCTGCACAGTGCTCTTACAGCCTACCGGGAACATCTCTTACAAAGGCCTGTGAAACGCAGTTTCTTTGCAGGCCTGATCTGGCTGAAGTAGAACTTCTGCTCTGGGTGTGCTTCATGGCCCTAGAGCTGAAAGGCACAATGTGCAGGCTTCTTTGCAAAAGGCGAGTTGGGCCCCGAAGCATCTTGCTTCCAGCTCTTTGGGCTAGCTATGAAACAACTCGCTCTGCACAGTGCTCTTACAGCCTACCGGAACCATCACTAACAAAGGCCTGTGAAATGCAGTTTCTTTGCAGGCCTGATCTGGCTGAAGTGGAACTTCTGCTCTGGGTGTGCTACATTGCCCTAGAGCTGAAGGGCACAACGTGCAGGCCTGTTTCCAAAGGGCGAGTTGGGCCCCAAAGCATCTTGCTTCCAGCTCTTTGGGCTAGCTATGAAACAACTCGCTCTGCACAGTGCTCTTACAGCCTACCGGGAGCATCAGTTACAAAGGCCTGTGAAATGCGGTTTCTTTGCAGGCCTGATCTGGCTGAAGTGGAACTTCTGCTCTGCGTGCTCTACATTGCCCTAGAGCTGAAAGGCACAACGTGCAGGCTTCTTTCCAAAGGGCGAGTTGGGCCCCAAAGCATCTTGCTTCCAGCTCTTTGGGAAGCTAAGAAACAACTCGCTCTGCACAGTGCTCTTACAGCCTACCGGGAGCATCAGCTACAAAGGCCTGTGAAACGCAGTTTCTTTGCATTCCTGATCTGGCTGAAGTAGAACTTCTGCTCTGGGTGTGCTACATTGCCCTAGAGCTGAAAGGCACAACGTGCAGGCTTCTTTGCAAAGGGCGAGTTGGGCCCCAAAGCATCTTGCTTCCAGCTCTTTGGGAAGCTAAGAAACAACTCGCTCTGCACAGTGCTCTTACAGCCTACCGGGAACATCTCTTACAAAGGCCTGTGAAACGCAGTTTCTTTGCAGGCCTGATCTGGCTGAACTAGAACTTCTGCTCTGCGTGTGCTACATTGCCCTAGAGCTGAAAGGCACAACGTGCAGGCTTCTTTGCAAAGGGCGAGTTGGGCCGCAAAGCATCTTGCTTCCAGCTCCTTGGGAAGCTAAGAAACTACTCGCTCTGCACAGTGCTCTTACAGCCTACCGGGAACATCTCTTACAAAGGCCTGTGAAACGCAGTTTCTTTGCAGGCCTGATGTGGCTGAAGTAGAACTTCTGCTCTGGGTGTGCTACATTGGCCTAGAGCTGAAAGGCACAACGTGCAGGCTTCTTTCCAAAGGGCGAGTTGGGCCCCAAAGCATCTTGCTTCCAGCTCTTTGGGAAGCTAAGAAACAACTCGCTCTGCACAGTGCTCTTACAGCCTACCGGGAACATCTCTTACAAAGGCCTGTGAAACGCAGTTTCTTTGCAGGCCTCATCTGGCTGAAGTAGAACTTCTGCTCTGGGTGTGCTTCATGGCCCTAGAGCTGAAAGGCACAATGTGCAGGCTTCTTTGCAAAAGGCGAGTTGGGCCCCAAAGCATCTTGCTTCCAGCTCTTTGGGCTAGCTATGGAACAACTCGCTCTGCACAGTGCTCTTACAGCCTACCGGGAGCATCAGTTACAAAGGCCTGTGAAATGCAGTTTCTTTGCAGGCCTGATCTGGCTGAACTAGAACTTCTGCTCTGGGTGTGCTACATGGCGCTAGAGCTGAAAGGCACAACGTGCAGGCTTCGTTCCAAAGGGCGAGTTGAGCCCAAAGCATCTTGCTTCCAGCTCTTTGGGAAGCTAAGAAACAACTCGCTCTGCACAGTGCTCTTACAGCCTACCGGGAACATCTCTTACAAAGGCCTGTGAAACGCAGTTTCTTTGCAGGCCTGATCTGGCTGAAGTAGAACTTCTGCTGTGGGTGTGCTACATTGCCCTAGAGCTGAAAGGCACAACGTGCAGGCTTCTTTCCAAAGGGCGAGTTGGGCCCCAAAGCATCTTGCTTCCAGCTCTTTGGGAAGCTAAGAAACAACTCGCTCTGCACAGTGCTCTTACAGCCTACCGGGAGCATCAGTTACAAAGGCCTCTGAAATGCAGTTTCTTTGCAGGCCTAATCTGGCTGAACCAGAACTTCTGCTCTGGGTGTGCTACATTTCCCTAGAGCTGAAAGGCACAACGTTCAGGCTTCTTTCCAAAGGGCGAGTTGGGCCCCAAAGCATCTTGCTTCCAGCTCTTTGGGAAGCTAAGAAACAACTCGCTCTGCACAGTGCTTTTACAGCCTACCGGGAACATATCTTACAAAGGCAACTCAAACGCAGTTTCTTTGCAGGCCTGATCTGGCTGAAGTAGAACTTCTGCTCTGGGTGTGCTACATTGGCCTAGAGCTGAAAGGCACAACGTGCAGGCTTCTTTCCAAAGGGCGAGTTGGGCCCCAAAGCATCTTGCTTCCAGCTCTTTGGGAAGCTAAGAAACAACTCGCTCTGCACAGTGCTCTTACAGCCTACCGGGAACATCTCTTACAAAGGCCTGTCAAATGCAGTTTCTTTGCAGGCCTGATCTGGCTGAACTAGAACTTCTGCTCTGCGTGTGCTACATTGCCCTAGAGCTGAAAGGCACAACGTGCAGGCTTCTTTGCAAAGGGCGAGTTGGGCCGCAAAGCATCTTGCTTCCAGCTCCTTGGGAAGGTAACAAACAACTCGCTCTGCACAGTGCTCTTACAGCCTACCGGGAACATCCCTTACAAAGGCCTGTGAAACGCAGTTTCTTTGCAGGCCTGATCTCGCTGAAGTAGAACTTCTGCTCTGGGTGTGCTACATTGGCCTAGAGCTGAAAGGCACAAGCTGCAGGCTTCTTTCCAAAGGGCGAGTTGGGCCCCAAAGCATCTTGCTTCCAGCTCTTTGGGAAGCTAAAAAACAACACGCTCTGCACAGTGCTCTTAAAGCCTACCGGGAACATCTCATACAAAGGCCTGTCAAACGCAGTTTCTTTGAAGGCCTGATCTGGCTGAGGTAGAACTTCTGCTCTGGGTGTGCTACATGGCCCTAGAGCTGAAAGGCACAACGTGCAGGCTTCTTTCCAAAGGGCGAGTTGGGCCCCAAAGCATCTTGCTTCCAGCTCTTTGGGCTAGCTATGAAACAACTCGCTCTGCACAGTGCTCTTACAGCCTACCGGGAACATCTCTTACAAAGGCCTGTGAAACGCACTTTCTTTGCAGGCCTGATCTGGCTGAACTAGAACTTCTGCTCTGCGTGTGCTACATTGGCCTAGAGCTGAAAGGCACAACGTGCAGGCTTCTTTGCAAAGGGCGAGTTGGGCCGCAAAGCATCTTGCTTCCAGCTCCTTGGGAAGCTAAGAAACAACTCGCTCTGCACAGTGCTCTTACAGCCTACCGGGAACATCTCTTACAAAGGCCTGTGAAACGCAGTTTCTTTGCAGGCCTGATCTCGCTGAAGTAGAACTTCTGCTCTGGGTGTGCTACATTGGCCTAGAGCTGAAAGGCACAACGTGCAGGCTTCTTTCCAAAGGGCGAGTTGGGCCCCAAAGCTTCTTGCTTCCAGCTCTTTGGGCTAGCTATGAAACAACTCGCTCTGCACAGTGCTCTTACAACCTACAGGGAACATCTCTTACAAAGGCCTGTGAAACGAAGTTTCTTTGCAGGCCTGATCTGGCTGAAGTAGAACTTCTGCTCTGGGTGTGCTACATTGGCCTAGAGCTGAAAGGCACAACGTGCAGGCTTCTTTCCAAAGGGCGAGTTGGGCCCCAAAGCTTCTTGCTTCCAGCTCTTTGGGAAGCTAAGAAACAACTCGCTCAGCACAGTGCTCTTACAGCCTACCGGGAACATCTCTTACAAAGGCCTGTGAAACGCAGTTTCTTTGCAGGCCTGATCTGGATGAAGTGGAACTTCAGCTCTGGGTGTGCTACATTGGCCTAGAGCTGAAAGGCACAACGTGCAGGCTTCTTTCCAAAGGGCGAGTTGGGCCCCAAAGCATCTTGCTTCCAGTTCTTTGGGAAGCTAAGAAACAACTCGCTCTGCACAGTGCTCTTACTGCCTACCGGGAATATCTCTTACAAAGGCCTGTGAAACGCAGTTTCTTTGCAGGCCTGATTGGGCTGAAGTAGAACTTCTGCTCTGGGTGTGCTACATTGCCCTAGAGCTGAAAGGCACAACGTGCAGGCTTCTTTGCAAAGGGCGAGTTGGGCCCTAAAGCATCTTGCTTCCAGCTCTTTGGGAGGCTAAGAAACAACTCGCTCTGTACAGTGCTCTTACAGCCTACGGGGAACATCTCTTACAAAGGCCTGTGAAACGCAGTTTCTTTGCAGGCCTGATCTGGTTGAAGTAGAACTTCTGCTCTGGGTGTGCTACATTGGCCTAGAGCTGAAAGGCACAACGTGCAGGCTTCTTTCAAAAGGGCGAGTTGGGCCGCAAAGCATTTTGCTTCCAGCTCTTTGGGAAGCTAAGAAACAAGTCGCTCTGCACAGTGCTCTTACAGCCTACCGGGAACATCTCTTACAAAGGCCTGTGAAACGCAGTTTCTTTGCAGGCCTGTTCTGGCTGAACTAGAACTTCTGCTCTGCGTGTGCTACATTGCCCTAGAGCTGAAAGGCACAACGTGCAGGCTTCTTTGCAAAGGGCGAGTTGGGCCGCAAAGCATCTTGCTTCCAGCTCCTTGGGAAGCTAAGAAACTACTCGCTCTGCACAGTGCTCTTACAGCCTACCGGGAACATCTCTTACAAAGGCCTGTGAAACGCAGTTTCTTTGCAGGCCTGATGTGGCTGAAGTAGAACTTCTGCTCTGGGTGTGCTACATTGGCCTAGAGCTGAAAGGCACAACCTGCAGGCTTCTTTCCAAAGGGCGAGTTGGGCTCCAAAGCATCTTGCTTCCAGCTCTTTGGGAAGCTAAGAAACAACTCGCTCTGCACAGTGCTCTTACAGCCTACCGGGAACATCTCTTACAAAGGCCTGTGAAACGCAGTTTCTTTGCAGGCCTGATCTGGCTGAAGTAGAACTTCTGCTCTGGGTGTGCTTCATGGCCCTAGAGCTGAAAGGCACAATGTGCAGGCTTCTTTGCAAAAGGCGAGTTGGGCCCCGAAGCATCTTGCTTCCAGCTCTTTGGGCTAGCTATGAAACAACTCGCTCTGCACAGTGCTCTTACAGCCTACCGGAACCATCACTAACAAAGGCCTGTGAAATGCAGTTTCTTTGCAGGCCTGATCTGGCTGAAGTGGAACTTCTGCTCTGGGTGTGCTACATTGCCCTAGAGCTGAAGGGCACAACGTGCAGGCCTGTTTCCAAAGGGCGAGTTGGGCCCCAAAGCATCTTGCTTCCAGCTCTTTGGGCTAGCTATGAAACAACTCGCTCTGCACAGTGCTCTTACAGCCTACCGGGAGCATCAGTTACAAAGGCCTGTGAAATGCAGTTTCTTTGCAGGCCTGATCTGGCTGAAGTGGAACTTCTGCTCTGCGTGCTCTACATTGCCCTAGAGCTGAAAGGCACAACGTGCAGGCTTCTTTCCAAAGGGCGAGTTGGGCCCCAAAGCATCTTGCTTCCAGCTCTTTGGGAAGCTAAGAAACAACTCGCTCTGCACAGTGCTCTTACAGCCTACCGGGAGCATCAGCTACAAAGGCCTGTGAAACGCAGTTTCTTTGCAGGCCTGATCTGGCTGAAGTAGAACTTCTGCTCTGGGTGTGCTACATTGCCCTAGAGCTGAAAGGCACAACGTGCAGGCTTCTTTGCAAAGGGCGAGTTGGGCCCCAAAGCATCTTGCTTCCAGCTCTTTGGGAAGCTAAGAAACAACTCGCTCTGCACAGTGCTCTTACAGCCTACCGGGAACATCTCTTACAAAGGCCTGTGAAACGCAGTTTCTTTGCAGGCCTGATCTGGCTGAACTAGAACTTCTGCTCTGCGTGTGCTACATTGCCCTAGAGCTGAAAGGCACAACGTGCAGGCTTCTTTGCAAAGGGCGAGTTGGGCCGCAAAGCATCTTGCTTCCAGCTCCTTGGGAAGCTAAGAAACTACTCGCTCTGCACAGTGCTCTTACAGCCTACCGGGAACATCTCTTACAAAGGCCTGTGAAACGCAGTTTCTTTGCAGGCCTGATGTGGCTGAAGTAGAACTTCTGCTCTGGGTGTGCTACATTGGCCGAGAGCTGAAAGGCACAACGTGCAGGCTTCTTTCCAAAGGGCGAGTTGGGCCCCAAAGCATCTTGCTTCCAGCTCTTTGGGAAGCTAAGAAACAACTCGCTCTGCACAGTGCTCTTACAGCCTACCGGGAACATCTCTTACAAAGGCCTGTGAAACGCAGTTTCTTTGCAGGCCTCATCTGGCTGAAGTAGAACTTCTGCTCTGGGTGTGCTTCATGGCCCTAGAGCTGAAAGGCACAATGTGCAGGCTTCTTTGCAAAAGGCGAGTTGGGCCCCAAAGCATCTTGCTTCCAGCTCTTTGGGCTAGCTATGGAACAACTCGCTCTGCACAGTGCTCTTACAGCCTACCGGGAGCATCAGTTACAAAGGCCTGTGAAATGCAGTTTCTTTGCAGGCCTGATCTGGCTGAACTAGAACTTCTGCTCTGGGTGTGCTACATGGCGCTAGAGCTGAAAGGCACAACGTGCAGGCTTCGTTCCAAAGGGCGAGTTGAGCCCAAAGCATCTTGCTTCCAGCTCTTTGGGAAGCTAAGAAACAACTCGCTCTGCACAGTGCTCTTACAGCCTACCGGGAACATCTCTTACAAAGGCCTGTGAAACGCAGTTTCTTTGCAGGCCTGATCTGGCTGCAGTGGAACTTCTGCTCTGGGTGCTCTACATTGCCCTAGAGCTGAAAGGCACAACGTGCAGGCTTCTTTCCAAAGGGCGAGTTGGGCCGGAAAGCATCTTGCTTCCAGCTCTTTGGTAAGCTAAGAAACAACTCGCTCTGCACAGTGCTCTTACAGCCTACCGGGAACATCTCTTACAAAGGCCTGTGAAACTCAGTTTCTTGGCAGGCCTGAACTGGCTGATGTAGAACTTCTGCTCTGGGTGTGCTACATTGGCCTAGAGCTGAAAGGCACAACGTGCAGGCTTCTTTCCAAAGGGCGAGTTGGGCCCCAAAGCATCTTGCTTCCAGCTCCTTGGGAAGCTAAGAAAGAACACGCTCTGCACAGTGCTCTTACAGCCTACCGGGAACATCTATTACAAAGGCCTGTGAAACGCAGTTTCTTTGCAGGCCTGATCTGGCTGAAGTGGAACTTCTGCTCTGGGTGTGCTACATTGCCCTAGAGCTGAAAGGCACAACGTGCAGGCTTCTTTCCAAAGGGCGAGTTGGGCCCCAAAGCATCTTGCTTCCAGCTCTTTGGGCTAGCTATGAAACAACTCGCTCTGCACAGTGCTCTTACAGCCTACCGGGAGCATCACTACAAAGGCCTGTGAAATGCAGTTTCTTTGCAGGCCTGATCTGGCTGAAGTAGAACTTCTGCTCTGGGTGTGCTACATTGCCCTAGAGCTGAAAGGAACAACGTGCAGGCTTCTTTCCAAAGGGCGAGTTGGGCCGGAAAGCATCTTGCTTCCAGCTCTTTGGGAAGCTAAGAAACAACTCGCTCTGCACAGTGCTCTTACAGCCTACCGGGAACATCTCTTACAAAGGCCTGTGAAACGCACTTTCTTTGCAGGCCTGATCTGGCTCAAGTGGAACTTCTGCTCTGGGTGTGCTACATTGCCCTAGAGCTGAAAGGGACAACGTGCAGGCTTCTTTCCAAAGGGCGAGTTGGGCCCCAAAGCATCTCGCTTCCAGCTCCTTGGGAAGCTAAGAAGCAACACGCTCTGCACAGTGCTCTTACAGCCTACCGGGAACATCTCTTACAAAGGCCTGTGAAACGCAGTTTCCTTGCAGGCCTGATCTGGCTGAGGTAGAACTTCTGCTCTGGGTGTGCAACATTGGCCTAGAGCTGAAAGGCACAACGTGCAGGCTTCTTTCCAAAGGGCGAGTTGGGCCCCAAAGCATCTTGCTTCCAGCTCTTTGGGAAGCTAAGAAACAACTCGCTCTGCACAGTGCTCTTACAGCCTACCGGGAACATCTCTTACAAAGGCCTGTGAAACGAGTTTCTTTGCAGGCCTGACATGGCTGAAGCAGAACTTCTGCTCTGGGTGTTCTACATTGGCCCTGAGCTGAAAGGCACAACGTGCAGGCTTCTTTCCAAAGGGCGAGTTGGGCCCCAAAGCATCTTGCTTCCAGCTCCTTGGGAAGCTAAGAAACAAGTCGCTCTGCACAGTGCTCTTACAGCCTACCGGGAACATCTCTTACAAAGGCCTGTGAAACGCAGTTTCTTTGCAGGCCTCATCTGGCTGAAGTAGAACTTCTGCTCTGGGTGTGCTACATTGGCCTACAGCTGAAAGGCACAACGTGCAGGCTTCTTTCCAAAGGGCGAGTTGGGCCCCAAAGCATCTTGCTTCCAGCTCTTTGGGAAGCTAAGAAACAACTCGCTCTGCACAGAGCTCTTACAGCCTACCGGGAACATCTCTTACAAAGGCCTGTGAAACGCAGTTTCTTTGCAGGCCTGATGTGGCTGAAGTAGAACTTCTGCTCTGGGTGTGCTACATTGGCCTAGAGCTGAAAGGCACAACCTGCAGGCTTCTTTCCAAAGGGCGAGTTGGGCTCCAAAGCATCTTGCTTCCAGCTCTTTGGGAAGCTAAGAAACAACTCGCTCTGCACAGTGCTCTTACAGCCTACCGGGAACATCTCTTACAAAGGCCTGTGAAACGCAGTTTCTTTGCAGGCCTGATCTGGCTGAAGTAGAACTTCTGCTCTGGGTGTGCTTCATGGCCCTAGAGCTGAAAGGCACAATGTGCAGGCTTCTTTGCAAAAGGCGAGTTGGGCCCCGAAGCATCTTGCTTCCAGCTCTTTGGGCTAGCTATGAAACAACTCGCTCTGCACAGTGCTCTTACAGCCTACCGGAACCATCACTAACAAAGGCCTGTGAAATGCAGTTTCTTTGCAGGCCTGATCTGGCTGAAGTGGAACTTCTGCTCTGGGTGTGCTACATTGCCCTAGAGCTGAAGGGCACAACGTGCAGGCCTGTTTCCAAAGGGCGAGTTGGGCCCCAAAGCATCTTGCTTCCAGCTCTTTGGGCTAGCTATGAAACAACTCGCTCTGCACAGTGCTCTTACAGCCTACCGGGAGCATCAGTTACAAAGGCCTGTGAAATGCAGTTTCTTTGCAGGCCTGATCTGGCTGAAGTGGAACTTCTGCTCTGCGTGCTCTACATTGCCCTAGAGCTGAAAGGCACAACGTGCAGGCTTCTTTCCAAAGGGCGAGTTGGGCCCCAAAGCATCTTGCTTCCAGCTCTTTGGGAAGCTAAGAAACAACTCGCTCTGCACAGTGCTCTTACAGCCTACCGGGAGCATCAGCTACAAAGGCCTGTGAAACGCAGTTTCTTTGCAGGCCTGATCTGGCTGAAGTAGAACTTCTGCTCTGGGTGTGCTACATTGCCCTAGAGCTGAAAGGCACAACGTGCAGGCTTCTTTGCAAAGGGCGAGTTGGGCCCCAAAGCATCTTGCTTCCAGCTCTTTGGGAAGCTAAGAAACAACTCGCTCTGCACAGTGCTCTTACAGCCTACCGGGAACATCTCTTACAAAGGCCTGTGAAACGCAGTTTCTTTGCAGGCCTGATCTGGCTGAACTAGAACTTCTGCTCTGCGTGTGCTACATTGCCCTAGAGCTGAAAGGCACAACGTGCAGGCTTCTTTGCAAAGGGCGAGTTGGGCCGCAAAGCATCTTGCTTCCAGCTCCTTGGGAAGCTAAGAAACTACTCGCTCTGCACAGTGCTCTTACAGCCTACCGGGAACATCTCTTACAAAGGCCTGTGAAACGCAGTTTCTTTGCAGGCCTGATGTGGCTGAAGTAGAACTTCTGCTCTGGGTGTGCTACATTGGCCTAGAGCTGAAAGGCACAACGTGCAGGCTTCTTTCCAAAGGGCGAGTTGGGCCCCAAAGCATCTTGCTTCCAGCTCTTTGGGAAGCTAAGAAACAACTCGCTCTGCACAGTGCTCTTACAGCCTACCGGGAACATCTCTTACAAAGGCCTGTGAAACGCAGTTTCTTTGCAGGCCTCATCTGGCTGAAGTAGAACTTCTGCTCTGGGTGTGCTTCATGGCCCTAGAGCTGAAAGGCACAATGTGCAGGCTTCTTTGCAAAAGGCGAGTTGGGCCCCAAAGCATCTTGCTTCCAGCTCTTTGGGCTAGCTATGGAACAACTCGCTCTGCACAGTGCTCTTACAGCCTACCGGGAGCATCAGTTACAAAGGCCTGTGAAATGCAGTTTCTTTGCAGGCCTGATCTGGCTGAACTAGAACTTCTGCTCTGGGTGTGCTACATGGCGCTAGAGCTGAAAGGCACAACGTGCAGGCTTCGTTCCAAAGGGCGAGTTGAGCCCAAAGCATCTTGCTTCCAGCTCTTTGGGAAGCTAAGAAACAACTCGCTCTGCACAGTGCTCTTACAGCCTACCGGGAACATCTCTTACAAAGGCCTGTGAAACGCAGTTTCTTTGCAGGCCTGATCTGGCTGCAGTGGAACTTCTGCTCTGGGTGCTCTACATTGCCCTAGAGCTGAAAGGCACAACGTGCAGGCTTCTTTCCAAAGGGCGAGTTGGGCCGGAAAGCATCTTGCTTCCAGCTCTTTGGTAAGCTAAGAAACAACTCGCTCTGCACAGTGCTCTTACAGCCTACCGGGAACATCTCTTACAAAGGCCTGTGAAACTCAGTTTCTTGGCAGGCCTGAACTGGCTGATGTAGAACTTCTGCTCTGGGTGTGCTACATTGGCCTAGAGCTGAAAGGCACAACGTGCAGGCTTCTTTCCAAAGGGCGAGTTGGGCCCCAAAGCATCTTGCTTCCAGCTCCTTGGGAAGCTAAGAAAGAACACGCTCTGCACAGTGCTCTTACAGCCTACCGGGAACATCTATTACAAAGGCCTGTGAAACGCAGTTTCTTTGCAGGCCTGATCTGGCTGAAGTGGAACTTCTGCTCTGGGTGTGCTACATTGCCCTAGAGCTGAAAGGCACAACGTGCAGGCTTCTTTCCAAAGGGCGAGTTGGGCCCCAAAGCATCTTGCTTCCAGCTCTTTGGGCTAGCTATGAAACAACTCGCTCTGCACAGTGCTCTTACAGCCTACCGGGAGCATCACTACAAAGGCCTGTGAAATGCAGTTTCTTTGCAGGCCTGATCTGGCTGAAGTAGAACTTCTGCTCTGGGTGTGCTACATTGCCCTAGAGCTGAAAGGAACAACGTGCAGGCTTCTTTCCAAAGGGCGAGTTGGGCCGGAAAGCATCTTGCTTCCAGCTCTTTGGGAAGCTAAGAAACAACTCGCTCTGCACAGTGCTCTTACAGCCTACCGGGAACATCTCTTACAAAGGCCTGTGAAACGCACTTTCTTTGCAGGCCTGATCTGGCTCAAGTGGAACTTCTGCTCTGGGTGTGCTACATTGCCCTAGAGCTGAAAGGGACAACGTGCAGGCTTCTTTCCAAAGGGCGAGTTGGGCCCCAAAGCATCTCGCTTCCAGCTCCTTGGGAAGCTAAGAAGCAACACGCTCTGCACAGTGCTCTTACAGCCTACCGGGAACATCTCTTACAAAGGCCTGTGAAACGCAGTTTCCTTGCAGGCCTGATCTGGCTGAGGTAGAACTTCTGCTCTGGGTGTGCAACATTGGCCTAGAGCTGAAAGGCACAACGTGCAGGCTTCTTTCCAAAGGGCGAGTTGGGCCCCAAAGCATCTTGCTTCCAGCTCTTTGGGAAGCTAAGAAACAACTCGCTCTGCACAGTGCTCTTACAGCCTACCGGGAACATCTCTTACAAAGGCCTGTGAAACGAGTTTCTTTGCAGGCCTGACATGGCTGAAGCAGAACTTCTGCTCTGGGTGTTCTACATTGGCCCTGAGCTGAAAGGCACAACGTGCAGGCTTCTTTCCAAAGGGCGAGTTGGGCTCCAAAGCATCTTGCTTCCAGCTCCTTGGGAAGCTAAGAAACAACACGCTCTGCACAGTGCTCTTACAGCCTACCGGGAACATCTATTACAAAGGCCTGTGAAACGCAGTTTCGTTGCAGGCCTGATGTGGCTGAAATAGAACTTCTGCTCTGGGTGTTCTACATTGGCCTAGAGCTGAAAGGCACAACGTGCAGGCTTCTTTCCAAAGGGCGAGTTGGGCCCCAAAGCATCTTGCTTCCAGCTCTTTGGGAAGCTAAGAAACAACTCGCTCTGCACAGTGCTCTTACAGCCTACCGGGAACATCTCTTACAAAGGCCTGTGAAACGCAGTTTCTTTGCAGGCCTGATCTGGCTGAAGTAGAACTTCTGCTCTGGGTGTGCGACATGGCCCTAGAGCTGAAAGGCACAACGTGCAGGCTTCTTTCCAAAGGGTGATTTGGGCCCCAAAGCATCTTGCTTCCAGCTCTTTGGGCTAGCTATGAAACAACTCGCTCTGCACAGTGCTCTTACAGCCTACCGGGAGCATCAGTTACAAAGGCCTGTGAAATGCAGTTTCTTTGCAGGCCTGATCTGGCTGAACTAGAACTTCTGCTCTGGGTGTGCTACATGGCCCTAGAGCTGAAAGGCACAACGTGCAGGCTTCTTTCCAAAGGGCGAGTTGGGCCCCAAAGCATCTTGCTTCCAGCTCTTTGGGAAGCTAAGAAACAACTCGCTCTGCACAGTGCTCTTACAGCCTACGGGGAACATCTCTTACTAAAGCCTGTGAAACGCAGTTTCTTTGCAGGCCTGATCTGGCTGAAGTGGAACTTCTGCTCTGGGTGCTCTACATTGCCCTAGAGCTGAAAGGCACAACGTGCAGGCTTCTTTCCAAAGGGCGAGTTGGGCCCCAAAGCATCTTGCTTCCAGCTCTTTGGGAAGCTAAGAAACAACTCGCTCTGCACAGTGCTCTTACAGCCTACTGGGAACATCTCTTACAAAGGCCTGTGAAACGCAGTTTCTTTGCAGGCCTGATCTGGCTGATGTAGAACTTCTGCTCTGGGTGTGCTACATTGCCCTAGAGCTGAAAGGCACAACGTGCAGGCTTCTTTCCAAAGGGCGAGTTGGGCCCCAAAGCATCTTGCTTCCAGCTCCTTGGGAAGCTAAGAAACAACTCGCTCTGCACAGTGCTCTTACAGCCTACCGGGAACATCTCTTACAAAGGCCTGTGAAACGAGTTTCTTTGCAGGCCTGATCTGGCTGAAGTGGAACTTCTGACCTGGGTGTGCTACATTGCCCTAGAGCTCAAAGGCACAACGTGCAGGCTTCTTTCCAAAGGGCGAGTTGGGCCCCAAAGCATCTTGCTTCCAGCTCTTTGGGAAGCTAAGAAACAACTCGCTCTGCACAGTGCTCTTACAGCCTACCGGGAACATCTCTTACAAAGGCCTCTCAAACGCAGTTTCTTTGCAGGCCTGATCTGGCTGAAGTAGAACTTCTGCTGTGGGTGTGCTACATTGGCCTAGAGCTGAAAGGCACAACGTGCAGGCTTCTTTCCAAAGGGCGAGTTGGGCCCCAAAGCATCTTGCTTCCAGCTCTTTGGGAAGCTAAGACACAACTCGCTCTGCACAGTGCTCTTGCAGCCTACCGGGAGCATCAGTTACAAAGGCCTGTGAAATGCAGTTTCTTTGCAGGCCTAATCTGGCTGAACCAGAACTTCTGCTCTGGGTGTGCTACATTTCCCTAGAGCTGAAAGGCACAACGTTCAGGCTTCTTTCCAAAGGGCGAGTTGGGCCCCAAAGCATCTTGCTTCCAGCTCTTTGGGAAGCTAAGAAACAACTCGCTCTGCACAGTGCTCTTACAGCCTACCGGGAACATCTCTTACAAAGGCCTGTCAAATGCAGTTTCTTTGCAGGCCTGATCTGGCTGAACTAGAACTTCTGCTCTGCGTGTGCTACATTGCCCTAGAGCTGAAAGGCACAACGTGCAGGCTTCTTTGCAAAGGGCGAGTTGGGCCGCAAAGCATCTTGCTTCCAGCTCCTTGGGAAGGTAACAAACAACTCGCTCTGCACAGTGCTCTTACAGCCTACCGGGAACATCCCTTACAAAGGCCTGTGAAACGCAGTTTCTTTGCAGTCCTCATCTCGATGAAGTAGAACTTCTGCTCTGGGTGTGCTACATTGCCCTAGAGCTGAAAGGCACAACGTGCAGGCTTCTTTCCAAAGGGCGAGTTGGGCCCCAAAGCATCTTGCTTCCAGCTCTTTGGGAAGCTAAGAAACAACTCGCTCTGCACAGTGCTCTTACAGCCTACGGGGAACATCTCTTACAAAGGCCTGTGAAACGCAGTTTCTTTGCAGGCCTGATCTGGGTGAAGTAGAACTTCTGCTCTGGGTGTGCTACATTGGCCTAGAGCTGAAAGGCACAACGTGCAGGCTTCTTTCAAAAGGGCGAGTTGGGCCGCAAAGCATCTTGCTTCCAGCTCTTTGGGAAGCTAAGAAACAAGTCGCTCTGCACAGTGCTCTTACAGCCTACCGGGAACATCTCTTACAAAGGCCTGTGAAACGCAGTTTCTTTGCAGGCCTGATCTGGCTGAACTAGAACTTCTGCTCTGCGTGTGCTACATTGCCCTAGAGCTGAAAGGCACAACGTGCATGCTTCTTTGCAAAGGGCGAGTTGGGCCGCAAAGCATCTTGCTTCCAGCTCCTTGGGAAGCTAAGAAACTACTCGCTCTGCACAGTGCTCTTACAGCCTACCGGGAACATCTCTTACAAAGGCCTGTGAAACGCAGTTTCTTTGCAGGCCTGATGTGGCTGAAGTAGAACTTCTGCTCTGGGTGTGCTACATTGGCCTAGAGCTGAAAGGCACAACCTGCAGGCTTCTTTCCAAAGGGCGAGTTGGGCCCCAGAGCGTCTTGCTTCCAGCTCTTTGGGAAGCTAAGAAACAACTCGCTCTGCACAGTGCTCTTACAGCCTACCGGGAACATCTCTTACAAAGGCCTGTGAAACGCAGTTTCTTTGCAGGCCTGATCTGGCTGAAGTAGAACTTCTGCTCTGGGTGTGCTTCATGGCCCTAGAGCTGAAAGGCACAATGTGCAGGCTTCTTTGCAAAAGGCGAGTTGGGCCCCGAAGCATCTTGCTTCCAGCTCTTTGGGCTAGCTATGAAACAACTCGCTCTGCACAGTGCTCTTACAGCCTACCGGAACCATCACTAACAAAGGCCTGTGAAATGCAGTTTCTTTGCAGGCCTGATCTGGCTGAAGTGGAACTTCTGCTCTGCGTGCTCTACATTGCCCTAGAGCTGAAAGGCACAACGTGCACGCTTCTTTCCAAAGGGCGAGTTGGGCCCCAAAGCATCTTGCTTCCAGCTCTTTGGGAAGCTAAGAAACAACTCGCTCTGCACAGTGCTCTTACAGCCTACCGGGAGCATCAGCTACAAAGGCCTGTGAAACGCAGTTTCTTTGCAGGCCTGATCTGGCTGAAGTAGAACTTCTGCTCTGGGTGTGCTACATTGGCCTAGAGCTGAAAGGCACAACGTGCAGGCTTCTTTGCAAAGGGCGAGTTGGGCCCCAAAGCATCTTGCTTCCAGCTCTTTGGGAAGCTAAGAAACAACTCGCTCTGCACAGTGCTCTTACACCCTAACGGGAACATCGCTTACAAAGGCCTGTGAAACGCAGTTTCTTTGCAGGCCTGATCTGGCTGATGTAGAACTTCTGCTCTGGGTGTGCTACATTGGCCTAGAGCTGAAAGGCACAACGTGCAGGCTTCTTTCCAAAGGGCGAGTTGGGCCCCAAAGCATCTTGCTTCCAGCTCTTTGGGCTAGCCATGAAACAACTCGCTCTGCAGAGTGCTCTTACAGCCTACCGGGAGCATCACTACAAAGGCCTGCGAAATGCAGTTTCTTTGCAGGCCTGATCTGGCTGAAGTAGAACTTCTGCTCTGGGTGTTCTACATTGCCCTAGAGCTGAAAGGAACAACGTGCAGGCTTCTTTCCAAAGGGCGAGTTGGGCCGCAAATCATCTTGCTTCCAGCTCTTTGGGAAGCTGAGAAACAACTCGCTCTGCACAGTGCTCTCACAGCCTACCGGGAACATCTCTTACAAAGGCCTGTGAAAGGCAGTTTCTTTGCAGGCCTGATCTGGCTGAAGTGGAACTTCTGCTCTGGGTGTGCTACATTGGCCTAGAGCTGAAAGGCACAACGTGCAGGCTTCTTTGCAAAGGGCGAGTTGGGCCCCAAAGCATCTTGCTTCCAGCTCTTTGGGAAGCTAAGAAACAACTCGCTCTGCACAGTGCTCTTACAGCCTACCGGGAACATCTCTTACAAAGGCCTGTGAAACGCAGTTTCTTTGCAGGCCTGATCTGGCTGAAGTGGAACTTCTGCTCTGGGTGTGCTACATTGCCCTAGAGCTGAAAGGCACAACGTGCAGGCTTCTTTCCAAAGGGCGAGTTGGGCCCCAAAGCATCTTGCTTCCAGCTCTTTGGGAAGCTAAGAAACAACTCGCTCTGCACAGTGCTCTTACAGCCTACCGGGAGCATCAGTTACAAAGGCCTGTGAAATGCAGTTTCTTTGCAGGCCTAATCTGGCTGAACCAGAACTTCTGCTCTGGCTGTGCTACATTTCCCTAGAGCTGAAAGGCACAACGTGCAGGCTTCTTTCCAAAGGGCGAGTTGGGCCCCAAAGCATCTTGCTTCCAGCTCTTTGGGAAGCTAAGAAACAACTCGCTCTGCACAGTGCTTTTACAGCCTACCGGGAACATCTCTTACAAAGGCATCTCAAACGCAGTTTCTTTGCAGGCCTGATCTGGCTGAAGTAGAACTTCTGCTCTGTGTGTGCTACATTGGCCTAGAGCTGAAAGGCACAACGTGCAGGCTTCTTTCCAAAGGGCGAGTTGGGCCCCAAAGCATCTTGCTTCCAGCTCTTTGGGAAGCTAAGAAACAACTCGCTCTGCACAGTGCTCTTACAGCCTACCGGGAACATCTCTTACAAAGGCCTGTGAAACGCACTTTCTTTGCAGGCCTGATCTGGCTGAACTAGAACTTCTGCTCTGCGTGTGCTACATTGCCATAGAGCTGAAAGGCACAACGTGCAGGCTTCTTTGCAAAGGGCGAGTTGGGCCGCAAAGCATCTTGCTTCCAGCTCTTTGGGAAGCTAAGAAACAACTCGCTCTGCACAGTGCTCTTACAGCCTACCGGGAACATCTCTTACAAAGGCCTGTGAAACGCAGTTTCTTTGCAGGCCTGATCTCGCTGAAGTAGAACTTCTGCTCTGGGTGGGCTACATTGGCCTAGAGCTGAAAGGCACAAAGCGCAGGCTTCTTTAGAAAGGGCGAGTTGGGCCCCAAAGCATCTTGCTTCCAGCTCTTTGGGCTAGCTATGAAACAACTCGCTCTGCACAGTGCTCTTACAGCCTACAGGGAACATCTCTTACAAAGGCCTGTGAAACGCAGTTTCTTTGCAGGCCTGATCTGGCTGAAGTAGAACTTCTGCTCTGGGTGTGCTACATTGGCCTAGAGCTGAAAGGCACAACGTGCAGGCTTCTTTCCAAAGGGCGAGTTGGGCCCCAAAGCTTCTTGCTTCCAGATCTTTGGGAAGGTAAGAAACAACTCGCTCTGCACAGTGCTCTTACAGCCTACCGGGAACATCTCTTACAAAGGCCTGTGAAACGCAGTTTCTTTGCAGGCCTGATCTGGATGAAGTGGAACTTCTGCTCTGGGTGTGCTACATTGCCCTAGAGCTGAAAGGCACAACGTGCAGGCTTCTTTCCAAAGGGCGAGTTGGGCCCCAAAGCGTCTTGCTTCCAGCTCTTTGGGAAGCTAAGAAACAACTCGCTCTGCACAGTGCTCTTACTGCCTACCGGGAATATCTCTTACAAAGGCCTGTGAAACGCAGTTTCTTTGCAGGCCTGATTGGGCTGAAGTAGAACTTCTGCTCTGGGTGTGCTACATTGCCCTAGAGCTGAAAGGCACAACGTGCAGGCTTCTTTGCAAAGGGCGAGTTGGGCCGCAAAGCATTTTGCTTCCAGCTCCTTGGGAAGCTAAGAAACTACTCGCTCTGCACAGTGCTCTTACAGCTTACCGGGAACATCTCTTACAAAGGCCTGTGAAACGCAGTTTCTTTGCAGGCCTGATGTGGCTGAAGTAGAACTTCTGCTCTGGGTGTGCTACATTGGCCTAGAGCTGAAAGGCACAACATGCAGGCTTCTTTCCAAAGGGCGAGTTGGGCCCCAAAGCATCTTGCTTCCAGCTCTTTGGGAAGCTAAGAAACAACTCGCTCTGCACAGTGCTCTTACAGCCTACCGGGAACATCTCTTACAAAGGCCTGTGAAACGCAGTTTCTTTGCAGGCCTCATCTGGCTGAAGTAGAACTTCTGCTCTGGGTGTGCTTCATGGCCCTAGAGCTGAAAGGCACAATGTGCAGGCTTCTTTGCAAAAGGCGAGTTGGGCCCCAAAGCATCTTGCTTCCAGCTCTTTGGGCTAGCTATGAAACAACTCGCTCTGCACAGTGCTCTTACAGCCTACCGGAACCATCACTAACAAAGGCCTGTGAAATGCAGTTTCTTTGCAGGCCTGATAACGCTGAACTAGAACTTCTGCTCTGGGTGTGCTACCTTGCCCTAGAGCTGAAGGGCACAACGTGCAGGCCTGTTTCCAAAGGGCGAGTTGGGCCCCAAAGCATCTTGCTTCCAGCTCTTTGGGCTAGCCATGAAACAACTCGCTCTGCACAGTGCTCTTACAGCCTACCGGGAGCATCAGTTACAAAGGCCTGTGAAATGCAGTTTCTTTGCAGGCCTGATCTGGCTGAACTAGAACTTCTGCTCTGGGTGTGCTACATGGCGCTAGAGCTGAAAGGCACAACGTGCAGGCTTCGTTCCAAAGGGCGAGTTGGGCCCAAAGCATCTTGCTTCCAGCTCTTTGGGAAGCTAAGTAACAACTCGCTCTGCACAGTGCTCTTACAGCCTACCGGGAACATCTCTTACAAAGGCCTGTGAAACGCAGTTTCTTTGCAGGCCTGATCTGGCTGCAGTGGAACTTCTGCTCTGGGTGCTCTACATTACCCTAGAGCTGAAAGGCACAACGTGCAGGCTTCTTTCCAAAGGGCGAGTTGGGCCCCAAAGCATCTTGCTTCCAGCTCTTTAGGAAGCTAAGAAACAACTCGCTCTGCACAGTGCTCTTACAGCCTACCGGGAACATCTCTTACAAAGGCCTGTGAAACGCAGTTTCTTTGCAGGCCTGATCTGGCTGATGTAGAACTTCTGCTCTGGGTGTGCTACATTTCCCTAGAGCTGAAAGGCACAACGTGCAGGCTTCTTTCCAAAGGGCGAGTTGGGCCCCAAAGCATCTTGCTTCCAGCTCTTTGGGCTAGCTATGAAACAACTCGCTCTGCACAGTGCTCTTACAGCCTACCGGGAGCATCACTACAAAGGCCTGTGAAATGCAGTTTCTTTGCAGGCCTGATCTGGCTGAAGTAGAACTTCTGCTCTGGGTGTGCTACATTGCCCTAGAGCTGAAAGGAACAACGTGCAGGCTTCTTTCCAAAGGGCGAGTTGGGCCGGAAAGCATCTTGCTTCCAGCTCTTTGGGAAGCTAAGAAACAACTCGCTCTGCACAGTGCTCTTACAGCCTACCGGGAACATCTCTTACAAAGGCCTGTGAAACTCAGTTTCTTGGCAGGCCTGATCTGGCTGATGTAGAACTTCTGCTCTGGGTGTGCTACATTGCCCTAGAGCTGAAAGGCACAATGTGCAGGCTTCTTTACAAAGGGCGAGTTGGGCCCCAAAGCATCTTGCTTCCAGCTCCTTGGGAAGCTAATAAAGAACACGCTCTGCACAGTGCTCTTACAGCCTACCGGGAACATCTATTACAAAGGCCTGTGAAACGCAGTTTCTTTGCAGGCCTGATCTGGCTGAAGTGGAACTTCTGCTCTGGGTGTGCTACATTGCCCTAGAGCTGAAAGGCACAACGTGCAGGCTTCTTTCCAAAGGGCGATTTGGGCACCAAAGCATCTTGCTTCCAGCTCTTTGGGAAGATAAGAAACAGCTCGCTCTGCACAGTGCTCTTACAGCCTACCGGGAACATCTCTTACAAAGGCCTGTGAAACGCACTTTCTTTGCAGGCCTGATCTGGCTCAAGTGGAACTTCTGCTCTGGGTGTGCTACATTGCCCTAGAGCTGAAAGGGACAACGTGCAGGCTTCTTTCCAAAGGGCGAGTTGGGCCCCAAAGCATCTCGCTTCCAGCTCCTTGGGAAGCTAAGAAGCAACACGCTCTGCACAGTGCTCTTACAGCCTACCGGGAACATCTCTTACAAAGGCCTGTGAAACGCAGTTTCTTTGCAGGCCTGATCTGGCTGAGGTAGAACTTCTGCTCTGGGTGTGCTACATTGGCCTAGAGCTGAAAGGCACAACGTGCAGGCTTCTTTCCAAAGGGCGAGTTGGGCCCCAAAGCATCTTGCTTCCAGCTCTTTGGGCTAGCTATGTAACAACTCGCTCTGCACAGTGCTCTTACAGCCTACCGGGAACATCTCTTACAAAGGCCTGTGAAACGAAGTTTCTTTGCAGGCCTGATCTGGCTGAAGTAGAACTTCTGCTCTGGGTGTGCTACATTGGCCTAGAGCTGAAAGGCACAACGTGCAGGCTTCTTTCCAAAAGGCGAGTAGGGCCCCAAAGCTTCTTGCTTCCAGCTCTTTGGGAAGCTAAGAAACAACTCGCTCTGCACAGTGCTCTTACAGCCTACCGGGAACATCTCTTACAAAGGCCTGTGAAACGCAGTTTCTTTGCAGGCCTGATCTGGCTGAAGTGGAACTTCTGCTCTGGGTGTGCTACATTGCCCTAGAGCTGAAAGGCACAACGTGCAGGCTTCTTTCCAAAGGGCGAGTTGGGCCCCAAAGCATCTTGCTTCCAGCTCCTTGGGAAGCTAAGAAACAACACGCTCTGCACAGTTCTCTTACAGCCTACCGGGAACATCTATTACAAAGGCCTGTGAAAACCAGTTTCTTTGCAGGCCTGATCTGGCTGAAGTGGAACTTCTGCTCTGGGTGTGCTACATTGGCCTAGAGCTGAAAGGCACAACGTGCAGGCTTCTTTACAAAGGGCGAGTTGGGCCCCAAAGCATCTTGCTTCCAGCTCTTTGGGAAGCTAAGAAACAACTCGCTCTGCACAGTGCTCTTACAGCCTACCGGGAACATCTCTTACAAAGGCCTGTGAAACGCAGTTTCTTTGCAGGCCTGATCTGGCTGAAGTAGAACTTCTGCTCTGGGTGTGCGACATGGCCCTAGAGCTGAAAGGCACAACGTGCAGGCTTCTTTCCAAAGGGTGAGTTGGGCCCCAAAGCATCTTGCTTCCAGCTCTTTGGGCTATCTATGAAACAACTCGCTCTGCACAGTGCTCTTACAGCCTACCGGGAGCATCAGTTACAAAGGCCTGTGAAATGCAGTTTCTTTGCAGGCCTGATCTGGCTGAAGTAGAACTTCTGCTCTGGGTGTGCTACATGGCCCTAGAGCTGAAAGGCACAACGTGCAGGCTTCTTTCCAAAGGGCGAGTTGGGCCCCAAAGCATCTTGCTTCCAGCTCTTTGGGAAGCTAAGAAACAACTCGCTCTGCACAGTGCTCTTACAGCCTACCGGGAACATCTCTTACAAAGGCCTGTGAAACGCAGTTTCTTTGCAGGCCTGATCTGGCTGATGTAGAACTTCTGCTCTGGGTGTGCTACATTGGCCTAGAGCTGAAAGGCACAACGTGCAGGCTTCTTTCCAAAGGGCGAGTTGGGCCCCAAAGCATCTTGCTTCCAGCTCTTTGGGCTAGCCATGAAACAACTCGCTCTGCAGAGTGCTCTTACAGCCTACCGGGAGCATCACTACAAAGGCCTGTGAAATGCAGTTTCTTTGCAGGCCTGATCTGGCTGAAGTAGAACTTCTGCTTTGGGTGTGCTACATTGCCCTAGAGCTGAAAGGAACAACGTGCAGGCTTCTTTCCAAAGGGCGAGTTGGGCCGCAAAGCATCTTGCTTCCAGCTCTTTGGGAAGCTGAGAAACAACTCGCTCTGCACAGTGCTCTCACAGCCTACCGGGAACATCTCTTACAAAGGCCTGTGAAACGCAGTTTCTTTGCAGGCCTGATCTGGCTGAAGTGGAACTTCTGCTCTGGGTGTGCTACATTGCCCTAGAGCTGAAAGGCACAACGTGCAGGCTTCTTTCCAAAGGGCGAGTTGGGCCCCAAAGAATCTTGCTTCCAGCTCTTTGGGCAGCTAAGAAACAACTCGCTCTGCACAGTGCTGTTACTGCCTACCGGGAAAATCTCTTACAAAGGCCTGTGAAACGCAGTTTCTTTGCAGGCCTGATATGGCTGAAGTAGAACTTCTGCTCTGGGTGTGCTACATTGGCCTAGAGCTGAAAGGCACAACGTGCAGTCTTCTTTGCAAAGGGCGAGTTGGGCCCCAAAGCATCTTGCTTCCAGCTCTTTGGGAAGCTAAGAAACAACTCGCTCTGCACAGTGCTCTTACAGCCTACCGGGAACATCTCTTACAAAGGCCTGTGAAACGCAGTTTCTTTGCAGGCCTGATCTGGCTGAAGTGGAACTTCTGCTCTGGGTGTGCTACATTGCCCTAGAGCTGAAAGGCACAACGTGCAGGCTTCTTTCCAAAGGGCGAGTTGGGCCCCAAAGCATCTTGCTTCCAGCTCTTTGGGAAGCTAAGAAACAACTCGCTCTGCACAGTGCTTTTACAGCCTACAGGGAACATCTCTTACAAAGGCATCTCAAACGCAGTTTCTTTGCAGGCCTGATCTGGCTGAAGTAGAACTTCTGCTCTGTGTGTGCTACATTGGCCTAGAGCTGAAAGGCACAACGTGCAGGCTTCTTTCCAAAGGGCGAGTTGGGCCCCAAAGCATCTTGCTTCCAGCTCTTTGGGAAGCTAAGAAACAACTCGCTCTGCACAGTGCTCTTACAGCCTACCGGGAACATCTCTTACAAAGGCCTGTGAAACGCACTTTCTTTGCAGGCCTGATCTGGCTGAACTAGAACTTCTGCTCTGCGTGTGCTACATTGCCCTAGAGCTGAAAGGCACAACGTGCAGGCTTCTTTGCAAAGGGCGAGTTGGGCCGCAAAGCATCTTGCTTCCAGCTCCTTGGGAAGCTAAGAAACAACTCGCTCTGCACAGTGCTCTTACAGCCTACCGGGAACATCTCTTACAAAGTCCTGTCAAACGCAGTTTCTTTGCAGGCCTGATCTCGCTGAAGTAGAACTTCTGCTCTGGGTGTGCTACATTGGCCTAGAGCTGAAAGGCACAACGTGCAGGCTTCTTTACAAAGGGCGAGTTGGGCCCCAAAGCATCTTGCTTCCAGCTCTTTGATCTAGCTATGAAACAACTCGCTCTGCACAGTGCTCTTACAACCTACAGGGAACATCTCTTACAAAGGCCTGTGAAACGAAGTTTCTTTGCAGGCCTGATCTGGCTGAAGTAGAACTTCTGCTCTGGGTGTGCTACATTGGCCTAGAGCTGAAAGGCACAACGTGCAGGCTTCTTTCCAAAGGGCGAGTTGGGCCCCAAAGCTTCTTCCTTCCAGCTCTTTGGGAAGCTAAGAAACAACTCGCTCAGCACAGTGCTCTTACAGCCTACCGGGAACATCTCTTACAAAGGCCTGTGAAACGCAGTTTCTTTGCAGGCCTGATCTGGATGAAGTGGAACTTCTGCTCTGGGTGTGCTACATTGCCCTAGAGCTGAAAGGCACAACGTGCAGGCTTCTTTCCAAAGGGCGAGTTGGGCCCCAAAGCATCTTGCTTCCAGCTCTTTGGGAAGCTAAGAAACAACTCGCTCTGCACAGTGCTCTTACTGCCTACCGGGAATATCTCTTACAAAGGCCTGTGAAACGCAGTTTCTTTGCAGGCCTGATTGGGCTGAAGTAGAACTTCTGCTCTGGGTGTGCTACATTGCCCTAGAGCTGAAAGGCACAACGTGCAGGCTTCTTTGCAAAGGGCGAGTTGGGCCCCAAAGCATCTTGCTTCCAGCTCTTTGGGAAGCTAAGAAACAACTCGCTCTGCACAGTGCTCTTACAGCCTACGGGGAACATCTCTTACAAAGGCCTGTGAAACGCAGTTTCTTTGCAGGCCTGATCTGGCTGAAGTAGAACTTCTGCTCTGGGTGTGCTACATTGGCCTAGAGCTGAAAGGCACAACGTGCAGGCTTCTTTCAAAAGGGCGAGTTGGGCCGCAAAGCATCTTGCTTCCAGCTCTTTGGGAAGCTAAGAAACAAGTCGCTCTGCACAGTGCTCTTACAGCCTACCGGGAACATCTCTTACAAAGGCCTGTGAAACGCAGTTTCTTTGCAGGCCTGATCTGGCTGAACTAGAACTTCTGCTCTGCGTGTGCTACATTGCCCTAGAGCTGAAAGGCACAACGTGCAGGCTTCTTTGCAAAGGGCGAGTTGGGCCGCAAAGCATCTTGCTTCCAGCTCCTTGGGAAGCTAAGAAACTACTCGCTCTGCACAGTGCTCTTACAGCCTACCGGGAACATCTCTTACAAAGGCCTGTGAAACGCAGTTTCTTTGCAGGCCTGATGTGGCTGAAGTAGAACTTCTGCTCTGGGTGTGCTTCATGGCCCTAGAGCTGAAAGGCACAATGTGCAGGCTTCATTGCAAAAGGCGAGTTGGGCCCCGAAGCATCTTGCTTCCAGCTCTTTGGGCTAGCTATGAAACAACTCGCTCTGCACAGTGCTCTTACAGCCTACCGGAACCATCACTAACAAAGGCCTGTGAAATGCAGTTTCTTTGCAGGCCTGATCTGGCTGAAGTGGAACTTCTGCTCTGGGTGTGCTACATTGCCCTAGAGCTGAAGGGCACAACGTGCAGGCCTGTTTCCAAAGGGCGAGTTGGGCCCCAAAGCATCTTGCTTCCAGCTCTTTGGGCTAGCTATGAAACAACTCGCTCTGCACAGAGCTCTTACAGCCTACCGGGAGCATCAGTTACAAAGGCCTGTGAAATGCAGTTTCTTTGCAGGCCTGATCTGGCTGAAGTAGAACTTCTGCTCTGGGTGTGCTACATTGCCCTAGAGCTGAAAGGAACAACGTGCAGGCTTCTTTCCAAAGGGCGAGTTGGGCCGCAAAGCATCTTGCTTCCAGCTCTTTGGGAAGCTGAGAAACAACTCGCTCTGCACAGTGCTCTCACAGCCTACCGGGAACATCTCTTACAAAGGCCTGTGAAACGCAGTTTCTTTGCAGGCCTGATCTGGCTGATGTAGAACTTCTGCTCTGGGTGTGCTACATTTCCCTAGAGCTGAAAGGCACAACGTGCAGGCTTCTTTCCAAAGGGCGAGTTGGGCCCCAAAGCATCTTGCTTCCAGCTCTTTGGGCTAGCTATGAAACAACTCGCTCTGCACAGTGCTCTTACAGCCTACCGGGAGCATCACTACAAAGGCCTGTGAAATGCAGTTTCTTTGCAGGCCTGATCTGGCTGAAGTAGAACTTCTGCTCTGGGTGTGCTACATTGCCCTAGAGCTGAAAGGAACAACGTGCAGGCTTCTTTCCAAAGGGCGAGTTGGGCCGGAAAGCATCTTGCTTCCAGCTCTTTGGGAAGCTAAGAAACAACTCGCTCTGCACAGTGCTCTTACAGCCTACCGGGAACATCTCTTACAAAGGCCTGTGAAACTCAGTTTCTTGGCAGGCCTGATCTGGCTGATGTAGAACTTCTGCTCTGGGTGTGCTACATTGCCCTAGAGCTGAAAGGCACAACGTGCAGGCTTCTTTACAAAGGGCGAGTTGGGCCCCAAAGCATCTTGCTTCCAGCTCCTTGGGAAGCTAAGAAAGAACACGCTCTGCACAGTGCTCTTACAGCCTACCGGGAACATCTCTTACATAGGCCTGTGAAACGCAGTTTCTTTGCAGGCCTGATCTGGCTGAAGTGGAACTTCTGCTCTGGGTGTGCTACATTGCCCTAGAGCTGAAAGGCACAACGTGCAGGCTTCTTTCCAAAGGGCGATTTGGGCACCAAAGCATCTTGCTTCCAGCTCTTTGGGAAGCTAAGAAACAGCTCGCTCTGCAGAGTGCTCTTACAGCCTACCGGGAACATCTCTTACAAAGGCCTGTGAAACGCACTTTCTTTGCAGGCCTGATCTGGCTCAAGTGGAACTTCTGCTCTGGGTGTGCTACATTGCCCTAGAGCTGAAAGGGACAACGTGCAGGCTTCTTTGCAAAGGGCGAGTTGGGCCCCAAAGCATCTCGCTTCCAGCTCTTTGGGAAGCTAAGAAGCAACACGCTCTGCACAGTGCTCTTACAGCCTACCGGGAACATCTCTTACAAAGGCCTGTGAAACGCAGTTTCTTTGCAGGCCTGATCTGGCTGAGGTAGAACTTCTGCTCTGGGTGTGCTACATTGGCCTAGAGCTGAAAGGCACAACGTGCAGGCTTCTTTCCAAAGGGCGAGTTGGGCCCCAAAGCATCTTGCTTCCAGCTCTTTGGGCTAGCTATGTAACAACTCGCTCTGCACAGTGCTCTTACAGCCTACCGGGAACATCTCTTACAAAGGCCTGTGAAACGAAGTTTCTTTGCAGGCCTGATCTGGCTGAAGTAGAACTTCTGCTCTGGGTGTGCTACATTGGCCTAGAGCTGAAAGGCACAACGTGCAGGCTTCTTTCCAAGAGGCGAGTTGGGCCCCAAAGCTTCTTGCTTCCAGCTCTTTGGGAAGCTAAGAAACAACTCGCTCTGCACAGTGCTCTTACAGCCTACCGGGAACATCTCTTACAAAGGCCTGTGAAACGCAGTTTGTTTGCAGGCCTGATCTGGCTGAAGTGGAACTTCTGCTCTGGGTGTGCTACATTGGCCTAGAGCTGAAAGGCACAACGTGCAGGCTTCTTTCCAAAGGGCGAGTTGGGCCCCAAAGCATCTTGCTTCCAGCTCCTTGGGAAGCTAAGAAACAACACGCTCTGCACAGTTCTCTTACAGCCTACCGAGAACATCTATTACAAAGGCCTGTGAAACGCAGTTTCTTTGCAGGCCTGATCTGGCTGAAGTGGAACTTCTGCTCTGGGTGTGCTACATTGGCCTAGAGCTGAAAGGCACAACATGCAGGCTTCTTTCCAAAGGGCGATTTGGGCCCCAAAGCATCTTGCTTCCAGCTCTTTGGGAAGCTAAGAAACAACTCGCTCTGCACAGTGCTCTTACAGCCTACCGGGAACATCTCTTACAAAGGCCTGTGAAACGCAGTTTCTTTGCAGGCCTGATCTGGCTGAAGTAGAACTTCTGCTCTGGGTGTGCGACATGGCCCTAGAGCTGAAAGGCACAACGTGCAGGCTTCTTTCCAAAGGGTGAGTTGGGCCCCAAAGCATCTTGCTTCCAGCTCTTTGGGCTATCTATGAAACAACTCGCTCTGCACAGTGCTCTTACAGCCTACCGGGAGCATCAGTTACAAAGGCCTGTGAAATGCAGTTTCTTTGCAGGCCTGATCTGGCTGAAGTAGAACTTCTGCTCTGGGTGTGCTACATGGCCCTAGAGCTGAAAGGCACAACGTGCAGGCTTCTTTCCAAAGGGCGAGTTGGGCCCCAAAGCATCTTGCTTCCAGCTCTTTGGGAAGCTAAGAAACAACTCGCTCTGCACAGTGCTCTTACAGCCTACCGGGAACATCTCTTACAAAGGCCTGTGAAACGCAGTTTCTTTGCAGGCCTGATCTGGCTGAACTAGAACTTCTGCTCTGGGTGTGCTACATTGCCCTAGAGCTGAAAGGCACAACCTGCAGGCTTCTTTCCAAAAGGCGAGTTGGGCCCCAAAGCATCTTGCTTCCAGCTCTTTGGGAAGCTAAGAAACAACTCGCTCTGCACAGTGCTCTTACAGCCTACCGGGAACATCTCATACAAAGGCTGTAAAACGCAGTTTCTTTGCAGACCTGATCTGGCTGAGGTAGAACTTCTGCTCTGGGTGTGCTACATTGCCCTACAGCTGAAAGGCACAACGTGCAGGCTTCTTTCCAAAGGGCGAGTTGGGCCCCAAAGCATCTTGCTTCCAGCTCTTTGGGCTAGCTATGTAACAACTCGCTCTGCACAGTGCTCTTACAGCCTACCGGGAACATCTCTTACAAAGGCCTGTGAAACGAAGTTTCTTTGCAGGCCTGATCTGGCTGAAGTAGAACTTCTGCTCTGGGTGTGCTACATTGGCCTAGAGCTGAAAGGCACAACGTGCAGGCTTCTTTCCAAAGGGCGAGTTGGGCCCCAAAGCTTCTTGCTTCCAGCTCTTTGGGAAGCTAAGAAACAACTCGCTCTGCACAGTGCTCTTACAGCCTACCGGGAACATCTCTTACAAAGGCCTGTGAAACGCAGTTTGTTTGCAGGCCTGATCTGGCTGAAGTAGAACTTCTGCTCTGGCTGTGCTACATTGCCCTAGAGCTGAAAGGCACAACGTGCAGGCTTCTTTCCAAAGGGCGAGTTGGGCCCCAAAGCATCTTGCTTCCAGCTCCTTGGGAAGCTAAGAAACAACACGCTCTGCACAGTGCTCTTACATCCTACCGGGAACATCTCTTACAAAGGCCTGTGAAACGCAGTTTCTTTGCAGGCCTCATCTGGCTGAAGTAGAACTTCTGATCTGGGTGTGCTTCATGGCCCTAGAGCTGAAAGGCACAATGTGCAGGCTTCTTTGCAAAAGGCGAGTTGGTCCCCGAAGCATCTTGCTTCCAGCTCTTTGGGCTAGCTATGAAACAACTCGCTCTGCAGAGTGCTCTTACAGCCTACCGGAACCATCACTAACAAAGGCCTGTGAAATGCAGTTTCTTTGCAGGCCTGATCACGCTGAACTAGAACTTCTGCTCTGGGTGTGCTACATTGCCCTAGAGCTGAAGGGCACAACGTGCAGGCCTGTTTCCAAAGGGCGAGTTGGGCCCCAAAGCATCTTGCTTCCAGCTCTTTGGGCTAGCCATGAAACAACTCGCTCTGCACAGTGCTCTTACAGCCTACCGGGAGCATCAGTTACAAAGGCCTGTCAAATGCAGTTTCTTTGCAGGCCTGATCTGGCTGAACTAGAACTTCTGCTCTGGGTGTGCTACATGGCGCTAGAGCTGAAAGGCACAACGTGCAGGCTTCGTTCCAAAGGGCGAGTTGGGCCCAAAGCATCTTGCTTCCAGCTCTTTGGGAAGCTAAGAAACAACTCGCTCTGCACAGTGCTCTTACAGCCTACCGGGAACATCTCTTACAAAGGCCTGTGAAACGCAGTTTCTTTGCAGGCCTGATCTGGCTGCAGTGGAACTTCTGCTCTGGGTGCTCTACATTGCCCTAGAGCTGAAAGGCACAACGTGCAGGCTTCTTTCCAAAGGGCGAGTTGGGCCCCAAAGCATCTTGCTTCCAGCTCTTTAGGAAGCTAAGAAACAACTCGCTCTGCACAGTGCTCTTACAGCCTACCGGGAACATCTCTTACAAAGGCCTGTGAAACGCAGTTTCTTTGCAGGCCTGATCTGGCTGATGTAGAACTTCTGCTCTGGGTGTGCTACATTTCCCTAGAGCTGAAAGGCACAACGTGCAGGCTTCTTTCCAAAGGGCGAGTTGGGCCCCAAAGCATCTTGCTTCCAGCTCTTTGGGCTAGCTATGAAACAACTCGCTCTGCACAGTGCTCTTACAGCCTACCGGGAGCATCACTACAAAGGCCTGTGAAATGCAGTATCTTTGCAGGCCTGATCTGGCTGAAGTAGAACTTCTGCTCTGGGTGTGCTACATTGCCCTAGAGCTGAAAGGAACAACGTGCAGGCTTCTTTCCAAAGGGCGAGTTGGGCCGGAAAGCATCTTGCTTCCAGCTCTTTGGGAAGCTAAGAAACAACTCGCTCTGCACAGTGCTCTTACAGCCTACCGGGAACATCTCTTACAAAGGCCTGTGAAACTCAGTTTCTTGGCAGGCCTGATCTGGCTGATGTAGAACTTCTGCTCTGGGTGTGCTACATTGCCCTAGAGCTGAAAGGCACAACGTGCAGGCTTCTTTACAAAGGGCGAGTTGGGCCCCAAAGCATCTTGCTTCCAGCTCCTTGGGAAGCTAATAAAGAACACGCTCTGCACAGTGCTCTTACAGCCTACCGGGAACATCTATTACAAAGGCCTGTGAAACGCAGTTTCTTTGCAGGCCTGACCTGGCTGAAGTGGAACTTCTGCTCTGGGTGTGCTACATTGCCCTAGAGCTGAAAGGCACAACGTGCAGGCTTCTTTCCAAAGGGCGATTTGGGCACCAAAGCATCTTGCTTCCAGCTCTTTGGGAAGCTAAGAAACAGCTCGCTCTGCACAGTGCTCTTACAGCCTACCGGGAACATCTCTTACAAAGGCCTGTGAAACGCACTTTCTTTGCAGGCCTGATCTGGCTCAAGTGGAACTTCTGCCTTGGGTGTGCTACATTGCCCTAGAGCTGAAAGGGACAACGTGCAGGCTTCTTTCCAAAGGGCGAGTTGGGCCCCAAAGCATCTCGCTTCCAGCTCCTTGGGAAGCTAAGAAGCAACACGCTCTGCACAGTGCTCTTACAGCCTACCGGGAACATCTCTTACAAAGGCCTGTGAAACGCAGTTTCTTTGCAGGCCTGATCTGGCTGAGGTAGAACTTCTGCTCTGGGTGTGCTACATTGGCCTAGAGCTGAAAGGCACAACGTGCAGGCTTCTTTCCAAAGGGCGAGTTGGGCCCCAAAGCATCTTGCTTCCAGCTCTTTGGGCTAGCTATGTAACAACTCGCTCTGCACAGTGCTCTTACAGCCTACCGGGAACATCTCTTACAAAGGCCTGTGAAACGAAGTTTCTTTGCAGGCCTGATCTGGCTGAAGTAGAACTTCTGCTCTGGGTGTGCTACATTGGCCTCGAGCTGAAAGGCACAACGTGCAGGCTTCTTTCCAAAAGGCGAGTTGGGCCCCAAAGCTTCTTGCTTCCAGCTCTTTGGGAAGCTAAGAAACAACTCGCTCTGCACAGTGCTCTTACAGCCTACCGGGAACATCTCTTACAAAGGCCTGTGAAACGCAGTTTCTTTGCAGGCCTGATCTGGCTGAAGTGGAATTTCTGCTCTGGGTGTGCTACATTGCCCTAGAGCTGAAAGGCACAACGTGCAGGCTTCTTTCCAAAGGGCGAGTTGGGCCCCAAAGCATCTTGCTTACAGCTCCTTGGGAAGCTAAGAAACAACACGCTCTGCACAGTTCTCTTACAGCCTACCGGGAACATCTATTACAAAGGCCTGTGAAAACCAGTTTCTTTGCAGGCCTGATCTGGCTGAAGTGGAACTTCTGCTCTGGGTGTGCTACATTGGCCTAGAGCTGAAAGGCACAACGTGCAGGCTTCTTTCCAAAGGGCGATTTGGGCCCCAAAGCATCTTGCTTCCAGCTCTTTGGGAAGCTAAGAAACAACTCGCTCTGCACAGTGCTCTTACAGCCTACCGGGAACATCTCTTACAAAGGCCTGTGAAACGCAGTTTCTTTGCAGGCCTGATCTGGCTGAAGTAGAACTTCTGCTCTGGGTGTGCGACATGGCCCTAGAGCTGAAAGGCACAACGTGCAGGCTTCTTTCCAAAGGGTGAGTTGGGCCCCAAAGCATCTTGCTTCCAGCTCTTTGGGCTATCTATGAAACAACTCGCTCTGCACAGTGCTCTTACAGCCTACCGGGAGCATCAGTTACAAAGGCCTGTGAAATGCAGTTTCTTTGCAGGCCTGATCTGGCTGAAGTAGAACTTCTGCTCTGGGTGTGCTACATGGCCCTAGAGCTGAAAGGCACAACGTGCAGGCTTCTTTCCAAAGGGCGAGTTGGGCCCCAAAGCATCTTGCTTCCAGCTCTTTGGGAAGCTAAGAAACAACTCGCTCTGCACAGTGCTCTTACAGCCTACCGGGAACATCTCTTACAAAGGCCTGTGAAACGCAGTTTCTTTGCAGGCCTGATCTGGCTGATGTAGAACTTCTGCTCTGGGTGTGCTACATTGGCCTAGAGCTGAAAGGCACAACGTGCAGGCTTCTTTCCAAAGGGCGAGTTGGGCCCCAAAGCATCTTGCTTCCAGCTCTTTGGGCTAGCCATGAAACAACTCGCTCTGCAGAGTGCTCTTACAGCCTACCGGGAGCATCACTACAAAGGCCTGTGAAATGCAGTTTCTTTGCAGGCCTGATCTGGCTGAAGTAGAACTTCTGCTTTGGGTGTGCTACATTGCCCTAGAGCTGAAAGGAACAACGTGCAGGCTTCTTTCCAAAGGGCGAGTTGGGCCGCAAAGCATCTTGCTTCCAGCTCTTTGGGAAGCTGAGAAACAACTCGCTCTGCACAGTGCTCTCACAGCCTACCGGGAACATCTCTTACAAAGGCCTGTGAAACGCAGTTTCTTTGCAGGCCTGATCTGGCTGAAGTGGAACTTCTGCTCTGGGTGTGCTACATTGCCCTAGAGCTGAAAGGCACAACGTGCAGGCTTCTTTCCAAAGGGCGAGTTGGGCCCCAAAGCATCTTGCTTCCAGCTCTTTGGGCAGCTAAGAAACAACTCGCTCTGCACAGTGCTGTTACTGCCTACCGGGAAAATCTCTTACAAAGGCCTGTGAAACGCAGTTTCTTTGCAGGCCTGATATGGCTGAAGTAGAACTTCTGCTCTGGGTGTGCTACATTGGCCTAGAGCTGAAAGGCACAACGTGCAGTCTTCTTTGCAAAGGGCGAGTTGGGCCCCAAAGCATCTTGCTTCCAGCTCTTTGGGAAGCTAAGAAACAACTCGCTCTGCACAGTGCTCTTACAGCCTACCGGGAACATCTCTTACAAAGGCCTGTGAAACGCAGTTTCTTTGCAGGCCTGATCTGGCTGAAGTGGAACTTCTGCTCTGGGTGTGCTACATTGCCCCAGAGCTGAAAGGCACAACGTGCAGGCTTCTTTCCAAAGGGCGAGTTGGGCCCCAAAGCATCTTGCTTCCAGCTCTTTGGGAAGCTAAGAAACAACTCGCTCTGCACAGTGCTCTTACAGCCTACCGGGAGCATCAGTTACAAAGGCCTGTGAAATGCAGTTTCTTTGCAGGCCTAATCTGGCTGAACCAGAACTTCTGCTCTGGCTGTGCTACATTTCCCTAGAGCTGAAAGGCACAACGTGCAGGCTTCTTTCCAAAGGGCGAGTTGGGCCCCAAAGCATCTTGCTTCCAGCTCTTTGGGAAGCTAAGAAACAACTCGCTCTGCACAGTGCTTTTACAGCCTACAGGGAACATCTCTTACAAAGGCATCTCAAACGCAGTTTCTTTGCAGGCCTGATCTGGCTGAAGTAGAACTTCTGCTCTGTGTGTGCTACATTGGCCTAGAGCTGAAAGGCACAACGTGCAGGCTTCTTTCCAAAGGGCGAGTTGGGCCCCAAAGCATCTTGCTTCCAGCTCTTTGGGAAGCTAAGAAACAACTCGCTCTGCACAGTGCTCTTACAGCCTACCGGGAACATCTCTTACAAAGGCCTGTGAAACGCACTTTCTTTGCAGGCCTGATCTGGCTGAACTAGAACTTCTGCTCTGCGTGTGCTACATTGCCCTAGAGCTGAAAGGCACAACGTGCAGGCTTCTTTGCAAAGGGCGAGTTGGGCCGCAAAGCATCTTGCTTCCAGCTCCTTGGGAAGCTAAGAAACAACTCGCTCTGCACAGTGCTCTTACAGCCTACCGGGAACATCTCTTACAAAGTCCTGTCAAACGCAGTTTCTTTGCAGGCCTGATCTCGCTGAAGTAGAACTTCTGCTCTGGGTGTGCTACATTGGCCTAGAGCTGAAAGGCACAACGTGCAGGCTTCTTTAAAAAGGGCGAGTTGGGCCCCAAAGCATCTTGCTTCCAGCTCTTTGATCTAGCTATGAAACAACTCGCTCTGCACAGTGCTCTTACAACCTACAGGGAACATCTCTTACAAAGGCCTGTGAAACGAAGTTTCTTTGCAGGCCTGATCTGGCTGAAGTAGAACTTCTGCTCTGGGTGTGCTACATTGGCCTAGAGCTGAAAGGCACAACGTGCAGGCTTCTTTCCAAAGGGCGAGTTGGGCCCCAAAGCTTCTTCCTTCCAGCTCTTTGGGAAGCTAAGAAACAACTCGCTCTGCACAGTGCTCTTACTGCCTACCGGGAATATCTCTTACAAAGGCCTGTGAAACGCAGTTTCTTTGCAGGCCTGATTGGGCTGAAGTAGAACTTCTGCTCTGGGTGTGCTACATTGCCCTAGAGCTGAAAGGCACAACGTGCAGGCTTCTTTGCAAAGGGCGAGTTGGGCCCCAAAGCATCTTGCTTCCAGCTCTTTGGGAAGCTAAGAAACAACTCGCTCTGCACAGTGCTCTTACAGCCTACGGGGAACATCTCTTACAAAGGCCTGTGAAACGCAGTTTCTTTGCAGGCCTGATCTGGCTGATGTAGAACTTCTGCTCTGGGTGTGCTACATTGGCCTAGAGCTGAAAGGCACAACGTGCAGGCTTCTTTCAAAAGGGCGAGTTGGGCCGCAAAGCATCTTGCTTCCAGCTCTTTGGGAAGCTAAGAAACAAGTCGCTCTGCACAGTGCTCTTACAGCCTACCGCGAACATCTCTTACAAAGGCCTGTGAAACGCAGTTTCTTTGCAGGCCTGATCTGGCTGAACTAGAACTTCTGCTCTGCGTGTGCTACATTGCCCTAGAGCTGAAAGGCACAACGTGCAGGCTTCTTTGCAAAGGGCGAGTTGGGCCGCAAAGCATCTTGCTTCCAGCTCCTTGGGAAGCTAAGAAACTACTCGCTCTGCACAGTGCTCTTACAGCCTACCGGGAACATCTCTTACAAAGGCCTGTGAAACGCAGTTTCTTTGCAGGCCTGATGTGGCTGAAGTAGAACTTCTGCTCTGGGTGTGCTTCATGGCCCTAGAGCTGAAAGGCACAATGTGCAGGCTTCTTTGCAAAAGGCGAGTTGGGCCCCGAAGCATCTTGCTTCCAGCTCTTTGGGCTAGCTATGAAACAACTCGCTCTGCACAGTGCTCTTACAGCCTACCGGAACCATCACTAACAAAGGCCTGTGAAATGCAGTTTCTTTGCAGGCCTGATCTGGCTGAAGTGGAACTTCTGCTCTGGGTGTGCTACATTGCCCTAGAGCTGAAGGGCACAACGTGCAGGCCTGTTTCCAAAGGGCGAGTTGGGCCCCAAAGCATCTTGCTTCCAGCTCTTTGGGCTAGCTATGAAACAACTCGCTCTGCACAGTGCTCTTACAGCCTACCGGGAGCATCAGTTACAAAGGCCTGTGAAATGCAGTTTCTTTGCAGGCCTGATCTGGCTGAAGTGGAACTTCTGCTCTGCGTGCTCTACATTGCCCTAGAGCTGAAAGGCACAACGTGCAGGCTTCTTTCCAAAGGGCGAGTAGGGCCCCAAAGCATCTTGCTTCCAGCTCTTTGGGAAGCTAAGAAACAACTCGCTCTGCACAGTGCTCTTACACCCTAACGGGAACATCGCTTACAAAGGCCTGTGAAACGCAGTTTCTTTTGCAGGCCTGATCTGGCTGATGTAGAACTTCTGCTCTGGGTGTGCTACATTGGCCTAGAGCTGAAAGGCACAACGTGCAGGCTTCTTTCCAAAGGGCGAGTTGGGCCCCAAAGCATCTTGCTTCCAGCTCTTTGGGCTAGCCATGAAACAACTCGCTCTGCAGAGTGCTCTTACAGCCTACCGGGAGCATCACTACAAAGGCCTGTGAAATGCAGTTTCTTTGCAGGCCTGATCTGGCTGAAGTAGAACTTCTGCTCTGGGTGTGCTACATTGCCCTAGAGCTGAAAGGAACAACGTGCAGGCTTCTTTCCAAAGGGCGAGTTGGGCCGCAAAGCATCTTGCTTCCAGCTCTTTGGGAAGCTGAGAAACAACTCCCTCTGCACAGTGCTCTCACAGCCTACCGGGAACATTTCTTACAAAGGCCTGTGAAACGCAGTTTCTTTGCAGGCCTGATCTGGCTGATGTAGAACTTCTGCTCTGGGTGTGCTACATTTCCCTAGAGCTGAAAGGCACAACGTGCAGGCTTCTTTCCAAAGGGCGAGTTGGGCCCCAAAGCATCTTGCTTCCAGCTCTTTGGGCTAGCTATGAAACAACTCGCTCTGCACAGTGCTCTTACAGCCTACCGGGAGCATCACTTACAAAGGCCTGTGAAATGCAGTTTCTTTGCAGGCCTGATCTGGCTGAAGTAGAACTTCTGCTCTGGGTGTGCTACATTGCCCTAGAGCTGAAAGGCACAACGTGCAGGCTTCTTTACAAAGGGCGAGTTGGGCCCCAAAGCATCTTGCTTCCAGCTCTTTGGGAAGCTAAGAAACAACTCGCTCTGCACAGTGCTCTTACAGCCTACCGGGAACATCTCTTACAAAGGCCTGTGAAACTCAGTTTCTTGGCAGGCCTGATCTGGCTGATGTAGAACTTCTGCTCTGGGTGTGCTACATTGCCCTAGAGCTGAAAGGCACAACGTGCAGGCTTCTTTACAAAGGGCGAGTTGGGCCCCAAAGCATCTTGCTTCCAGCTCCTTGGGAAGCTAAGAAAGAACACGCTTTGCACAGTGCTCTTACAGCCTACCGGGAACATCTCTTACAAAGGCCTGTGAAACGCAGTTTCTTTGCAGGCCTGATCTGGCTGAAGTGGAACTTCTGCTCTGGGTGTGCTACATTGCCCTAGAGCTGAAAGGCACAACGTGCAGGCTTCTTTCCAAAGGGCGATTTGGGCACCAAAGCATCTTGCTTCCAGCTCTTTGGGAAGCTAAGAAACAGCTCGCTCTGCACAGTGCTCTTACAGCCTACCGGGAACATCTCTTACAAAGGCCTGTGAAACGCACTTTCTTTGCAGGGCTGATCTGGCTCAAGTGGAACTTCTGCTCTGGGTGTGCTACATTGCCCTAGAGCTGAAAGGGACAACGTGCAGGCTTCTTTGCAAAGGGCGAGTTGGGCCCCAAAGCATCTCGCTTCCAGCTCTTTGGGAAGCTAAGAAGCAACACGCTCTGCACAGTGCTCTTACAGCCTACCGGGAACATCTCTTACAAAGGCCTGTGAAACGCAGTTTCTTTGCAGGCCTGATCTGGCTGAGGTAGAACTTCTGCTCTGGGTGTGCTACATTGGCCTAGAGCTGAAAGGCACAACGTGCAGGCTTCTTTCCAAAGGGCGAGTTGGGCCCCAAAGCATCTTGCTTCCAGCTCTTTGGGCTAGCTATGTAACAACTCGCTCTGCACAGTGCTCTTACAGCCTACCGGGAACATCTCTTACAATGGCCTGTGAAACGAAGTTTCTTTGCAGGCCTGATCTGGCTGAAGTAGAACTTCTGCTCTGCGTGTGCTACATTGGCCTAGAGCTGAAAGGCACAACGTGCAGGCTTCTTTCCAAGAGGCGAGTTGGGCCCCAAAGCTTCTTGCTTCCAGCTCTTTGGGAAGCTAAGAAACAACTCGCTCTGCACAGTGCTCTTACAGCCTACCGGGAACATCTCTTACAAAGGCCTGTGAAACGCAGTTTGTTTGCAGGCCTGATCTGGCTGAAGTGGAACTTCTGCTCTGGGTGTGCTACATTGGCCTAGAGCTGAAAGGCACAACGTGCAGGCTTCTTTCCAAAGGGCGAGTTGGGCCCCAAAGCATCTTGCTTCCAGCTCCTTGGGAAGCTAAGAAACAACACGCTCTGCACAGTTCTCTTACAGCCTACCGGGAACATCTATTACAAAGGCCTGTGAAACGCAGTTGCTTTGCAGGCCTGATCTGGCTGAAGTGGAACTTCTGCTCTGGGTGTGCTACATTGGCCTAGAGCTGAAAGGCACAACATGCAGGCTTCATTCCAAAGGGCGATTTGGGCCCCAAAGCATCTTGCTTCCAGCTCTTTGGGAAGCTAAGAAACAACTCGCTCTGCACAGTGCTCTTACAGCCTACCGGGAACATCTCTTACAAAGGCCTGTGAAACGCAGTTTCTTTGCAGGCCTGATCTGGCTGAAGTAGAACTTCTGCTCTGGGTGTGCGACATGGCCCTAGAGCTGAAAGGCACAACGTGCAGGCTTCTTTCCAAAGGGTGAGTTGGGCCCCAAAGCATCTTGCTTCCAGCTCTTTGGGCTATCTATGAAACAACTCGCTCTGCACAGTGCTCTTACAGCCTACCGGGAGCATCAGTTACAAAGGCCTGTGAAATGCAGTTTCTTTGCAGGCCTGATCTGGCTGAAGTAGAACTTCTGCTCTGGGTGTGCTACATGGCCCTAGAGCTGAAAGGCACAACGTGCAGGCTTCTTTCCAAAGGGCGAGTTGGGCCCCAAAGCATCTTGCTTCCAGCTCTTTGGGAAGCTAAGAAACAACTCGCTCTGCACAGTGCTCTTACAGCCTACCGGGAACATCTCTTACAAAGGCCTGTGAAACGCAGTTTCTTTGCAGGCCTGATCTGGCTGAACTAGAACTTCTGCTCTGGGTGTGCTACATTGCCCTAGAGCTGAAAGGCACAACCTGCAGGCTTCTTTGCAAAGGGCGAGTTGGGCCGCAAAGCATCTTGCTTCCAGCGCGTTGGGAAGCTAAGAAACAACTCGCTCTGCACAGTGCTCTTACAGCCTACCGGGAACATCTCTTACAAACGCCTGTGAAACGCAGTTTCTTTGCAGGCCTGATCTCGCTTAAGTAGAACTTCTGCTCTGGGTGTGCTACATTGGCCTAGAGCTGAAAGGCACAACCTGCAGGCTTCTTTCCAAAAGGCGAGTTGGGCCCCAAAGCATCTTGCTTCCAGCTCTTTGGGAAGCTAAGAAACAACTCGCTCTGCACAGTGCTCTTACAGCCTACCGGGAACATCTCATACAAAGGCTGTAAAACGCAGTTTCTTTGCAGGCCTGATCTGGCTGAGGTAGAACTTCTGCTCTGGGTGTGCTACATTGCCCTACAGCTGAAAGGCACAACGTGCAGGCTTCTTTCCAAAGGGCGAGTTGGGCCCCAAAGCATCTTGCTTCCAGCTCTTTGGGCTAGCTTTGTAACAACTCGCTCTGCACAGTGCTCTTACAGCCTACCGGGAACATCTCTTACAAAGGCCTGTGAAACGAAGTTTCTTTGCAGGCCTGATCTGGCTGAAGTAGAACTTCTGCTCTGGGTGTGCTACATTGGCCTAGAGCTGAAAGGCACAACGTGCAGGCTTCTTTCCAAAGGGCGAGTTGGGCCCCAAAGCTTCTTGCTTCCAGCTCTTTGGGAAGCTAAGAAACAACTCGCTCTGCACAGTGCTCTTACAGCCTACCGGGAACATCTCTTACAAAGGCCTGTGAAACGCAGTTTGTTTGCAGGCCTGATCTGGCTGAAGTGGAACTTCTGCTCTGGCTGTGCTACATTGCCCTAGAGCTGAAAGGCACAACGTGCAGGCTTCTTTCCAAAGGGCGAGTTGGGCCCCAAAGCATCTTGCTTCCAGCTCCTTGGGAAGCTAAGAAACAACACGCTCTGCACAGTGCTCTTAGAGCCTACCGGGAACATCTATTACAAAGGCCTGTGAAACGCAGTTTCTTTGCAGGCCTGATCTGGCTGAAGTGGAACTTCTGCTCTGGGTGTGCTACATTGCCCTAGAGATGAAAGGCACAACGTGCAGGCTTCTTTGCAAAGGGCGAGTTGGGCCCCAAAGCATCTTGCTTCCAGCTCTTTGGGAAGCTAAGAATCAACTCGCTCTGCACAGTGCTCTTACAGCCTACCGGGAAAATCTCTTACAAAGGCCTGTGAAACGCAGTTTCTTTGCAGGCCTGATCTGGCTGAAGTAGAACTTCTGCTCTGGGTGTGCGACATGGCCCTAGAGCTGAAAGGCACAACGTGCAGGCTTCTTTCCAAAGGGTGATTTGTGCCCCAAAGCATCTTGCTTCCAGCTCTTTGGGCTAGCTATGAAACAACTCGCTCTGCACAGTGCTCTTACAGCCTACCGGGAGCATCAGTTACAAAGGCCTGTGAAATGCAGTTTCTTTGCAGGCCTGATCTGGCTGAACTAGAACTTCTGCTCTGGGTGTGCTACATGGCCCTAGAGCTGAAAGGCACAACGTGCAGGCTTCTTTGCAAAGGGCGAGTTGGGCCGCAAAGCATCTTGCTTCCAGCTCTTTGGGAAGCTAAGAAACAACTCGCTCTGCACAGTGCTCTTACAGCCTACGGGGAACATCTCTTACTAAGGCCTGTGAAACGCAGTTTCTTTGCAGGCCTGATCTGGCTGAAGTGGAACTTCTGCTCTGGGTGCTCTACATTGCCCTACAGCTGAAAGGCACAACGTGCAGGCTTCTTTCCAAAGGGCGAGTTGGGCCCCAAAGCATCTTGCATCCAGCTCTTTGGGAAGCTAAGAAACAACTCGCTCTGCACAGTGCTCTTACAGCCTACCGGGAGCATCTCTTACAAAGGCCTGTGAAACGCAGTTTCTTTGCAGGCCTGATCTGGCTGATGTAGAAGTTCTGCTCTGGGTGTGCTACATTGCCCTAGAGCTGAAAGGCACAACGTGCAGGCTTCTTTCCAAAGGGCGAGTTGGGCCCCAAAGCATCTTGCTTCCAGCTCCTTGGGAAGCTAGGAAACAACACGCTCTGCACAGTGCTCTTACAGCCTACCGGGAACATCTATTACAAAGGCCTGTGAAACGCAGTTTCTTTGCAGGCCTGATCTGGCTGAAGTGGAACTTCTGCTCTGGGTGTGCTACATTGCCCCAGAGCTGAAAGGCACAACGTGCAGGCTTCTTTCCAAAGGGCGAGTTGGGCCCCAAAGCATCTTGCTTCCAGCTCTTTGGGAAGCTAAGAAACAACTCGCTCTGCACAGTGCTCTTACAGCCTACCGGGAACATCTCTTACAAAGGCCTGTGAAACGAGTTTCTTTGCAGGCCTGATCTGGCTGAAGTGGAACTTCTGACCTGGGTGTGCTACATTGCCCTAGAGCTCAAAGGCACAACGTGCAGGCTTCTTTCCAAAGGGCGAGTTGGGCCCCAAAGCATCTTGCTTCCAGCTCTTTGGGAAGCTAAGAAACAACTCGCTCTGCACAGTGCTCTTACAGCCTACCGGGAACATCTCTTACAAAGGACTCTCAAACGCAGTTTCTTTGCAGGCCTGATCTGGCTGAAGTAGAACTTCTGCTGTGGGTGTGCTACATTGGCCTAGAGCTGAAAGGCACAACGTGCAGGCTTCTTTGCAAAGGGCGAGTTGGGCCCCAAAGCATCTTGCTTCCAGCTCTTTGGGAAGCTAAGAAACAACTCGCTCTGCACAGTGCTCTTACAGCCTACCGGGAGCATCAGTTACAAAGGCCTGTGAAATGCAGTTTCTTTGCAGGCCTAATCTGGCTGAAGCAGAACTTCTGCTCTGGGTGTGCTACATTTCCCTAGAGCTGAAAGGCACAACGTTCAGTCTTCTTTCCAAAGGGCGATTTGGGCCCCAAAGCATCTTGCTTCCAGCTCTTTGGGAAGCTAAGAAACAACTCGCTCTGCACAGTGCTTTTACAGCCTACCGGGAACATATCTTACAAAGGCATCTCAAACGCAGTTTCTTTGCAGGCCTGATCTGGCTGAAGTAGAACTTCTGCTGTGGGTGTGCTACATTGGCCTAGAGCTGAAAGGCACAACGTGCAGGCTTCTTTCCAAAGGGCGAGTTGGGCCCCAAAGCATCTTGCTTCCAGCTCTTTGGGAAGCTAAGAAACAACTCGCTCTGCACAGTGCTCTTACAGCCTACCGGGAACATCTCTTACAAAGGCCTGTCAAATGCAGTTTCTTTGCAGGCCTGATCTGGCTGAACTAGAACTTCTGCTCTGGGTGTGCTACATTGCCCTAGAGCTGAAAGGCACAACGTGCAGGCTTCTTTGCAAAGGGCGAGTTGGGCCGAAAAGCATCTTGCTTCCAGCTCCTTGCGAAGGTAACAAACAACTCGCTCTGCACAGTGCTCTTACAGCCTACCGGGAACATCCCTTACAAAGGCCTGTGAAACGCAGTTTCTTTGCAGGCCTGATCTGGCTGAAGTAGAACTTCTGCTCTGGGTGTGCTACATTGGCCTAGAGCTGAAAGGCACAAGCTGCAGGCTTCTTTCCAAAGGGCGAGTTGGGCCCCAAAGCATCTTGCTTCCAGCTCTTTGGGAAGCTAAGAAACAACACGCTCTGCACAGTGCTCTTAAAGCCTACCGGGAACATCTCATACAAAGGCCTGTCAAACGCAGTTTCTTTGCAGGCCTGATCTGGCTGAGGTAGAACTTCTGCTCTGGGTGTGCTACATGGCCCTAGAGCTGAAAGGCACAACGTGCAGGCTTCTTTCCAAAGGGCGAGTTGGGCCCCAAAGCATCTTGCTTCCAGCTCTTTGGGCTAGCTATGAAACAACTCGCTCTGCACAGTGCTCTTACAGCCTACCGGGAACATCTCTTACAAAGGCCTGTGAAACGAAGTTTCTTTGCAGGCCTGATCTGGCTGAAGTAGAACTTCTGCTCTGGGTGTGCTACATTGGCCTAGAGCTGAAAGGCACAACGTGCAGGCTTCTTTCCAAAGGGCGAGTTGGGCCCCAAAGCTTCTTGCTTCCAGCTCTTTCGGAAGCTAAGAAACAACTCGCTCTGCACAGTGCTCTTACAGCCTACCGGGAACATCTCTTACAAAGGCCTGTGAAACGCAGTTTCTTTGCAGGCCTGATCTGGCTGAACTAGAACTTCTGCTCTGGGTGTGCTACATTGGCCTAGAGCTGAAAGGCACAACGTGCAGGCTTCTTTCCAAAGGGCGAGTTGGGCCCCAAAGCATCTTGCTTCCAGCTCTTTGGGAAGCTAAGAAACAACTCGCTCTGCACAGTGCTCTTACTGCCTACCGGGAATATCTCTTACAAAGGCCTGTGAAACGCACTTTCTTTGCAGGCCTGATCTGGCTGAAGTAGAACTTCTGATCTGGGTGTGCTACATTGCCCTAGAGCTGAAAGTCACAACGTGCAGGCTTCTTTGCAAAGGGCGAGTTGGGCCCCAAAGCATCTTGCTTCCAGCTCTTTGGGAAGCTAAGAAACAACTCGCTCTGCACAGTGCTCTTACAGCCTACCGGGAACATCTCGTACAAAGGCCTGTGAAACGCAGTTTCTTTGCAGGCCTGATCTGGCTGAAGTAGAACTTCTGCTCTGGGTGTGCTACATTGGCCTAGAGCTGAAAGGCACAACGTGCAGGCTTCTTTGCAAAGGGCGAGTTGGGCCCCAAAGCATCTTGCTTCCAGCTCTTTGGGAAGCTAAGAAACAACTCGCTCTGCACAGTTCTCTTACACCCTACCGGGAACATCGCTTACAAAGGCCTGTGAAACGCAGTTTCTTTGCAGGCCTGATCTGGCTGATGTAGAACTTCTGCTCTGGGTGTGCTACATTGGCCTAGAGCTGAAAGGCACAACGTGCAGGCTTCTTTCCAAAGGGCGAGTTGGGCCCCAAAGCATCTTGCTTCCAGCTCTTTGGGCTAGCCATGAAACAACTCGCTCTGCAGAGTGCTCTTACAGCCTACCGGGAGCATCACTCCAAAGGCCTGTGAAACGAAGTTTCTTTGCAGGCCTGATCTGGCTGAAGTAGAACTTCTGCTCTGGGTGTGCTACATTGCCCTAGAGCTGAAAGGAACAACGTGCAGGCTTCTTTCCAAAGGGCGAGTTGGGCCGCAAAGCATCTTGCTTCCAGCTCATTGGGAAGCTGAGAAACAACTCGCTCTGCACAGTGCTCTTACAGCCTACCGGGAACATCTCTTACAAAGGCCTGTGAAACGCAGTTTCTTTGCAGGCCTGATCTGGCTGAAGTGGAACTTCTGCTCTGGGTGTGCTACATTGCCCTAGAGCTGAAAGGCACAACGTGCAGGCTTCTTTCCAAAGGGCGAGTTGGGCCCCAAAGCATCTTGCTTCCAGCTCTTTGGGCAGCTAAGAAACAACTCGCTCTGCACAGTGCTCTTACTGCCTACCGGGAACATCTCTTACAAAGGCCTGTGAAACGCAGTTTCTTTGCAGGCCTGATCTCGCTGAAGTAGAACTTCTGCTCTGGGTGTGCTACCTTGGCCTAGAGCTCAAAGGCACAACGTGCAGGCTTCTTTGCAAAGGGCGAGTTGGGCCCCAAAGCATCTTGCTTCCAGCTCTTTGGGAAGCTAAGAAACAACTCGCTCTGCACAGTGCTCTTAGAGCCTACCGGGAACATCTCTTACAAAGGCCTGTGAAACGCAGTTTCTTTGCAGGCCTGATCTGGTTGAAGTGGAACTTCTGCTCTGGGTGTGCTACATTGCCCTAGAGCTGAAAGGCACAACGTGCAGGCTTCTTTCCAAAGGGCGAGTTGGGCCCCAAAGCATCTTGCTTCCAGCTCTTTGGGAAGCTAAGAAACAACTCGCTCTGCACAGTGCTCTTACAGCCTACCGGGAGCATCAGTTACAAAGGCCTGTGAAATGCAGTTTCTTTGCAGGCCTAATCTGGCTGAACCAGAACTTCTGCTCTGGCTGTGCTACATTTCCCTAGAGCTGAAAGGCACAACGTGCAGGCTTCTTTCCAAAGGGCGAGTTGGGCCCCAAAGCATCTTGCTTCCAGCTCTTTGGGAAGCTAAGAAACAACTCGCTCTGCACAGTGCTTTTACAGCCTACCGGGAACATCTCTTACAAAGGCATCTCAAACGCAGTTTCTTTGCAGGCCTGATCTGGCTGAAGTAGAACTTCTGCTCTGTGTGTGCTACATTGGCCTAGAGCTGAAAGGCACAACGTGCAGGCTTCTTTCCAAAGGGCGAGTTGGGCCCCAAAGCATCTTGCTTCCAGCTCTTTGGGAAGCTAAGAAACAACTCGCTCTGCACAGTGCTCTTACAGCCTACCGGGAACATCTCTTACAAAGGCCTGTGAAACGCACTTTCTTTGCAGGCCTGATCTGGCTGAACTAGAACTTCTGCTCTGCGTGTGCTACATTGCCATAGAGCTGAAAGGCACAACGTGCAGGCTTCTTTGCAAAGGGCGAGTTGGGACGCAAAGCATCTTGCTTCCAGCTCTTTGGGAAGCTAAGAAACAACTCGCTCTGCACAGTGCTCTTACAGCCTACCGGGAACATCTCTTCCAAAGGCCTGTGAAACGCAGTTTCTTTGCAGGCCTGATCTGGCTGAAGTAGAACTTCTGCTCTGGGTGTGCTACATGGCCCTAGAGCTGAAAGGCACAATGTGCAGGATTCTTTCCAAAAGGCGAGTTGGGCCCCAAAGCATCTTGCTTCCAGCTCTTTGGGCTAGCTATGAAGCAACTCGCTCTGCACAGTGCTCTTACAGCCTACCGGGACCATCACTTACAAAGGCCTGTGAAATGCAGTTTCTTTGCAGGCCTGATCATGCTGAACTAGAACTTCTGCTCTGGGTGTGCTACATTGCCCTAGAGCTGAAGGGCACAACGTGCAGGCCTGTTTCCAAAGAGCGAGTTGGGCTCCAAAGCATCTTGCTTCCAGCTCTTTGGGAAGCTAAGAAACAACTCGCTCTGCACAGTGCTTTTACAGCCTACCGGGAACAACTCTTACAAAGGCATCTCAAACGCAGTTTCTTTGCAGGCCTGATCTGGCTGAAGTAGAACATCTGCTCTGGGTGTGCTACATGGACCTAGAGCTGAAAGGCTCAACGTGCAGGCTTCTTTCCAAAGGGCGAGTTGGGCCCCAAAGCATCTTGCTTCCAGCTCTTTGGGAAGCTAAGAAACAACTCGCTCTGCACAGTGCTCTTACAGCCTACGGGGAACATCTCTTACTAAGGCCTGTGAAACGCAGTTTCTTTGCAGGCCTGATCTGGCTGAAGTGGAACTTCTGCTCTGGGTGCTCTACATTGCCCTAGAGCTGAAAGGCACAACGTGCAGGCTTCTTTCCAAAGGGCGAGTTGGGCCCCAAAGCATCTTGCTTCCAGCTCTTTGGGAAGCTAAGAAACAACTCGCTCTGCACAGTGCTCTTACAGCCTACCTGGAACATCTCTTACAAAGGCCTGTGAAACGCAGTTTCTTTGCAGGCCTGATCTGGCTGATGTAGAACTTCTGCTCTGGGTGTGCTACATTGCCCTAGAGCTGAAAGGCACAACGTGCAGGCTTCTTTCCAAAGGGCGAGTTGGGCCCCAAAGCATCTTGCTTCCAGCTCCTTGGGAAGCTAAGAAACAACACGCTCTGCACAGTGCTCTTACAGCCTACCGGGAACATCTATTACAAAGGCCTGTGAAACGCAGTTTCTTTGCAGGCCTGATCTGGCTGAAGTGGAACTTCTGCTCTGGGTGTGCTACATTGCCCCAGAGCTGAAAGGCACAACGTGCAGGCTTCTTTCCAAAGGGCGAGTTGGGCCCCAAAGCATCTTGCTTCCAGCTCTTTGGGAAGCTAAGAAACAACTCGCTCTGCACAGTGCTCTTACAGCCTACCGGGAACATCTCTTACAAAGGCCTGGGAAACGAGTTTCTTTGCAGGCCTGATCTGGCTGAAGTGGAACTTCTGACCTGGGTGTGCTACATTGCCCTAGAGCTCAAAGGCACAACGTGCAGGCTTCTTTCCAAAGGGCGAGTTGGGCCCCAAAGCATCTTGCTTCCAGCTCTTTGGGAAGCTAAGAAACAACTCGCTCTGCACAGTGCTCTTACAGCCTACCGGGAACATCTCTTACAAAGGCCTCTCAAACGCAGTTTCTTTGCAGGCCTGATCTGGCTGAAGTAGAACTTCTGCTGTGGGTGTGCTACATTGGCCTAGAGCTGAAAGGCACAACGTGCAGGCTTCTTTCCAAAGGGCGAGTTGGGCCCCAAAGCATCTTGCTTCCAGCTCTTTGGGAAGCTAAGAAACAACTCGCTCTGCACAGTGCTCTTACAGCCTACCGGGAGCATCAGTTACAAAGGCCTGTGAAATGCAGTTTCTTTGCAGGCCTAATCTGGCTGAACCAGAACTTCTGCTCTGGGTGTGCTACATTTCCCTAGAGCTGAAAGGCACAACGTTCAGTCTTCTTTCCAAAGGGCGAGTTGGGCCCCAAAGCATCTTGCTTCCAGCTCTTTGGGAAGCTAAGAAACAACTCGCTCTGCACAGTGCTTTTACAGCCTACCGGGAACATATCTTACAAAGGCATCTCAAACGCAGTTTCTTTGCAGGCCTGATCTGGCTGAAGTAGAACTTCTGCTCTGGGTGTGCTACATTGGCCTAGAGCTGAAAGGCACAACGTGCAGGCTTCTTTCCAAAGGGCGAGTTGGGCCCCAAAGCATCTTGCTTCCAGCTCTTTGGGAAGCTAAGAAACAACTCGCTCTGCACAGTGCTCTTACAGCCTACCGGGAACATCTCTTACAAAGGCCTGTCAAATGCAGTTTCTTTGCAGGCCTGATCTGGCTGAACTAGAACTTCTGCTCTGGGTGTGCTACATTGCCCTAGAGCTGAAAGGCACAACGTGCAGGCTTCTTTGCAAAGGGCGAGTTGGGCCGCAAAGCATCTTGCTTCCAGCTCCTTGCGAAGGTAACAAACAACTCGCTCTGCACAGTGCTCTTACAGCCTACCGGGAACATCCCTTACAAAGGCCTGTGAAACGCAGTTTCTTTGCAGGCCTGATCTGGCTGAAGTAGAACTTCTGCTCTGGGTGTGCTACATTGGCCTAGAGCTGAAAGGCACAAGCTGCAGGCTTCTTTCCAAAGGGCGAGTTGGGCCCCAAAGCATCTTGCTTCCAGCTCTTTGGGAAGCTAAGAAACAACTCGCTCTGCACAGTGCTCTTAAAGCCTACCGGGAACATCTCATACAAAGGCCTGTCAAACGAAGTTTCTTTGCAGGCCTGATCTGGCTGAGGTAGAACTTCTGCTCTGGGTGTGCTACATGGCCCTAGAGCTGAAAGGCACAACGTGCAGGCTTCTTTCCAAAGGGCGAGTTGGGCCCCAAAGCATCTTGCTTCCAGCTCTTTGGGCTAGCTATGAAACAACTCGCTCTGCACAGTGCTCTTACAGCCTACCGGGAACATCTCTTACAAAGGCCTGTGAAACGAAGTTTCTTTGCAGGCCTGATCTGGCTGAAGTAGAACTTCTGCTCTGGGTGTGCTACATTGGCCTAGAGCTGAAAGGCACAACGTGCAGGCTTCTTTCCAAAGGGCGAGTTGGGCCCCAAAGCTTCTTGCTTCCAGCTCTTTCGGAAGCTAAGAAACAACTCGCTCTGCACAGTGCTCTTACAGCCTACCGGGAACATCTCTTACAAAGGCCTGTGAAACGCAGTTTCTTTGCAGGCCTGATCTGGCTGAACTAGAACTTCTGCTCTGGGTGTGCTACATTGGCCTAGAGCTGAAAGGCACAACGTGCAGGCTTCTTTCCAAAGGGCGAGTTGGGCCCCAAAGCATCTTGCTTCCAGCTCTTTGGGAAGCTAAGAAACAACTCGCTCTGCACAGTGCTCTTACTGCCTACCGGGAATATCTCTTACAAAGGCCTGTGAAACGCACTTTCTTTGCAGGCCTGATCTGGCTGAAGTAGAACTTCTGATCTGGGTGTGCTACATTGCCCTAGAGCTGAAAGTCACAACGTGCAGGCTTCTTTGCAAAGGGCGAGTTGGGCCCCAAAGCATCTTGCTTCCAGCTCTTTGGGAAGCTAAGAAACAACTCGCTCTGCACAGTCCTCTTACAGCCTACCGGGAACATCTCTTACAAAGGCCTGTGAAACGCAGTTTCTTTGCAGGCCTGATCTGGCTGAAGTAGAACTTCTGCTCTGGGTGTGCTACATTGGCCTAGAGCTGAAAGGCACAACGTGCAGGCTTCTTTGCAAAGGGCGAGTTGGGCCCCAAAGCATCTTGCTTCCAGCTCTTTGGGAAGCTAAGAAACAACTCGCTCTGCACAGTTCTCTTACACCCTACCGGGAACATCGCTTACAAAGGCCTGTGAAAGGCAGTTTCTTTGCAGGCCTGATCTGGCTGATGTAGAACTTCTGCTCTGGGTGTGCTACATTGGCCTAGAGCTGAAAGGCACAACGTGCAGGCTTCTTTCCAAAGGGCGAGTTGGTCCCCAAAGCATCTTGCTTCCAGCTCTTTGGGCTAGCCATGAAACAACTCGCTCTGCAGAGTGCTCTTACAGCCTACCGGGAGCATCACTACAAAGGCCTGTGAAATGCAGTTTCTTTGCAGGCCTGATCTGGCTGAACTAGAACTTCTGCTCTGGGTGTGCTACATTGCCCTAGAGCTGAAAGGAACAACGTGCAGGCTTCTTTCCAAAGGGCGAGTTGGGCCGCAAAGCATCTTGCTTCCAGCTCATTGGGAAGCTGAGAAACAACTCGCTCTGCACAGTGCTCTTACAGCCTACCGGGAACATCTCTTACAAAGGCCTGTGAAACGCAGTTTCTTTGCAGGCCTGATCTGGCTGAAGTGGAACTTCTGCTCTGGGTGTGCTACATTGCCCTAGAGCTGAAAGGCACAACGTGCAGGCTTCTTTCCAAAGGGCGAGTTGGGCCCCAAAGCATCTTGCTTCCAGCTCTTTGGGCAGCTAAGAAACAACTCGCTCTGCACAGTGCTCTTACTGCCTACCGGGAACATCTCTTACAAAGGCCTGTGAAACGCAGTTTCTTTGCAGGCCTGATCTCGCTGAAGTAGAACTTCTGCTCTGGGTGTGCTACATTGGCCTAGAGCTCAAAGGCACAACGTGCAGGCTTCTTTGCAAAGGGCTAGTTGGGCCCCAAAGCATCTTGCTTCCAGCTCTTTGGGAAGCTAAGAAACAACTCGCTCTGCACAGTGCTCTTACAGCCTACCGGGAACATCTCTTACAAAGGCCTGTGAAACGCAGTTTCTTTGCAGGCCTGATCTGGCTGAAGTGGAACTTCTGCTCTGGGTGTGCTACATTGCCCTAGAGCTGAAAGGCACAACGTGCAGGCTTCTTTCCAAAGGGCGAGTTGGGCCCCAAAGCATCTTGCTTCCAGCTCTTTGGGAAGCTAAGAAACAACTCGCTCTGCACAGTGCTCTTACAGCCTACCGGGAGCATCAGTTACAAAGGCCTGTGAAATGCAGTTTCTTTGCAGGCCTAATCTGGCTGAACCAGAACTTCTGCTCTGGCTGTGCTACATTTCCCTAGAGCTGAAAGGCACAACGTTCAGTCTTCTTTCCAAAGGGCGAGTTGGGCCCCAAAGCATCTTGCTTCCAGCTCTTTGGGAAGCTAAGAAACAACTCGCTCTGCACAGTGCTTTTACAGCCTACCGGGAACATCTGTTACAAAGGCATCTCAAACGCAGTTTCTTTGCAGGCCTGATCTGGCTGAAGTAGAACTTCTGCTCTGTGTGTGCTACATTGGCCTAGAGCTGAAAGGCACAACGTGCAGGCTTCTTTCCAAAGGGCGAGTTGGGCCCCAAAGCATCTTGCTTCCAGCTCTTTGGGAAGCTAAGAAACAACTCGCTCTGCACAGTGCTCTTACAGCCTACCGGGAACATCTCTTACAAAGGCCTGTGAAACGCACTTTCTTTGCAGGCCTGATCTGGCTGAACTAGAACTTCTGCTCTGCGTGTGCTACATTGCCATAGAGCTGAAAGGCACAACGTGCAGGCTTCTTTGCAAAGGGCGAGTTGGGACGCAAAGCATCTTGCTTCCAGCTCTTTGGGAAGCTAAGAAACAACTCGCTCTGCACAGTGCTCTTACAGCCTACCGGGAACATCTCTTACAAAGGCCTGTGAAACGCAGTTTCTTTGCAGGCCTGATCTCGCTGAAGTAGAACTTCTGCTCTGGGTGTGCTACATTGGCCTAGAGCTGAAAGGCACAACGTGCAGGCTTCTTTACAAAGGGCGAGTTGGGCCCCAAAGCATCTTGCTTCCAGCTCTTTGGGCTAGCTATGAAACAACTCGCTCTGCACAGTGCTCTTACAGCCTACAGGGAACATCTCTTACAAAGGCCTGTGAAACGAAGTTTCTTTGCAGGCCTGATCTGGCTGAAGTAGAACTTCTGCTCTGGGTGTGCTACATTGGCCTAGAGCTGAAAGGCACAACGTGCAGGCTTCTTTCCAAAGGGCGATTTGGGCCCCAAAGCTTCTTGCTTCCAGATCTTTGGGAAGCTAAGAAACAACTCGGTCTGCACAGTGCTCTTACAGCCTACCGGGAACATCTCTTACAAAGGCCTTTGAAACGCAGTTTCTTTGCAGGCCTGATCTGGCTGAACTAGAACTTCTGCTCTGGGTGTGCTACATTGCCCTAGAGCTGAAAGGCACAACGTGCAGGCTTCTTTCCAAAGGGCGAGTTGGGCCCCAAAGCGTCTTGCTTCCAGCTCTTTGGGAAGCTAAGAAACAACTCGCTCTGCACAGTGCTCTTACTGCCTACCGGGAATATCTCTTACAAAGGCCTGTGAAACGCAGTTTCTTTGCAGGCCTGATTGGGCTGAAGTAGAACTTCTGCTCTGGGTGTGCTACATTGCCCTAGAGCTGAAAGGCACAACGTGCAGGCTTCTTTGCAAAGGGCGAGTTGGGCCCCAAAGCATCTTGCTTCCAGCACTTTGGGAAGCTAAGAAACAACTCGCTCTGCACAGTGCTCTTACAGCCTACCGGGAACATCTCTTACAAAGGCCTGTGAAACGCAGTTTCTTTGCAGGCCTGATCTGGCTGAAGTACAACTTCTGCTCTGGGTGTGCTACATTGGCCTAGAGCTGAAAGGCACAATGTGCAGGCTTCTTTCAAAAGGGCGAGTTGGGCCGCAAAGCGTCTTGCTTCCAGCTCTTTGGGAAGCTAAGAAACAAGTCGCTCTGCACAGTGCTCTTACAGCCTACCGGGAACATCTCTTACAAAGGCCTGTGAAACGCAGTTTCTTTGCAGGCCTGATCTGGCTGAACTAGAACTTCTGCTCTGGGTGTGCTACATTGCCCTAGAGCTGAAAGGCACAACGTGCAGGCTTCTTTGCAAAGGGCGAGTTGGGCCGCAAAGCATCTTGCTTCCAGCTCCTTGGGAAGCTAAGAAACTACTCGCTCTGCACAGTGCTCTTACAGCCTACCGGGAACATCTCTTACAAAGGCCTGTGAAACGCAGTTTCTTTGCAGGCCTGATGTGGCTGAAGTAGAACTTCTGCTCTGGGTGTGCTACATTGGCCTAGAGCTGAAAGGCACAACGTGCAGGCTTCTTTCCAAAGGGCGAGTTGGGCCCCAAAGCATCTTGCTTCCAGCTCTTTGGGAAGCTAAGAAACAACTCGCTCTGCACAGTGCTCTTACAGCCTACCGGGAACATCTCTTACAAAGGCCTGTGAAACGCAGTTTCTTTGCCGGCCTCATCTGGCTGAAGTAGAACTTCTGCTCTGGGTGTGCTTCATGGCCCTAGAGCTGAAAGGCACAATGTGCAGGCTTCTTTGCAAAAGGCGAGTTGGGCCCCAAAGCATCTTGCTTCCAGCTCTTTGGGCTAGCTATGAAACAACTCGCTCTGCACAGTGCTCTTACAGCCTACCGGAACCATCACTAACAAAGGCCTGTGAAATGCAGTTTCTTTGCAGGCCTGATCACGCTGAACTAGAACTTCTGCTCTGGGTGTGCTACATTGCCCTAGAGCTGAAGGGCACAACGTGCAGGCCTGTTTCCAAAGGGCGAGTTGGGCCCCAAAGCATCTTGCTTCCAGCTCTTTGGGCTAGCTATGAAACAACTCGCTCTGCACAGTGCTCTTACAGCCTACCGGGAGCATCAGTTACAAAGGCCTGTGAAATGCAGTTTCTTTGCAGGCCTGATCTGGCTGAACTAGAACTTCTGCTCTGGGTGTGCTACATGGAGCTAGAGCTGAAAGGCACAACGTGCAGGCTTCGTTCCAAAGGGCGATTTGGGCCCAAAGCATCTTGCTTCCAGCTCTTTGGGAAGCTAAGAAACAACTCGCTCTGCACAGTGCTCTTACAGCCTACCGGGAACATCTCTTACAAAGGCCTGTGAAACGCAGTTTCTTTGCAGGCCTGATCTGGCTGCAGTGGAACTTCTGCTCTGGGTGCTCTACATTGCCCTAGAGCTGAAAGGCACAACGTGCAGGCTTATTTCCAAAGGGCGAGTTGGGCCCCAAAGCATCTTGCTTCCAGCTCTTTGGGAAGCTAAGAAACAACTCGCTCTGCACAGTGCTCTTACAGCCTACCGGGAACATCTCTTACAAAGGCCTGTGAAACGCAGTTCCTTTGCAGGCCTGATCTGGCTGATGTAGAACTTCTGCTCTGGGTGTGCTACATTTCCCTAGAGCTGAAAGGCACAACGTGCAGGCTTCTTTCCAAAGGGCGAGTTGGGCCCCAAAGCATCTTTCTTCCAGCTCTTTGGGCTAGCTATGAAACAACTCGCTCTGCACAGTGCTCTTACAGCCTACCGGGAGCATCACTACAAAGGCCTGTGAAATGCAGTATCTTTGCAGGCCTGATCTGGCTGAAGTAGAACTTCTGCTCTGGGTGTGCTACATTGCCCTAGAGCTGAAAGGAACAACGTGCAGGCTTCTTTCCAAAGGGCGAGTTGGGCCGGAAAGCATCTTGCTTCCAGCTCTTTGGGCTAGCTATGAAGCAACTCGCTCTGCACAGTGCTCTTACAGCCTACCGGGACCATCACTTACAAAGGCCTGTGAAATGCAGTTTCTTTGCAGGCCTGATCATGCTGAACTAGAACTTCTGCTCTGGGTGTGCTACATTGCCCTAGAGCTGAAGGGCACAACGTGCAGGCCTGTTTCCAAAGAGCGAGTTGGGCTCCAAAGCATCTTGCTTCCAGCTCTTTGGGAAGCTAAGAAACAACTCGCTCTGCACAGTGCTTTTACAGCCTACCGGGAACAACTCTTACAAAGGCATCTCAAACGCAGTTTCTTTGCAGGCCTGATCTGGCTCAAGTAGAACTTCTGCTCTGGGTGTGCTACATTGGCCTAGAGCTGAAAGGCACAACGTGCAGGCTTCTTTCCAAAGGGTGAGTTGGGCCCCAAAGCATCTTGCTTCCAGCTCTTTGGGAAGCTAAGAACAACTCGCTCTGCACAGTGCTCTTACAGCCTACCGGGAACATCTCTTACAAAGGCCTGTGAAACGCAGTTTCTTTGCAGGCCTGATCTGGCTGAAGTAGAACTTCTGCTCTGGGTGTGCTACATGGACCTAGAGCTGAAAGGCTCAACGTGCAGGCTTCTTTCCAAAGGGCGAGTTGGGCCCCAAAGCATCTTGCTTCCAGCTCTTTGGGAAGCTAAGAAACAACTCGCTGTGCGCAGTGCTCTTACAGCCTACCGTGAGCATCTCTTACAAAGGCCTGTGAAACGCAGTTTCTTTGCAGGCCTGATCTGGCTGAACTAGAACTTCTGCTCTGGGTGTGCCACATTGCCCTAGAGCTGAAAGGCACAACATGCAGGCTTCTTTCCAAAGGGCGAGTAGGGCCCCAAAGTATCTTGCTTCCAGCTCTTTGGAAAGCTAAGAAACAACTCGCTCTGCACAGTGCTCTTACAGCCTACCGGGAACATCTCTTACAAAGGCCTGTGAAACGCAGTTTCTTTGCAGGCCTGATCTGGCTGAACTAGAACTTCTGCTCTGGGTGTGCTACATTGCCCTAGAGCTGAAAGGCACAACGTGCAGGCTTCTTTCCAAAGGGCGAGTTGGGCCCCAAAGCATCTTGCTTCCAGCTCTTTGGGAAGCTAAGAAACAACTCGCTCTGCACAGTGCTGTTACAGCCTACCGGGAACATCTCCTACAAAGGCCTCTCAAACGCAGTTTCTTTGCCGGCCTGATCTGGCTGAAGTAGAACTTCTGCTCTGTGTGTGCTACATTGGCCTAGAGCTGAAAGGCTCAACGTGCAGGCTTCTTTCCAAAGGGCGAGTTGGGCCCCAAAGCATCTTGCTTCCAGCTCTTTGGGAAGCTAAGAAACAACTCACTCTGCACAGTGTTCTTACAGCCTACCGGGAACATCTCTTACAAAGGCCTGTGAAACGCAGTTTCTTTGTAGGCCTGATCTGGCTGAACTAGAACTTCTGCTCTGGGTGTGCTACATTGCCCTAGAGCTGAAAGGCACAGCTTGCAGGCTTCTTTGCAAAGGGCGAGTTGGGCCGCAAAGCATCTTGCTTCCAGCTCTTTGGGAAGCTAAGAAACAACTCGCTCTGCACAGTGCTCTTACAGCCTACCGGGAACATCTCTTACAAAGGCCTGTGAAACGCAGTTTCTTTGTAGGCCTGATCTGGCTGAAGTAGAGCTTCTGCTCTGGGTGTGCTACATTGCCCTAGAGCTTAAAGGCACAACGTGCAGGCTTCTTTGCAAAGGGCGAGTTGGGCCGCAAAGCATCTTGCTTTCAGCTCCTTGGGAAGCTAAGAAACAACTCGCTCTGCACAGTGCTCTTACAGCCTACGGGGAACATCTCTTACAAAGGCCTGTGAAACGCAGTTTCTTTGCAGGCCTGATCTGGCTGAAGTAGAACTTCTGCTCTGGGTCTCCTACATTGGCCTAGAGCGGAAAGGCACAACGTGCAGGCTTCTTTCCAAAGGGCGAGTTGGGCCCCAAAGCATCTTGCTTCCAGCTCTTTGGGAAGCTAAGAAACAACTCGCTCTGCACAGTGCTCTTACAGCTTACCGGGAACATCTCTTACAAAGGCCTGTGAAACGCAGTTTCTTTGCAGGCCTGATACGGCTGAAGTAGAACTTCTGCTCTGGGTGTGCTACATTGCCCTAGAGCTGAAAGGCACAACGTGCAGGCTTCTTTCCAAAGGGCGAGTTGGGCCCCAAAGCATCTTGCTTCTAGCTCTTTGAGAAGCTAAGAAACAACTCGCTCTCCACAGTGCTCTTACAGCCTACCGGGAACATCTCTTACAAAGGCCTGTGAAACGCAGTTTCTTTGCAGGCCTGATCTGGCTGAAGTAGAACTTCTGCTCTGGGTGTGCTACATTGCCCTAGAGCTGAAAGGCACAACGTGCAGGCTTCTTTCCAAAGGGCGAGTTGGGCCCAAAAGCATCTTGCTTCCAGCTCTTTGGGAAGCTAAGAATCAACTCGCTCTGCACAGTGCTGTTACAGCCTACCGGGAACATCTCTTACAAGGCATCTCAAACGCAGTTTCTTTGCAGGCCTGATCTGGCTGAAGTAGAACTTCTGCTCTGTGTGTGCTACATTGGCCTAGAGCTGAAAGGCACAACGTGCAGGCTTCTTTCCAAAGGGCGAGTTGGGCCCCAAAGCATCTTGCTTCCAGCTCTTTGGGAAGCTAAGAAACAACTCGCTCTGCACAGTGCTCTTACAGCCTACCGGGAACATCTCTTACAAAGGCCTGTGAAACGCAGTTTCTTTGCAGGCCTGATCTGGCTGAACTAGAACTTCTGCTCTGCATGTGCTACATTGCCCTAGAGCTGAAAGGCACAACGTGCAGGCTTCTTTGCAAAGGGCGAGTTGGGCCCCAAAGCATCTTGCTTCCAGCTCCTTGGGAAGCTAAGAAACAACTCGCTCTGCACAGTGCTCTTACAGCCTACTGGGAACATCTCTTACAAAGGCCTGTGAAACGCAGTTTCTTTGCAGGCCTGATCTGGCTGAAGTAGAACTTCTGCTCTGGGTGTGCTACATTGGCCTAGAGCTGAAAGGCACAACCTGCAGGCTTCTTTCCAAAGGGCGAGTTGGGCCCCAAAGCATCTTGCTTCCAGCTCTTTGGGAAGCTAAGAAACAACTCGCTCTGCACAGTGCTCTTACAGCCTACCGGGAACATCTCTTACAAAGGCCTGTGAAACGCAGTTTCTTTGCAGGCCTGATCTGGCTGAACTAGAACTTCTGCTCTGCGTGTGCTACATTGCCCTAGAGCTGAAAGGCACAACGTGCAGGCTTCTTTGCAAAGGGCGAGTTGGGCCGCAAAGCATCTTGCTTACAGCTCCTTGGGAAGCTAAGTAACATGTCGCTCTGCACAGTGCTCTTACAGCCTACGGGGAACATCTCTTACAAAGGCCTGTAAAACGCAGTTTCTTTGCAGGCCTGATCTGGCTGAAGTAGAACTTCTGCTCTGGGTGGGCTACATTGGCCTAGAGCTGAAAGGCACAACGTGCAGGCTTCTTTCCAAAGGGCGAGTTGGGCCCCAAAGCATCTTGCTTCCAGCTCTTTGGGAAGCTAAGAAACAACTCGCTCTGCACAGTGCTCTTACAGCCTACCGGGAACATCTCTTACAAAGGCCTGTGAAACGCAGTTTCTTTGCAGGCCTGATCTGGCTGAAGTAGAACTTCTGCTCTGGGTGTGCTACATGGACCTAGAGCTGAAAGGCTCAACGTGCAGGCTTCTTTCCAAAGGGCGAGTTGGGCCCCAAAGCATCTTGCTTCCAGCTCTTTGGGAAGCTAAGAAACAACTCGCTGTGCGCAGTGCTCTTACAGCCTACCGTGAGCATCTCTTACAAAGGCCTGTGAAACGCAGTTTCTTTGCAGGCCTGATCTGGCTGAACTAGAACTTCTGCTCTGGGTGTGCCACATTGCCCTAGAGCTGAAAGGCACAACATGCATGCTTCTTTCCAAAGGGCGAGTAGGGCCCCAAAGTATCTTGCTTCCAGCTCTTTGGAAAGCTAAGAAACAACTCGCTCTGCACAGTGCTCTTACAGCCTACCGGGAACATCTCTTACAAAGGCCTGTGAAACGCAGTTTCTTTGCAGGCCTGATCTCGCTGAAGTAGAACTTCTGCTCTGGGTGTGCTACATTGGCCTAGAGCTGAAAGGCACAACGTGCAGGCTTCTTTACAAAGGGCGAGTTGGGCCCCAAAGCATCTTGCTTCCAGCTCTTTGGGCTAGCTATGAAACAACTCGCTCTGCACAGTGCTCTTACAACCTACAGGGAACATCTCTTACAAAGGCCTGTGAAACGAAGTTTCTTTGCAGGCCTGATCTGGCTGAAGTAGAACTTCTGCTCTGGCTGTGCTACATTGGCCTACAGCTGAAAGGCACAACGTGCAGGCTTCTTTCCAAAGGGCGAGTTGGGCCCCAAAGCTTCTTGCTTCCAGCTCTTTGGGAAGCTAAGAAACAACTCGCTCAGCACAGTGCTCTTACAGCCTACCGGGAACATCTCTTACAAAGGCCTGTAAAACGCAGTTTCTTTGCAGGCCTGATCTGGATGAAGTGGAACTTCTGCTCTGGGTGTGCTACATTGCCCTAGAGCTGAAAGGCACAACGTGCAGGCTTCTTTCCAAAGGGCGAGTTGGGCCCCAAAGCATCTTGCTTCCAGCTCTTTGGGAAGCTAAGAAACAACTCGCTCTGCACAGTGCTCTTACTGCCTACCGGGAATATCTCTTACAAAGGCCTGTGAAACGCAGTTTCTTTGCAGGCCTGATTGGGCTGAAGTAGAACTTCTGCTCTGGGTGTGCTACATTGCCCTAGAGCTGAAAGGCACAACGTGCAGGCTTCTTTGCAAAGGGCGAGTTGGACCCCAAAGCATCTTGCTTCCAGCTCTTTGGGAAGCTAAGAAACAACTCGCTCTGCACAGTGCTCTTACAGCCTACGGGGAACATCTCTTACAAAGGCCTGTGAAACGCAGTTTCTTTGCAGGCCTGATCTGGCTGAAGTAGAACTTCTGCTCTGGGTGTGCTACATTGGCCTAGAGCTGAAAGGCACAACGTGCAGGCTTCTTTCCAAAGGGCGAGTTGGGCCCCAAAGCATCTTGCTTCCAGCTCTTTGGGAAGCTAAGAAACAAGTCGCTCTGCACAGTGCTCTTACAGCCTACCGGGAACATCTCTTACAAAGGCCTGTGAAACGCAGTTTCTTTGCAGGCCTGATCTGGCTGAACTAGAACTTCTGCTCTGCGTGTGCTACATTGCCCTAGAGCTGAAAGGCACAACGTGCAGGCTTCTTTGCAAAGGGCGAGTTGGGCCGCAAAGCATCTTGCTTCCAGCTCCTTGGGAAGCTAAGAAACTACTCGCTCTGCACAGTGCTCTTACAGCCTACCGGGAACATCTCTTACAAAGGCCTGTGAAACGCAGTTTCTTTGCAGGCCTGATGTGGCTGAAGTAGAACTTCTGCTCTGGGTGTGCTACATTGGCCTAGAGCTGAAAGGCACAACCTGCAGGCTTCTTTCCAAAGGGCGAGTTGGGCCCCAAAGCATCTTGCTTCCAGCTCTTTGGGAAGCTAAGAAACAACTCGCTCTGCACAGTGCTCTTACAGCCTACCGGGAACATCTCTTACAAAGGCCTGTGAAACGCAGTTTCTTTGCAGGCCTGATCTGGCTGAAGTAGAACTTCTGCTCTGGGTGTGCTTCATGGCCCTAGAGCTGAAAGGCACAATGTGCAGGCTTCTTTGCAAAAGGCGAGTTGGGCCCCGAAGCATCTTGCTTCCAGCTCTTTGGGCTAGCTATGAAACAACTCGCTCCGCACAGTGCTCTTGCAGCCTACCGGAACCATCACTAACAAAGGCCTGTGAAATGCAGTTTCTTTGCAGGCCTGATCTGGCTGAAGTGGAACTTCTGCTCTGGGTGTGCTACATTGCCCTAGAGCTGAAGGGCACAACGTGCAGGCCTGTTTCCAAAGGGCGAGTTGGGCCCCAAAGCATCTTGCTTCCAGCTCTTTGGGCTAGCTATGAAACAACTCGCTCTGCACAGTGCTCTTACAGCCTACCGGGAGCATCAGTTACAAAGGCCTGTGAAATGCAGTTTCTTTGCAGGCCTGATCTGGCTGAAGTGGAACTTCTGCTCTGCGTGCTCTACATTGCCCTAGAGCTGAAAGGCACAACGTGCAGGCTTCTTTCCAAAGGGCGAGTTGGGCCCCAAAGCATCTTGCTTCCAGCTCTTTGGGAAGCTAAGAAACAACTCGCTCTGCACAGTGCTCTTACTGCCTACCGGGAGCATCAGCTACAAAGGCCTGTGAAACGCAGTTTCTTTGCAGGCCTGATCTGGCTGATGTAGAACTTCTGCTCTGGGTGTGCTACATTGGCCTAGAGCTGAAAGGCACAACGTGCAGGCTTCTTTCCAAAGGGCGAGTTGGGCCCCAAAGCATCTTGCTTCCAGCTCTTTGGGCTAGCCATGAAACAACTCGCTCTGCAGAGTGCTCTTACAGCCTACCGGGAGCATCACTACAAAGGCCTGTGAAATGCAGTTTCTTTGCAGGCCTGATCTGGCTGAAGTAGAACTTCTGCTCTGGGTGTGCTACATTGCCCTAGAGCTGAAAGGAACAACGTGCAGGCTTCTTTCCAAAGGGCGAGTTGGGCCGCAAAGCATCTTGCTTCCAGCTCTTTGGGAAGCTGAGAAACAACTCGCTCTGCACAGTGCTCTCACAGCCTACCGGGAACATCTCTTACAAAGGCCTGTGAAACGCAGTTTGTTTGCAGGCCTGATCTGGCTGAAGTGGAACTTCTGCTCTGGGTGTGCTACATTGCCCTAGAGCTGAAAGGCACAACGTGCAGGCTTCTTTCCAAAGGGCGAGTTGGGCCCCAAAGCATCTTGCTTCCAGCTCCTTGGGAAGCTAAGAAACAACACGCTCTGCACAGTGCTCTTACAGCCTACCGGGAACATCTCTTACAAAGGCCTGTGAAACGCAGTTTCTTTGCAGGCCTGATCTGGCTGAAGTGGAACTTCTGCTCTGGGTGTGCTACATTGCCCCAGAGCTGAAAGGCACAACGTGCAGGCTTCTTTCCAAAGGGCGAGTTGGGCCCCAAAGCATCTTGCTTCCAGCTCCTTGGGAAGCTAAGAAACAACTCGCTCTGCACAGTGCTCTTACAGCCTACCGGGAACATCTCTTACAAAGGCCTCTCAAACGCAGTTTCTTTGCAGGCCTGATCTGGCTGAAGTAGAACTTCTGCTGTGGATGTGCTACATTGGCCTAGAGCTGAAAGGCACAACGTGCAGGCTTCTTTCCAAAGGGCGAGTTGGGCCCCAAAGCATCTTGCTTCCAGCTCTTTGGGAAGCTAAGAAACAACTCGCTCTGCACAATGCTCTTACAGCCTACCGGGAGCATCAGTTACAAAGGCCTGTGAAATGCAGTTTCTTTGCAGGCCTAATCTGGCTGAACCAGAACTTCTGCTCTGGGTGTGCTACATTTCCCTAGAGCTGAAAGGCACAACGTTCAGTCTTCTTTCCAAAGGGCGAGTTGGGCCCCAAAGCATCTTGCTTCCAGCTCTTTGGGAAGCTAAGAAACAACTCGCTCTGCACAGTGCTTTTACAGCCTACCGGGAACATCTCTTACAAAGGCCTGTGAAACGCAGTTTCTTTGCAGGCCTGATCTGGCTGAACTAGAACTTCTGCTCTGGGTGTGCTACATTGGCCTAGAGCTGAAAGTCACAACGTGCAGGCTTCTTTGCAAAGGGCGAGTTGGGCCCCAAAGCATCTTGCTTCCAGCTCTTTGGGAAGCTAAGAAACAACTCGCTCTGCACAGTGCTCTTACGGCCTACCGGGAACATCTCTTACAAAGGCCTGTGAAACGCAGTTTCTTTGCAGGCCTGATCTGGCTGAAGTAGAACTTCTGCTCTGGGTGTGCTACATTGGCCTAGAGCTGAAAGGCACAACGTGCAGGCTTCTTTGCAAAGGGCGAGTTGGGCCCCAAAGCATCTTGCTTCCAGCTCTTTGGGAAGCTAAGAAACAACTCGCTCTGCACAGTTCTCTTACACCCTACCGGGAACATCGCTTACAAAGGCCTGTGAAACGCAGTTTCTTTGCAGCCCTGATCTGGCTGATGTAGAACTTCTGCTCTGGGTGTGCTACATTGGCCTAGAGCTGAAAGGCACAACGTGCAGGCTTCTTTCCAAAGGGCGAGTTGGGCCCCAAAGCATCTTGCTTCCAGCTCTTTGGGCTAGCCATGAAACAACTCGCTCTGCAGAGTGCTCTTACAGCCTACCGGGAGCATCACTAAAAAGGCCTGTGAAATGCAGTTTCTTTGCAGGCCTGATCTGGCTGAACTAGAACTTCTGCTCTGGGTGTGCTACATTGCCCTAGAGCTGAAAGGAACAACGTGCAGGCTTCTTTCCAAAGGGCGAGTTGGGCCCCAAAGCATCTTGCTTCCAGCTCTTTGGGCAGCTAAGAAACAACTCGCTCTGCACAGTGCTCTTACTGCCTACCGGGAACATCTCTTACAAAGGCCTGTGAAACGCAGTTTCTTTGCAGGCCTGATCTCGCTGAAGTAGAACTTCTGCTCTGGGTGTGCTACATTGGCCTAGAGCTGAAAGGCACAACGTGCAGGCTTCTTTGCAAAGGGCGAGTTGGGCCCCAAAGCATCTTGCTTCCAGCTCTTTGGGAAGCTAAGAAACAACTCGCTCTGCACAGTGCTCTTACAGCCTACCGGGAACATCTCTTACAAAGGCCTGTGAAACGCAGTTTCTTTGCAGGCCTGATCTGGCTGAAGTGGAACTTCTGCTCTGGGTGTGCTACATTGCCCTAGAGATGAAAGGCACAACGTGCAGGCTTCTTTCCAAAGGGCGAGTTGGGCCCCAAAGCATCTTGCTTCCAGCTCTTTGGGAAGCTAAGAAACAACTCGCTCTGCACAGTGCTCTTACAGCCTACCGGGAGCATCAGTTACAAAGGCCTGTGAAATGCAGTTTCTTTGCAGGCCTAATCTGGCTGAACCAGAACTTCTGCTCTGGCTGTGCTACATTTCCCTAGAGCTGAAAGGCACAACGTGCAGGCTTCTTTCCAAAGGGCGAGTTGGGCCCCAAAGCATCTTGCTTCCGGCTCTTTGGGAAGCTAAGAAACAACTCGCTCTGCACAGTGCTTTTACAGCCTACCGGGAACATCTCTTACAAAGGCATCTCAAACGCAGTTTCTTTGCAGGCCTGATCTGGCTGAAGTAGAACTTCTGCTCTGTGTGTGCTACATTGGCCTAGAGCTGAAAGGCACAACGTGCAGGCTTCTTTCCAAAGGGCGAGTTGGGCCCCAAAGCATCTTGCTTCCAGCTCTTTGGGAAGCTAAGAAACAACTCGCTCTGCACAGTGCTCTTACAGCCTACCGGGAACATCTCTTACAAAGGCCTGTGAAACGCAGTTTCTTTGCAGGCCTGATCTGGCTGAACTAGAACTTCTGCTCTGCGTGTGCTACATTGCCATAGAGCTGAAAGGCACAACGTGCAGGCTTCTTTGCAAAGGGCGAGTTGGGACGCAAAGCATCTTGCTTCCAGCTCTTTGGGAAGCTAAGAAACAACTCGCTCTGCACAGTGCTCTTACAGCCTACCGGGAACATCTCTTACAAACGCCTGTGAAACGCAGTTTCTTTGCAGGCCTGATCTCGCTGAAGTAGAACTTCTGCTCTGGGTGTGCTACATTGCCCTACAGCTGAAAGGCACAATGTGCAGGCTTCTTTGCAAAAGGCGAGTTGGGCCCCAAAGCATCTTGCTTCCAGCTCTTTGGGCTAGCTATGAAACAACTCGCTCTGCACAGTGCTCTTACAGCCTACCGGAACCATCACTAACAAAGGCCTGTGAAATGCAGTTTCTTTGCAGGCCTGATCACGCTGAACTAGAACTTCTGCTCTGGGTGTGCTACATTGCCCTAGAGCTGAAGGGCACAACGTGCAGGCCTGTTTCCAAAGGGCGAGTTGGGCCCCAAAGCATCTTGCTTCCAGCTCTTTGGGCTAGCTATGAAACAACTCGCTCTGCACAGTGCTCTTACAGCCTACCGGGAGCATCAGTTACAAAGGCCTGTGAAATGCAGTTTCTTTGCAGGCCTGATCTGGCTGAACTAGAACTTCTGCTCTGGGTGTGCTACATGGCGCTAGAGCTGAAAGGCACAACGTGCAGGCTTCGTTCGAAAGGGCGATTTGGGCCCAAAGCATCTTGCTTCCAGCTCTTTGGGAAGCTAAGAAACAACTCGCTCTGCACAGTGCTCTTACAGCCTACCGGGAACATCTCTTACAAAGGCCTGTGAAACGCAGTTTCTTTACAGGCCTGATCTGGCTGCAGTGGAACTTCTGCTCTGGGTGCTCTACATTGCCCTAGAGCTGAAAGGCACAACGTGCAGGCTTCTTTCCAAAGGGCGAGTTGGGCCCCAAAGCTTCTTGCTTCCAGCTCTTTGGGAAGCTAAGAAACAACTCGCTCTGCACAGTGCTCTTACAGCCTACTGGGAACATCTCTTACAAAGGCCTGTGAAACGCAGTTTCATTGCAGGCCTGATCTGGCTGAACCAGAACTTCTGCTCTGGGTGTGCTACATTTCCCTAGAGCTGAAAGGCACAACGTGCAGGCTTCTTTCCAAAGGGCGAGTTGGGCCGGAAAGCATCTTGCTTCCAGCTCTTTGGGCTATCTATGAAACAACTCGCTCTGCACAGTGCTCTTACAGCCTACCGGGAGCATCACTACAAAGGCCTGTGAAACGCAGTTTCTTTGTAGGCCTGATCTGGCTGAACTAGAACTTCTGCTCTGGGTGTGCTACATTGCCCTAGAGCTGAAAGGCACAGCTTGCAGGCTTCTTTGCAAAGGGCGAGTTGGGCCGCAAAGCATCTTGCTTCCAGCTCTTTGGGAAGCTAAGAAACAACTCGCTCTGCACAGTGCTCTTACAGCCTACCGGGAACATCTCTTACAAAGGCCTGTGAAACGAAGTTTCTTTGCAGGCCTGATCTGGCTGAAGTAGAACTTCTGCTCTGGGTGTGCTACATTGGCCTAGAGCTGAATGGCACAACGTGCAGGCTTCTTTCCAAAAGGCGAGTTGGGCCCCAAAGCTTCTTGCTTCCAGCTCTTTGGGAAGCTAAGAAACAACTCGCTCTGCACAGTGCTCTTACAGCCTACCGGGAACATCTCTTACAAAGGCCTGTGAAACGCAGTTTCTTTGCAGGCCTGATCTGGCTGAAGTGGAACTTCTGCTCTGGGTGTGCTACATTGCCCTAGAGCTGAAAGGCACAACGTGCAGGCTTCTTTCCAAAGGGCGAGTTGGGCCCCAAAGCATCTTGCTTCCAGCTCTTTGGGCTATCTATGAAACAACTCGCTCTGCACAGTGCTCTTACAGCCTACCGGGAGCATCAGTTACAAAGGCCTGTGAAATGCAGTTTCTTTGCAGGCCTGATCTGGCTGAACTAGAACTTCTGCTCTGGGTGTGCTACATGGCCCTAGAGCTGAAAGGCACAACGTGCAGGCTTCTTTCCAAAGGGCGAGTTGGGCCCCAAAGGATCTTGCTTCCAGCTCTTTGGGAAGCTAAGAAACAACTCGCTCTGCACAGTGCTCTTACAGCCTACCGGGAACATCTCTTACAAAGGCCTGTGAAACGCAGTTTCTTTGCAGGCCTGATCTGGCTGAACTAGAACTTCTGCTCTGCGTGTGCTACATTGCCCTAGAGCTGAAAGGCACAACCAGCAGGCTTCTTTGCAAAGGGCGAGTTGGGCCGCAAAGCATCTTGCTTCCAGCGCCTTGGGAAGCTAAGAAACAACTCGCTCTGCACAGTGCTCTTACAGCCTACCGGGAACATCTCTTACAAACGCCTGTGAAACGCAGTTTCTTTGCAGGCCTGATCTCGCTGAAGTAGAACTTCTGCTCTGGGTGTTCTACATTGGCCTAGAGCTGAAAGGCACAACCTGCAGGCTTCTTTCCAAAAGGCGAGTTGGGCCCCAAAGCATCTTGCTTCCAGCTCTTTGGGAAGCTAAGAAACAACTCGCTCTGCACAGTGCTCTTACAGCCTACCGGGAACATCTCATACAAAGGCCTGTAAAACGCAGTTTCTTTGCAGGCCTGATCTGGCTGAGGTAGAACTTCTGCTCTGGGTGTGCTACATTGCCCTACAGCTGAAAGGCACAACGTGCAGGCTTCTTTCCAAAGGGCGAGTTGGGCCCCAAAGCATCTTGCTTCCAGCTCTTTGGGCTAGATATGTAACAACTCGCTCTGCACAGTGCTCTTACAGCCTACCGGGAACATCTCTTACAAAGGCCTGTGAAACGAAGTTTCTTTGCAGGCCTGATCTGGCTGAAGTAGAACTTCTGCTCTGGGTGTGCTACATTGGCCTAGAGCTGAAAGACACAACGTGCAGGCTTCTTTCCAAAGGGCGAGATGGGCCCCAAAGCTTCTTGCTTCCAGCTCTTTGGGAAGCTAAGAAACAACTCGCTCTGCACAGTGCTCTTACAGCCTACCGGGAACATCTCTTACAAAGGCCTGTGAAACGCAGTTTGTTTGCAGGCCTGATCTGGCTGAAGTGGAACTTCTGCTCTGGGTGTGCTACATTGCCCTAGAGCTGAAAGGCACAACGTGCAGGCTTCTTTCCAAAGGGCGAGTTGGGCCCCAAAGCATCTTGCTTCCAGCTCTTTGGGAAGCTAAGAAACAACTCGCTCTGCACAGTGCTCTTACTGCCTACCGGGAATATCTCTTACAAAGGCCTGTGAAACGCAGTTTCTTTGCAGGCCTGATTGGGCTGAAGTAGAACTTCTGCTCTGGGTGTGCTACATTGCCCTAGAGCTGAAAGGCACAACGTGCAGGCTTCTTTGCAAAGGGCGAGTTGGACCCCAAAGCATCTTGCTTCCAGCTCTTTGGGAAGCTAAGAAACAACTCGCTCTGCACAGTGCTCTTACAGCCTACGGGGAACATCTCTTACAAAGGCCTGTGAAACGCAGTTTCTTTGCAGGCCTGATCTGGCTGAAGTAGAACTTCTGCTCTGGGTGTGCTACATTGGCCTAGAGCTGAAAGGCACAACGTGCAGGCTTCTTTCCAAAGGGCGAGTTGGGCCCCAAAGCATCTTGCTTCCAGCTCTTTGGGAAGCTAAGAAACAAGTCGCTCTGCACAGTGCTCTTACAGCCTACCGGGAACATCTCTTACAAAGGCCTGTGAAACGCAGTTTCTTTGCAGGCCTGATCTGGCTGAACTAGAACTTCTGCTCTGCGTGTGCTACATTGCCCTAGAGCTGAAAGGCACAACGTGCAGGCTTCTTTGCAAAGGGCGAGTTGGGCCGCAAAGCATCTTGCTTCCAGCTCCTTGGGAAGCTAAGAAACTACTCGCTCTGCACAGTGCTCTTACAGCCTACCGGGAACATCTCTTACAAAGGCCTGTGAAACGCAGTTTCTTTGCAGGCCTGATGTGGCTGAAGTAGAACTTCTGCTCTGGGTGTGCTACATTGGCCTAGAGCTGAAAGGCACAACCTGCAGGCTTCTTTCCAAAGGGCGAGTTGGGCCCCAAAGCATCTTGCTTCCAGCTCTTTGGGAAGGTAAGAAACAACTCGCTCTGCACAGTGCTCTTACAGCCTACCGGGAACATCTCTTACAAAGGCCTGTGAAACGCAGTTTCTTTGCAGGCCTGATCTGGCTGAAGTAGAACTTCTGCTCTGGGTGTGCTTCATGGCCCTAGAGCTGAAAGGCACAATGTGCAGGCTTCTTTGCAAAAGGCGAGTTGGGCCCCGAAGCATCTTGCTTCCAGCTCTTTGGGCTAGCTATGAAACAACTCGCTCCGCACAGTGCTCTTGCAGCCTACCGGAACCATCACTAACAAAGGCCTGTGAAATGCAGTTTCTTTGCAGGCCTGATCTGGCTGAAGTGGAACTTCTGCTCTGGGTGTGCTACATTGCCCTAGAGCTGAAGGGCACAACGTGCAGGCCTGTTTCCAAAGGGCGAGTTGGGCCCCAAAGCATCTTGCTTCCAGCTCTTTGGGCTAGCTATGAAACAACTCGCTCTGCACAGTGCTCTTACAGCCTACCGGGAGCATCAGTTACAAAGGCCTGTGAAATGCAGTTTCTTTGCAGGCCTGATCTGGCTGAAGTGGAACTTCTGCTCTGCGTGCTCTACATTGCCCTAGAGCTGAAAGGCACAACGTGCAGGCTTCTTTCCAAAGGGCGAGTTGGGCCCCAAAGCATCTTGCTTCCAGCTCTTTGGGAAGCTAAGAAACAACTCGCTCTGCACAGTGCTCTTACTGCCTACCGGGAGCATCAGCTACAAAGGCCTGTGAAACGCAGTTTCTTTGCAGGCCTGATCTGGCTGATGTAGAACTTCTGCTCTGGGTGTGCTACATTGGCCTAGAGCTGAAAGGCACAACGTGCAGGCTTCTTTCCAAAGGGCGAGTTGGGCCCCAAAGCATCTTGCTTCCAGCTCTTTGGGCTAGCCATGAAACAACTCGCTCTGCAGAGTGCTCTTACAGCCTACCGGGAGCATCACTACAAAGGCCTGTGAAATGCAGTTTCTTTGCAGGCCTGATCTGGCTGAAGTAGAACTTCTGCTCTGGGTGTGCTACATTGCCCTAGAGCTGAAAGGAACAACGTGCAGGCTTCTTTCCAAAGGGCGAGTTGGGCCGCAAAGCATCTTGCTTCCAGCTCTTTGGGAAGCTGAGAAACAACTCGCTCTGCACAGTGCTCTCACAGCCTACCGGGAACATCTCTTACAAAGGCCTGTGAAACGCAGTTTGTTTGCAGGCCTGATCTGGCTGAAGTGGAACTTCTGCTCTGGGTGTGCTACATTGCCCTAGAGCTGAAAGGCACAACGTGCAGGCTTCTTTCCAAAGGGCGAGTTGGGCCCCAAAGCATCTTGCTTCCAGCTCCTTGGGAAGCTAAGAAACAACACGCTCTGCACAGTGCTCTTACAGCCTACCGGGAACATCTCTTACAAAGGCCTGTGAAACGCAGTTTCTTTGCAGGCCTGATCTGGCTGAAGTGGAACTTCTGCTCTGGGTGTGCTACATTGCCCCAGAGCTGAAAGGCACAACGTGCAGGCTTCTTTGCAAAGGGCGAGTTGGGCCCCAAAGCATCTTGCTTCCAGCTCTTTGGGAAGCTAAGAAACAACTCGCTCTGCACAGTGCTCTTACAGACTACCGGGAACATCTCTTACAAAGGCCTGTGAAACGCAGTTTCTTTGCAGGCCTGATCTGGCTGAAGTGGAACTTCTGCTCTGGGTGTGCTACATTGCCCTAGAGATGAAAGGCACAACGTGCAGGCTTCTTTCCAAAGGGCGAGTTGGGCCCCAAAGCATCTTGCTTCCAGCTCTTTGGGAAGCTAAGAAACAACTCGCTCTGCACAGTGCTCTTACAGCCTACCGGGAGCATCAGTTACAAAGGCCTGTGAAATGCAGTTTCTTTGCAGGCCTAATCTGGCTGAACCAGAACTTCTGCTCTGGCTGTGCTACATTTCCCTAGAGCTGAAAGGCACAACGTGCAGGCTTCTTTCCAAAGGGCGAGTTGGGCCCCAAAGCATCTTGCTTCCGGCTCTTTGGGAAGCTAAGAATCAACTCGCTCTGCACAGTGCTTTTACAGCCTACCGGGAACATCTCTTACAAAGGCATCTCAAACGCAGTTTCTTTGCAGGCCTGATCTGGCTGAAGTAGAACTTCTGCTCTGTGTGTGCTACATTGGCCTAGAGCTGAAAGGCACAACGTGCAGGCTTCTTTCCAAAGGGCGAGTTGGGCCCCAAAGCATCTTGCTTCCAGCTCTTTGGGAAGCTAAGAAACAACTCGCTCTGCACAGTGCTCTTACAGCCTACCGGGAACATCTCTTACAAAGGCCTGTGAAACGCAGTTTCTTTGCAGGCCTGATCTGGCTGAACTAGAACTTCTGCTCTGCGTGTGCTACATTGCCATAGAGCTGAAAGGCACAACGTGCAGGCTTCTTTGCAAAGGGCGAGTTGGGACGCAAAGCATCTTGCTTCCAGCTCTTTGGGAAGCTAAGAAACAACTCGCTCTGCACAGTGCTCTTACAGCCTACCGGGAACATCTCTTACAAAGGCCTGTGAAACGCAGTTTCTTTGCAGGCCTGATCTCGCTGAAGTAGAACTTCTGCTCTGGGTGTGCTACATTGCCCTACAGCTGAAAGGCACAATGTGCAGGCTTCTTTGCAAAAGGCGAGTTGGGCCCCAAAGCATCTTGCTTCCAGCTCTTTGGGCTAGCTATGAAACAACTCGCTCTGCACAGTGCTCTTACAGCCTACCGGAACCATCACTAACAAAGGCCTGTGAAATGCAGTTTCTTTGCAGGCCTGATCACGCTGAACTAGAACTTCTGCTCTGGGTGTGCTACATTGCCCTAGAGCTGAAGGGCACAACGTGCAGGCCTGTTTCCAAAGGGCGAGTTGGGCCCCAAAGCATCTTGCTTCCAGCTCTTTGGGCTAGCTATGAAACAACTCGCTCTGCACAGTGCTCTTACAGCCTACCGGGAGCATCAGTTACAAAGGCCTGTGAAATGCAGTTTCTTTGCAGGCCTGATCTGGCTGAACTAGAACTTCTGCTCTGGGTGTGCTACATGGCGCTAGAGCTGAAAGGCACAACGTGCAGGCTTCGTTCGAAAGGGCGATTTGGGCCCAAAGCATCTTGCTTCCAGCTCTTTGGGAAGCTAAGAAACAACTCGCTCTGCACAGTGCTCTTACAGCCTACCGGGAACATCTCTTACAAAGGCCTGTGAAACGCAGTTTCTTTACAGGCCTGATCTGGCTGCAGTGGAACTTCTGCTCTGGGTGCTCTACATTGCCCTAGAGCCGAAAGGCACAACGTGCAGGCTTCTTTCCAAAGGGCGAGTTGGGCCCCAAAGCTTCTTGCTTCCAGCTCTTTGGGAAGCTAAGAAACAACTCGCTCTGCACAGTGCTCTTACAGCCTACTGGGAACATCTCTTACAAAGGCCTGTGAAACGCAGTTTCTTTGCAGGCCTGATCTGGCTGATGTAGAACTTCTGCTCTGGGTGTGCTACATTTCCCTAGAGCTGAAAGGCACAACGTGCAGGCTTCTTTCCAAAGGGCGAGTTGGGCCGGAAAGCATCTTGCTTCCAGCTCTTTGGGCTATCTATGAAACAACTCGCTCTGCACAGTGCTCTTACAGCCTACCGGGAGCATCACTACAAAGGCCTGTGAAACGCAGTTTCTTTGTAGGCCTGATCTGGCTGAACTAGAACTTCTGCTCTGGGTGTGCTACATTGCCCTAGAGCTGAAAGGCACAGCTTGCAGGCTTCTTTGCAAAGGGCGAGTTGGGCCGCAAAGCATCTTGCTTCCAGCTCTTTGGGAAGCTAAGAAACAACTCGCTCTGCACAGTGCTCTTACAGCCTACCGGGAACATCTCTTACAAAGGCCTGTGAAACGAAGTTTCTTTGCAGGCCTGATCTGGCTGAAGTAGAACTTCTGCTCTGGGTGTGCTACATTGGCCTAGAGCTGAAAGGCACAACGTGCAGGCTTCTTTCCAAAAGGCGAGTTGGGCCCCAAAGCTTCTTGCTTCCAGCTCTTTGGGAAGCTAAGAAACAACTCGCTCTGCACAGTGCTCTTACAGCCTACCGGGAACATCTCTTACAAAGGCCTGTGAAACGCAGTTTCTTTGCAGGCCTGATCTGGCTGAAGTGGAACTTCTGCTCTGGGTGTGCTACATTGCCCTAGAGCTGAAAGGCACAACGTGCAGGCTTCTTTCCAAAGGGCGAGTTGGGCCCCAAAGCATCTTGCTTCCAGCTCTTTGGGCTATCTATGAAACAACTCGCTCTGCACAGTGCTCTTACAGCCTACCGGGAGCATCAGTTACAAAGGCCTGTGAAATGCAGTTTCTTTGCAGGCCTGATCTGGCTGAACTAGAACTTCTGCTCTGGGTGTGCTACATGGCCCTAGAGCTGAAAGGCACAACGTGCAGGCTTCTTTCCAAAGGGCGAGTTGGGCCCCAAAGGATCTTGCTTCCAGCTCTTTGGGAAGCTAAGAAACAACTCGCTCTGCACAGTGCTCTTACAGCCTACCGGGAACATCTCTTACAAAGGCCTGTGAAACGCAGTTTCTTTGCAGGCCTGATCTGGCTGAACTAGAACTTCTGCTCTGCGTGTGCTACATTGCCCTAGAGCTGAAAGGCACAACCAGCAGGCTTCTTTGCAAAGGGCGAGTTGGGCCGCAAAGCATCTTGCTTCCAGCGCCTTGGGAAGCTAAGAAACAACTCGCTCTGCACAGTGCTCTTACAGCCTACCGGGAACATCTCTTACAAACGCCTGTGAAATGCAGTTTCTTTGCAGGCCTGATCTCGCTGAAGTAGAACTTCTGCTCTGGGTGTTCTACATTGGCCTAGAGCTGAAAGGCACAACCTGCAGGCTTCTTTCCAAAAGGCGAGTTGGGCCCCAAAGCATCTTGCTTCCAGCTCTTTGGGAAGCTAAGAAACAACTCGCTCTGCACAGTGCTCTTACAGCCTACCGGGAACATCTCATACAAAGGCCTGTAAAACGCAGTTTCTTTGCAGGCCTGATCTGGCTGAGGTAGAACTTCTGCTCTGGGTGTGCTACATTGCCCTACAGCTGAAAGGCACAACGTGCAGGCTTCTTTCCAAAGGGCGAGTTGGGCCCCAAAGCATCTTGCTTCCAGCTCTTTGGGCTAGATATGTAACAACTCGCTCTGCACAGTGCTCTTACAGCCTACCGGGAACATCTCTTACAAAGGCCTGTGAAACGAAGTTTCTTTGCAGGCCTGATCTGGCTGAAGTAGAACTTCTGCTCTGGGTGTGCTACATTGGCCTAGAGCTGAAAGACACAACGTGCAGGCTTCTTTCCAAAGGGCGAGATGGGCCCCAAAGCTTCTTGCTTCCAGCTCTTTGGGAAGCTAAGAAACAACTCGCTCTGCACAGTGCTCTTACAGCCTACCGGGAACATCTCTTACAAAGGCCTGTGAAACGCAGTTTGTTTGCAGGCCTGATCTGGCTGAAGTGGAACTTCTGCTCTGGGTGTGCTACATTGCCCTAGAGCTGAAAGGCACAACGTGCAGGCTTCTTTCCAAAGGGCGAGTTGGGCCCCAAAGCATCTTGCTTCCAGCTCTTTGGGAAGCTAAGAAACAACTCGCTCTGCACAGTGCTCTTACTGCCTACCGGGAATATCTCTTACAAAGGCCTGTGAAACGCAGTTTCTTTGCAGGCCTGATTGGGCTGAAGTAGAACTTCTGCTCTGGGTGTGCTACATTGCCCTAGAGCTGAAAGGCACAACGTGCAGGCTTCTTTGCAAAGGGCGAGTTGGACCCCAAAGCATCTTGCTTCCAGCTCTTTGGGAAGCTAAGAAACAACTCGCTCTGCACAGTGCTCTTACAGCCTACGGGGAACATCTCTTACAAAGGCCTGTGAAACGCAGTTTCTTTGCAGGCCTGATCTGGCTGAAGTAGAACTTCTGCTCTGGGTGTGCTACATTGGCCTAGAGCTGAAAGGCACAACGTGCAGGCTTCTTTCCAAAGGGCGAGTTGGGCCCCAAAGCATCTTGCTTCCAGCTCTTTGGGAAGCTAAGAAACAAGTCGCTCTGCACAGTGCTCTTACAGCCTACCGGGAACATCTCTTACAAAGGCCTGTGAAACGCAGTTTCTTTGCAGGCCTGATCTGGCTGAACTAGAACTTCTGCTCTGCGTGTGCTACATTGCCCTAGAGCTGAAAGGCACAACGTGCAGGCTTCTTTGCAAAGGGCGAGTTGGGCCGCAAAGCATCTTGCTTCCAGCTCCTTGGGAAGCTAAGAAACTACTCGCTCTGCACAGTGCTCTTACAGCCTACCGGGAACATCTCTTACAAAGGCCTGTGAAACGCAGTTTCTTTGCAGGCCTGATGTGGCTGAAGTAGAACTTCTGCTCTGGGTGTGCTACATTGGCCTAGAGCTGAAAGGCACAACCTGCAGGCTTCTTTCCAAAGGGCGAGTTGGGCCCCAAAGCATCTTGCTTCCAGCTCTTTGGGAAGCTAAGAAACAACTCGCTCTGCACAGTGCTCTTACAGCCTACCGGGAACATCTCTTACAAAGGCCTGTGAAACGCAGTTTCTTTGCAGGCCTGATCTGGCTGAAGTAGAACTTCTGCTCTGGGTGTGCTTCATGGCCCTAGAGCTGAAAGGCACAATGTGCAGGCTTCTTTGCAAAAGGCGAGTTGGGCCCCGAAGCATCTTGCTTCCAGCTCTTTGGGCTAGCTATGAAACAACTCGCTCCGCACAGTGCTCTTGCAGCCTACCGGAACCATCACTAACAAAGGCCTGTGAAATGCAGTTTCTTTGCAGGCCTGATCTGGCTGAAGTGGAACTTCTGCTCTGGGTGTGCTACATTGCCCTAGAGCTGAAGGGCACAACGTGCAGGCCTGTTTCCAAAGGGCGAGTTGGGCCCCAAAGCATCTTGCTTCCAGCTCTTTGGGCTAGCTATGAAACAACTCGCTCTGCACAGTGCTCTTACAGCCTACCGGGAGCATCAGTTACAAAGGCCTGTGAAATGCAGTTTCTTTGCAGGCCTGATCTGGCTGAAGTGGAACTTCTGCTCTGCGTGCTCTACATTGCCCTAGAGCTGAAAGGCACAACGTGCAGGCTTCTTTCCAAAGGGCGAGTTGGGCCCCAAAGCATCTTGCTTCCAGCTCTTTGGGAAGCTAAGAAACAACTCGCTCTGCACAGTGCTCTTACTGCCTACCGGGAGCATCAGCTACAAAGGCCTGTGAAACGCAGTTTCTTTGCAGGCCTGATCTGGCTGATGTAGAACTTCTGCTCTGGGTGTGCTACATTGGCCTAGAGCTGAAAGGCACAACGTGCAGGCTTCTTTCCAAAGGGCGAGTTGGGCCCCAAAGCATCTTGCTTCCAGCTCTTTGGGCTAGCCATGAAACAACTCGCTCTGCAGAGTGCTCTTACAGCCTACCGGGAGCATCACTACAAAGGCCTGTGAAATGCAGTTTCTTTGCAGGCCTGATCTGGCTGAAGTAGAACTTCTGCTCTGGGTGTGCTACATTGCCCTAGAGCTGAAAGGAACAACGTGCAGGCTTCTTTCCAAAGGGCGAGTTGGGCCGCAAAGCATCTTGCTTCCAGCTCTTTGGGAAGCTGAGAAACAACTCGCTCTGCACAGTGCTCTCACAGCCTACCGGGAACATCTCTTACAAAGGCCTGTGAAACGCAGTTTGTTTGCAGGCCTGATCTGGCTGAAGTGGAACTTCTGCTCTGGGTGTGCTACATTGCCCTAGAGCTGAAAGGCACAACGTGCAGGCTTCTTTCCAAAGGGCGAGTTGGGCCCCAAAGCATCTTGCTTCCAGCTCCTTGGGAAGCTAAGAAACAACACGCTCTGCACAGTGCTCTTACAGCCTACCGGGAACATCTCTTACAAAGGCCTGTGAAACGCAGTTTCTTTGCAGGCCTGATCTGGCTGAAGTGGAACTTCTGCTCTGGGTGTGCTACATTGCCCCAGAGCTGAAAGGCACAACGTGCAGGCTTCTTTCCAAAGGGCGAGTTGGGCCCCAAAGCATCTTGCTTCCAGCTCCTTGGGAAGCTAAGAAACAACTCGCTCTGCACAGTGCTCTTACAGCCTACCGGGAACATCTCTTACAAAGGCCTCTCAAACGCAGTTTCTTTGCAGGCCTGATCTGGCTGAAGTAGAACTTCTGCTGTGGGTGTGCTACATTGGCCTAGAGCTGAAAGGCACAACGTGCAGGCTTCTTTCCAAAGGGCGAGTTGGGCCCCAAAGCATCTTGCTTCCAGCTCTTTGGGAAGCTAAGAAACAACTCGCTCTGCACAGTGCTCTTACAGCCTACCGGGAGCATCAGTTACAAAGGCCTGTGAAATGCAGTTTCTTTGCAGGCCTAATCTGGCTGAACCAGAACTTCTGCTCTGGGTGTGCTACATTTCCCTAGAGCTGAAAGGCACAACGTTCAGTCTTCTTTCCAAAGGGCGAGTTGGGCCCCAAAGCATCTTGCTTCCAGCTCTTTGGGAAGCTAAGAAACAACTCGCTCTGCACAGTGCTTTTACAGCCTACCGGGAACATCTCTTACAAAGGCCTGTGAAACGCAGTTTCTTTGCAGGCCTGATCTGGCTGAACTAGAACTTCTGCTCTGGGTGTGCTACATTGGCCTAGAGCTGAAAGTCACAACGTGCAGGCTTCTTTGCAAAGGGCGAGTTGGGCCCCAAAGCATCTTGCTTCCAGCTCTTTGGGAAGCTAAGAAACAACTCGCTCTGCACAGTGCTCTTACGGCCTACCGGGAACATCTCTTACAAAGGCCTGTGAAACGCAGTTTCTTTGCAGGCCTGATCTGGCTGAAGTAGAACTTCTGCTCTGGGTGTGCTACATTGGCCTAGAGCTGAAAGGCACAACGTGCAGGCTTCTTTGCAAAGGGCGAGTTGGGCCCCAAAGCATCTTGCTTCCAGCTCTTTGGGAAGCTAAGAAACAACTCGCTCTGCACAGTTCTCTTACACCCTACCGGGAACATCGCTTACAAAGGCCTGTGAAACGCAGTTTCTTTGCAGCCCTGATCTGGCTGATGTAGAACTTCTGCTCTGGGTGTGCTACATTGGCCTAGAGCTGAAAGGCACAACGTGCAGGCTTCTTTCCAAAGGGCGAGTTGGGCCCCAAAGCATCTTGCTTCCAGCTCTTTGGGCTAGCCATGAAACAACTCGCTCTGCAGAGTGCTCTTACAGCCTACCGGGAGCATCACTACAAAGGCCTGTGAAATGCAGTTTCTTTGCAGGCCTGATCTGGCTGAACTAGAACTTCTGCTCTGGGTGTGCTACATTGCCCTAGAGCTGAAAGGAACAACGTGCAGGCTTCTTTCCAAAGGGCGAGTTGGGCCGCAAAGCATCTTGCTTCCAGCTCTTTGGGAAGCTGAGAAACAACTCGCTCTGCACAGTGCTCTTACAGCCTACCGGGAACATCTCTTACAAAGGCCTGTGAAACGCAGTTTCTTTGCAGGCCTGATCTGGCTGAAGTGGAACTTCTGCTCTGGGTGTGCTACATTGCCCTAGAGCTGAAAGGCACAACGTGCAGGCTTCTTTCCAAAGGGCGAGTTGGGCCCCAAAGCATCTTGCTTCCAGCTCTTTGGGCAGCTAAGAAACAACTCGCTCTGCACAGTGCTCTTACTGCCTACCGGGAACATCTCTTACAAAGGCCTGTGAAACGCAGTTTCTTTGCAGGCCTGATCTCGCTGAAGTAGAACTTCTGCTCTGGGTGTGCTACATTGGCCTAGAGCTCAAAGGCACAACGTGCAGGCTTCTTTGCAAAGGGCGAGTTGGGCCCCAAAGCATCTTGCTTCCAGCTCTTTGGGAAGCTAAGAAACAACTCGCTCTGCACAGTGCTCTTACAGCCTACCGGGAACATCTCTTACAAAGGCCTGTGAAACGCAGTTTCTTTGCAGGCCTGATCTGGCTGAAGTGGAACTTCTGCTCTGGGTGTGCTACATTGCCCTAGAGATGAAAGGCACAACGTGCAGGCTTCTTTCCAAAGGGCGAGTTGGGCCCCAAAGCATCTTGCTTCCAGCTCTTTGGGAAGCTAAGAAACAACTCGCTCTGCACAGTGCTCTTACAGCCTACCGGGAGCATCAGTTACAAAGGCCTGTGAAATGCAGTTTCTTTGCAGGCCTAATCTGGCTGAACCAGAACTTCTGCTCTGGCTGTGCTACATTTCCCTAGAGCTGAAAGGCACAACGTGCAGGCTTCTTTCCAAAGGGCGAGTTGGGCCCCAAAGCATCTTGCTTCCGGCTCTTTGGGAAGCTAAGAAACAACTCGCTCTGCACAGTGCTTTTACAGCCTACCGGGAACATCTCTTACAAAGGCATCTCAAACGCAGTTTCTTTGCAGGCCTGATCTGGCTGAAGTAGAACTTCTGCTCTGTGTGTGCTACATTGGCCTAGAGCTGAAAGGCACAACGTGCAGGCTTCTTTCCAAAGGGCGAGTTGGGCCCCAAAGCATCTTGCTTCCAGCTCTTTGGGAAGCTAAGAAACAACTCGCTCTGCACAGTGCTCTTACAGCCTACCGGGAACATCTCTTACAAAGGCCTGTGAAACGCAGTTTCTTTGCAGGCCTGATCTGGCTGAACTAGAACTTCTGCTCTGCGTGTGCTACATTGCCATAGAGCTGAAAGGCACAACGTGCAGGCTTCTTTGCAAAGGGCGAGTTGGGACGCAAAGCATCTTGCTTCCAGCTCTTTGGGAAGCTAAGAAACAACTCGCTCTGCACAGTGCTCTTACAGCCTACCGGGAACATCTCTTACAAACGCCTGTGAAACGCAGTTTCTTTGCAGGCCTGATCTCGCTGAAGTAGAACTTCTGCTCTGGGTGTGCTACATTGCCCTACAGCTGAAAGGCACAATGTGCAGGCTTCTTTGCAAAAGGCGAGTTGGGCCCCAAAGCATCTTGCTTCCAGCTCTTTGGGCTAGCTATGAAACAACTCGCTCTGCACAGTGCTCTTACAGCCTACCGGAACCATCACTAACAAAGGCCTGTGAAATGCAGTTTCTTTGCAGGCCTGATCACGCTGAACTAGAACTTCTGCTCTGGGTGTGCTACATTGCCCTAGAGCTGAAGGGCACAACGTGCAGGCCTGTTTCCAAAGGGCGAGTTGGGCCCCAAAGCATCTTGCTTCCAGCTCTTTGGGCTAGCTATGAAACAACTCGCTCTGCACAGTGCTCTTACAGCCTACCGGGAGCATCAGTTACAAAGGCCTGTGAAATGCAGTTTCTTTGCAGGCCTGATCTGGCTGAACTAGAACTTCTGCTCTGGGTGTGCTACATGGCGCTAGAGCTGAAAGGCACAACGTGCAGGCTTCGTTCGAAAGGGCGATTTGGGCCCAAAGCATCTTGCTTCCAGCTCTTTGGGAAGCTAAGAAACAACTCGCTCTGCACAGTGCTCTTACAGCCTACCGGGAACATCTCTTACAAAGGCCTGTGAAACGCAGTTTCTTTACAGGCCTGATCTGGCTGCAGTGGAACTTCTGCTCTGGGTGCTCTACATTGCCCTAGAGCTGAAAGGCACAACGTGCAGGCTTCTTTCCAAAGGGCGAGTTGGGCCCCAAAGCTTCTTGCTTCCAGCTCTTTGGGAAGCTAAGAAACAACTCGCTCTGCACAGTGCTCTTACAGCCTACTGGGAACATCTCTTACAAAGGCCTGTGAAACGCAGTTTCTTTGCAGGCCTGATCTGGCTGATGTAGAACTTCTGCTCTGGGTGTGCTACATTTCCCTAGAGCTGAAAGGCACAACGTGCAGGCTTCTTTCCAAAGGGCGAGTTGGGCCGGAAAGCATCTTGCTTCCAGCTCTTTGGGCTATCTATGAAACAACTCGCTCTGCACAGTGCTCTTACAGCCTACCGGGAGCATCACTACAAAGGCCTGTGAAACGCAGTTTCTTTGTAGGCCTGATCTGGCTGAACTAGAACTTCTGCTCTGGGTGTGCTACATTGCCCTAGAGCTGAAAGGCACAGCTTGCAGGCTTCTTTGCAAAGGGCGAGTTGGGCCGCAAAGCATCTTGCTTCCAGCTCTTTGGGAAGCTAAGAAACAACTCGCTCTGCACAGTGCTCTTACAGCCTACCGGGAACATCTCTTACAAAGGCCTGTGAAACGAAGTTTCTTTGCAGGCCTGATCTGGCTGAAGTAGAACTTCTGCTCTGGGTGTGCTACATTGGCCTAGAGCTGAAAGGCACAACGTGCAGGCTTCTTTCCAAAAGGCGAGTTGGGCCCCAAAGCTTCTTGCTTCCAGCTCTTTGGGAAGCTAAGAAACAACTCGCTCTGCACAGTGCTCTTACAGCCTACCGGGAACATCTCTTACAAAGGCCTGTGAAACGCAGTTTCTTTGCAGGCCTGATCTGGCTGAAGTGGAACTTCTGCTCTGGGTGTGCTACATTGCCCTAGAGCTGAAAGGCACAACGTGCAGGCTTCTTTCCAAAGGGCGAGTTGGGCCCCAAAGCATCTTGCTTCCAGCTCTTTGGGCTATCTATGAAACAACTCGCTCTGCACAGTGCTCTTACAGCCTACCGGGAGCATCAGTTACAAAGGCCTGTGAAATGCAGTTTCTTTGCAGGCCTGATCTGGCTGAACTAGAACTTCTGCTCTGGGTGTGCTACATGGCCCTAGAGCTGAAAGGCACAACGTGCAGGCTTCTTTCCAAAGGGCGAGTTGGGCCCCAAAGGATCTTGCTTCCAGCTCTTTGGGAAGCTAAGAAACAACTCGCTCTGCACAGTGCTCTTACAGCCTACCGGGAACATCTCTTACAAAGGCCTGTGAAACGCAGTTTCTTTGCAGGCCTGATCTGGCTGAACTAGAACTTCTGCTCTGCGTGTGCTACATTGCTCTAGAGCTGAAAGGCACAACCAGCAGGCTTCTTTGCAAAGGGCGAGTTGGGCCACAAAGCATCTTGCTTCCAGCGCGTTGGGAAGCTAAGAAACAACTCGCTCTGCACAGTGCTCTTACAGCCTACCGGGAACATCTCTTACAAACGCCTGTGAAACGCAGTTTCTTTGCAGGCCTGATCTCGCTGAAGTAGAACTTCTGCTCTGGGTGTTCTACATTGGCCTAGAGCTGAAAGGCACAACCTGCAGGCTTCTTTCCAAAAGGCGAGTTGGGCCCCAAAGCATCTTGCTTCCAGCTCTTTGGGAAGCTAAGAAACAACTCGCTCTGCACAGTGCTCTTACAGCCTACCGGGAACATCTCATACAAAGGCCTGTAAAACGCAGTTTCTTTGCAGGCCTGATCTGGCTGAGGTAGAACTTCTGCTCTGGGTGTGCTACATTGCCCTACAGCTGAAAGGCACAACGTGCAGGCTTCTTTCCAAAGGGCGAGTTGGGCCCCAAAGCATCTTGCTTCCAGCTCTTTGGGCTAGATATGTAACAACTCGCTCTGCACAGTGCTCTTACAGCCTACCGGGAACATCTCTTACAAAGGCCTGTGAAACGAAGTTTCTTTGCAGGCCTGATCTGGCTGAAGTAGAACTTCTGCTCTGGGTGTGCTACATTGGCCTAGAGCTGAAAGACACAACGTGCAGGCTTCTTTCCAAAGGGCGAGATGGGCCCCAAAGCTTCTTGCTTCCAGCTCTTTGGGAAGCTAAGAAACAACTCGCTCTGCACAGTGCTCTTACAGCCTACCGGGAACATCTCTTACAAAGGCCTGTGAAACGCAGTTTGTTTGCAGGCCTGATCTGGCTGAAGTGGAACTTCTGCTCTGGGTGTGCTACATTGCCCTAGAGCTGAAAGGCACAACGTGCAGGCTTCTTTCCAAAGGGCGAGTTGGGCCCCAAAGCATCTTGCTTCCAGCTCCTTGGGAAGCTAAGAAACAACACGCTCTGCACAGTGCTCTTAGAGCCTACCGGGAACATCTATTACAAAGGCCTGTGAAACGCAGTTTCTTTGCAGGCCTGATCTGGCTGAAGTGGAACTTCTGCTCTGGGTGTGCTACATTGCCCTAGAGCTGAAAGGCACAACGTGCAGGCTTCTTTGCAAAGGGCGAGTTGGGCCCCAAAGCATCTTGCTTCCAGCTCTTTGGGAAGCTAAGAAACAACTCGCTCTGCACAGTGCTCTTACAGCCTACCGGGAACATCTCTTACAAAGGCCTGTGAAACGCAGTTTCTTTGCAGGCCTGATCTTGCTGAAGTAGAACTTCTGCTCTGGGTGTGCTACATTGGCCTAGAACTGAAAGGCACAACGTGCAGGCTTCTTTCCAAAGGGCAAGTTGGGGCCCAAAGCATCTTGCTTCCAGCTCTTTGGGAAGCTAAGAAACAACTCGCACTGCACAGTGCTCTTACAGCGAACCGGGAACATCTCTTCCAAAGGCCTGTGAAACGCAGTTTCTTTGCAGGCCTGATCTGGCTGAAGTAGAACTTCTGCTCTGGGTGTGCTACATGGCCCTAGAGCTGAAAGGCACAATGTGCAGGATTCTTTCCAAAAGGCGAGTTGGGCCCCAAAGCATCTTGCTTCCAGCTCTTTGGGCTAGCTATGAAGCAACTCGCTCTGCACAGTGCTCTTACAGCCTACCGGGACCATCACTTACAAAGGCCTGTGAAATGCAGTTTCTTTGCAGGCCTGATCATGCTGAACTAGAACTTCTGCTCTGGGTGTGCTACATTGCCCTAGAGCTGAAGGGCACAACGTGCAGGCCTGTTTCCAAAGAGCGAGTTGGGCTCCAAAGCATCTTGCTTCCAGCTCTTTGGGAAGCTAAGAAACAACTCGCTCTGCACAGTGCTTTTACAGCCTACCGGGAACAACTCTTACAAAGGCATCTCAAACGCAGTTTCTTTGCAGGCCTGATCTGGCTGAAGTAGAACTTCTGCTCTGGGTGTGCCACATTGCCCTAGAGCTGAAAGGCACAACATGCAGGCTTCTTTCCAAAGGGCGAGTAGGGCCCCAAAGTATCTTGCTTCCAGCTCTTTGGAAAGCTAAGAAACAACTCGCTCTGCACAGTGCTCTTACAGCCTACCGGGAACATCTCTTACAAAGGCCTGTGAAACGCAGTTTCTTTGCAGGCCTGATCTGGCTGAACTAGAACTTCTGCTCTGGGTGTGCTACATTGCCCTAGAGCTGAAAGGCACAACGTGCAGGCTTCTTTCCAAAGGGCGAGTTGGGCCCCAAAGCATCTTGCTTCCAGCTCTTTGGGAAGCTAAGAAACAACTCGCTCTGCACAGTGCTGTTACAGCCTACCGGGAACATCTCCTACAAAGGCCTCTCAAACGCAGTTTCTTTGCCGGCCTGATCTGGCTGAAGTAGAACTTCTGCTCTGTGTGTGCTACATTGGCCTAGAGCTGAAAGGCTCAACGTGCAGGCTTCTTTCCAAAGGGCGAGTTGGGCCCCAAAGCATCTTGCTTCCAGCTCTTTGGGAAGCTAAGAAACAACTCACTCTGCACAGTGTTCTTACAGAGTACCGGGAACATCTCTTACAAAGGCCTGTGAAACGCAGTTTCTTTGTAGGCCTGATCTGGCTGAACTAGAACTTCTGCTCTGGGTGTGCTACATTGCCCTAGAGCTGAAAGGCACAGCTTGCAGGCTTCTTTGCAAAGGGCGAGTTGGGCCGCAAAGCATCTTGCTTCCAGCTCTTTGGGAAGCTAAGAAACAACTCGCTCTGCACAGTGCTCTTACAGCCTACCGGGAACATCTCTTACAAAGGCCTGTGAAACGCAGTTTCTTTGTAGGCCTGATCTGGCTGAAGTAGAGCTTCTGCTCTGGGTGTGCTACATTGCCCTAGAGCTTAAAGGCACAACGTGCAGGCTTCTTTGCAAAGGGCGAGTTGGGCCGCAAAGCATCTTGCTTTCAGCTCCTTGGGAAGCTAAGAAACAACTCGCTCTGCACAGTGCTCTTACAGCCTACGGGGAACATCTCTTACAAAGGCCTGTGAAACGCAGTTTCTTTGCAGGCCTGATCTGGCTGAAGTAGAACTTCTGCTCTGGGTCTCCTACATTGGCCTAGAGCGGAAAGGCACAACGTGCAGGCTTCTTTCCAAAGGGCGAGTTGGGCCCCAAAGCATCTTGCTTCCAGCTCTTTGGGAAGCTAAGAAACAACTCGCTCTGCACAGTGCTCTTACAGCTTACCGGGAACATCTCTTACAAAGGCCTGTGAAACGCAGTTTCTTTGCAGGCCTGATGTGGCTGAAGTAGAACTTCTGCTCTGGGTGTGCTACATTGCCCTAGAGCTGAAAGGCACAACGTGCAGGCTTCTTTCCAAAGGGCGAGTTGGGCCCCAAAGCATCTTGCTTCTAGCTCTTTGAGAAGCTAAGAAACAACTCGCTCTCCACAGTGCTCTTACAGCCTACCGGGAACATCTCTTACAAAGGCCTGTGAAACGCAGTTTCTTTGCAGGCCTGATCTGGCTGAAGTAGAACTTCTGATCTGGGTGTGCTACATTGCCCTAGAGCTGAAAGGCACAACGTGCAGGCTTCTTTCCAAAGGGCGAGTTGGGCCCAAAAGCATCTTGCTTCCAGCTCTTTGGGAAGCTAAGAATCAACTCGCTCTGCACAGTGCTGTTACAGCCTACCGGGAACATCTCTTACAAGGCATCTCAAACGCAGTTTCTTTGCAGGCCTGATCTGGCTGAAGTAGAACTTCTGCTCTGTGTGTGCTACATTGGCCTAGAGCTGAAAGGCACAACGTGCAGGCTTCTTTCCAAAGGGCGAGTTGGGCCCCAAAGCATCTTGCTTCCAGCTCTTTGGGAAGCTAAGAAACAACTCGCTCTGCACAGTGCTCTTACAGCCTACCGGGAACATCTCTTACAAAGGCCTGTGAAACGCAGTTTCTTTGCAGGCCTGATCTGGCTGAACTAGAACTTCTGCTCTGCATGTGCTACATTGCCCTAGAGCTGAAAGGCACAACGTGCAGGCTTCTTTGCAAAGGGCGAGTTGGGCCCCAAAGCATCTTGCTTCCAGCTCCTTGGGAAGCTAAGAAACAACTCGCTCTGCACAGTGCTCTTACAGCCTACTGGGAACATCTCTTACAAAGGCCTGTGAAACGCAGTTTCTTTGCAGGCCTGATCTGGCTGAAGTAGAACTTCTGCTCTGGGTGTGCTACATTGGCCTAGAGCTGAAAGGCACAACCTGCAGGCTTCTTTCCAAAGGGCGAGTTGGGCCCCAAAGCATCTTGCTTCCAGCTCTTTGGGAAGCTAAGAAACAACTCGCTCTGCACAGTGCTCTTACAGCCTACCGGGAACATCTCTTACAAAGGCCTGTGAAACGCAGTTTCTTTGCAGGCCTGATCTGGCTGAACTAGAACTTCTGCTCTGCGTGTGCTACATTGCCCTAGAGCTGAAAGGCACAACGTGCAGGCTTCTTTGCAAAGGGCGAGTTGGGCCGCAAAGCATCTTGCTTACAGCTCCTTGGGAAGCTAAGTAACATGTCGCTCTGCACAGTGCTCTTACAGCCTACGGGGAACATCTCTTACAAAGGCCTGTAAAACGCAGTTTCTTTGCAGGCCTGATCTGGCTGAAGTAGAACTTCTGCTCTGGGTGGGCTACATTGGCCTAGAGCTGAAAGGCACAACGTGCAGGCTTCTTTCCAAAGGGCGAGTTGGGCCCCAAAGCATCTTGCTTCCAGCTCTTTGGGAAGCTAAGAAACAACTCGCTCTGCACAGTGCTCTTACAGCCTACCGGGAACATCTCTTACAAAGGCCTGTGAAACGCAGTTTCTTTGCAGGCCTGATCTGGCTGAAGTAGAACTTCTGCTCTGGGTGTGCTACATGGACCTAGAGCTGAAAGGCTCAACGTGCAGGCTTCTTTCCAAAGGGCGAGTTGGGCCCCAAAGCATCTTGCTTCCAGCTCTTTGGGAAGCTAAGAAACAACTCGCTGTGCGCAGTGCTCTTACAGCCTACCGTGAGCATCTCTTACAAAGGCCTGTGAAACGCAGTTTCTTTGCAGGCCTGATCTGGCTGAATTGAGCTTCTGCTCTGGGTGTGCCACATTGCCCTAGAGCTGAAAGGCACAACATGCAGGCTTCTTTCCAAAGGGCGAGTAGGGCCCCAAAGTATCTTGCTTCCAGCTCTTTGGAAAGCTAAGAAACAACTCGCTCTGCACAGTGCTCTTACAGCCTACCGGGAACATCTCTTACAAAGGCCTGTGAAACGCAGTTTCTTTGCAGGCCTGATCTGGCTGAACTAGAACTTCTGCTCTGGGTGTGCTACATTGCCCTAGAGCTGAAAGGCACAACGTGCAGGCTTCTTTCCAAAGGGCGAGTTGGGCCCCAAAGCATCTTGCTTCCAGCTCTTTGGGAAGCTAAGAAACAACTCGCTCAGCACAGTGCTGTTACAGCCTACCGGGAACATCTCCTACAAAGGCCTCTCAAACGCAGTTTCTTTGCCGGCCTGATCTGGCTGAAGTAGAACTTCTGCTCTGTGTGTGCTACATTGGCCTAGACCTGAAAGGCTCAACGTGCAGGCTTCTTTCCAAAGGGCGAGTTGGGCCCCAAAGCATCTTGCTTCCAGCTCTTTGGGAAGCTAAGAAACAACTCACTCTGCACAGTGTTCTTACAGCCTACCGGAAACATCTCTTACAAAGGCCTGTGAAACGCAGTTTCTTTGTAGGCCTGATCTGGCTGAACTAGAACTTCTGCTCTGGGTGTGCTACATTGCCCTAGAGCTGAAAGGCACAGCTTGCAGGCTTCTTCGCAAAGGGCGAGTTGGGCCGCAAAGCATCTTGCTTCCAGCTCTTTGGGAAGCTAAGAAACAACTCGCTCTGCACAGTGCTCTTACAGCCTACCGGGAACATCTCTTACAAAGGCCTGTGAAACGCAGTTTCTTTGTAGGCCTGATCTGGCTGAAGTAGAGCTTCTGCTCTGGGTGTGCTACATTGCCCTAGAGCTTAAAGGCACAACGTGCAGGCTTCTTTGCAAAGGGCGAGTTGGGCCGCAAAGCATCTTGCTTTCAGCTCCTTGGGAAGCTAAGAAACAACTCGCTCTGCACAGTGCTCTTACAGCCTACGGGGAACATCTCTTACAAAGGCCTGTGAAACGCAGTTTCTTTGCAGGCCTGATCTGGCTGAAGTAGAACTTCTGCTCTGGGTCTCCTACATTGGCCTAGAGCGGAAAGGCACAACGTGCAGGCTTCTTTCCAAAGGGCGAGTTGGGCCCCAAAGCATCTTGCTTCCAGCTCTTTGGGAAGCTAAGAAACAACTCGCTCTGCACAGTGCTCTTACAGCTTACCGGGAACATCTCTTACAAAGGCCTGTGAAACGCAGTTTCTTTGCAGGCCTGATACGGCTGAAGTAGAACTTCTGCTCTGGGTGTGCTACATTGCCCTAGAGCTGAAAGGCACAACGTGCAGGCTTCTTTCCAAAGGGCGAGTTGGGCCCCAAAGCATCTTGCTTCTAGCTCTTTGAGAAGCTAAGAAACAACTCGCTCTCCACAGTGCTCTTACAGCCTACCGGGAACATCTCTTACAAAGGCCTGTGAAACGCAGTTTCTTTGCAGGCCTGATCTGGCTGAAGTAGAACTTCTGATCTGGGTGTGCTACATTGCCCTAGAGCTGAAAGGCACAACGTGCAGGCTTCTTTCCAAAGGGCGAGTTGGGCCCCAAAGCATCTTGCTTCCAGGTCTTTGGGAAGCTAAGAAACAACTCGCTCTGCACAGTGCTCTTACAGCCTACCGGGAACATCTCTTACAAAGGCCTGTGAAACGCAGTTTCTTTGCAGGCCTGATCTGGCTGAAGTAGAACTTCTGCTCTGGGTGTGCTACATGGCCCTAGAGCTGAAAGGCACAATGTGCAGGCTTCTTTGCAAAAGGCGAGTTGGGCCCCAAAGCATCTTGCTTCCAGCTCTTTGGGCTAGCTATGAAACAACTCGCTCTGCACAGTGCTCTTACAGCCTACCGGAACCATCACTTACAAAGGCCTGTGAAATGCAGTTTCTTTGCAGGCCTGATCACGCTGAACTAGAACTTCTGCTCTTGGTGTGCTTCATTGCCCTAGAGCTGAAGGGCACAACGTGCAGGCCTGTTTCCAAAGGGCGGGTTGGGCCCCAAAGCATCTTGCTTCCATCTCTTTGGGAAGATAAGAAACAGCTCGCTCTGCACAGTGCTCTTACAGCCTACCGGGAACATCTCTTACAAAGGCCTGTGAAACGCAGTTTCTTTGCAGGCCTGATCTGGCTGAAGTAGAACTTCTGCTCTGGTTGTGCTACATTGGCCTAGAGCTGAAAGGCTCAACGTGCAGGCTTCTTTACAAAGGGCGAGTTGGGCCCCAAAGCATCTTGCTTCCAGCTCTTTGGGCTAGCTATGAAACAACTAGCTCTGCACAGTGCTCTTACAACCTACAGGGAACATCTCTTACAAAGGCCTGTGAAACGAAGTTTCTTTGCAGGCCTGATCTGGCTGAAGTAGAACTTCTGCTCTGGGTGTGCTACATTGGCCTACAGCTGAAAGGCACAACGTGCAGGCTTCTTTCCAAAGGGCGAGTTGGGCCCCAAAGCTTCTTGCTTCCAGCTCTTTGGGAAGCTAAGAAACAACTCGCTCAGCACAGTGCTCTTACAGCCTACCGGGAACATCTCTTACAAAGGCCTGTAAAACGCAGTTTCTTTGCAGGCCTGATCTGGATGAAGTGGAACTTCTGCTCTGGGTGTGCTACATTGCCCTAGAGCTGAAAGGCACAACGTGCAGGCTTCTTTCCAAAGGGCGAGTTGGGCCCCAAAGCATCTTGCTTCCAGCTCTTTGGGAAGCTAAGAAACAACTCGCTCTGCACAGTGCTCTTACTTCCTACCGGGAATATCTCTTACAAAGGCCTGTGAAACGCAGTTTCTTTGCAGGCCTGATTGGGCTGAAGTAGAACCTCTGCTCTGGGTGTGCTACATTGCCCTAGAGCTGAAAGGCACAACGTGCAGGCTTCTTTGCAAAGGGCGAGTTGGACCCCAAAGCATCTTGCTTCCAGCTCTTTGGGAAGCTAAGAAACAACTCGCTCTGCACAGTGCTCTTACAGCCTACGGGGAACATCTCTTACAAAGGCCTGTGAAACGCAGTTTCTTTGCAGGCCTGATCTGGCTGAACTAGAACTTCTGCTCTGGGTGTGCTACATTGGCCTAGAGCTGAAAGGCACAACGTGCAGGCTTCTTTCCAAAGGGCGAGTTGGGCCCCAAAGCATCTTGCTTCCAGCTCTTTGGGAAGCTAAGAAACAAGTCGCTCTGCACAGTGCTCTTACAGCCTACCGGGAACATCTCTTACAAAGGCCTGTGAAACGCAGTTTCTTTGCAGGCCTGATCTGGCTGAACTAGAACTTCTGCTCTGCGTGTGCTACATTGCCCTAGAGCTGAAAGGCACAACGTGCAGGCTTCTTTGCAAAGGGCGAGTTGGGCCGCAAAGCATCTTGCTTCCAGCTCCTTGGGAAGCTAAGAAACTACTCGCTCTGCACAGTGCTCTTACAGCCTACCGGGAACATCTCTTACAAAGGCCTGTGAAACGCAGTTTCTTTGCAGGCCTGATGTGGCTGAAGTAGAACTTCTGCTCTGGGTGTGCTACATTGGCCTAGAGCTGAAAGGCACAACCTGCAGGCTTCTTTCCAAAGGGCGAGTTGGGCCCCAAAGCATCTTGCTTCCAGCTCTTTGGGAAGCTAAGAAACAACTCGCTCTGCACAGTGCTCTTACAGCCTACCGGGAACATCTCTTACAAAGGCCTGTGAAACGCAGTTTCTTTGCAGGCCTGATCTGGCTGAAGTAGAACTTCTGCTCTGGGTGTGCTTCATGGCCCTAGAGCTGAAAGGCACAATGTGCAGGCTTCTTTGCAAAAGGCGAGTTGGGCCCCGAAGCATCTTGCTTCCAGCTCTTTGGGCTAGCTATGAAACAACTCGCTCCGCACAGTGCTCTTGCAGCCTACCGGAACCATCACTAACAAAGGCCTGAGAAATGCAGTTTCTTTGCAGGCCTGATCTGGCTGAAGTGGAACTTCTGCTCTGGGTGTGCTACATTGCCCTAGAGCTGAAGGGCACAACGTGCAGGCCTGTTTCCAAAGGGCGAGTTGGGCCCCAAAGCATCTTGCTTCCAGCTCTTTGGGCTAGCTATGAAACAACTCGCTCTGCACAGTGCTCTTACAGCCTACCGGGAGCATCAGTTACAAAGGCCTGTGAAATGCAGTGTCTTTGCAGGCCTGATCTGGCTGAAGTGGAACTTCTGCTCTGCGTGCTCTACATTGCCCTAGAGCTGAAAGGCACAACGTGCAGGCTTCTTTCCAAAGGGCGAGTTGGGCCCCAAAGCATCTTTCTTCCAGCTCTTTGGGAAGCTAAGAAACAACTCGCTCTGCACAGTGCTCTTACTGCCTACCGGGAGCATCTGCTACAAAGGCCTGTGAAACGCAGTTTCTTTGCAGGCCTGATCTGGCTGATGTAGAACTACTGCTCTGGGTGTGCTACATTGGCCTAGAGCTGAAAGGCACAACGTGCAGGCTTCTTTCCAAAGGGCGAGTTGGGCCCCAAAGCATCTTGCTTCCAGCTCTTTGGGCTAGCCATGAAACAACTCGCTCTGCAGAGTGCTCTTACAGCCTACCGGGAGCATCACTACAAAGGCCTGTGAAATGCAGTTTCTTTGCAGGCCTGATCTGGCTGAAGTAGAACTTCTGCTCTGGGTGTGCTACATTGCCCTAGAGCTGAAAGGAACAACGTGCAGGCTTCTTTCCAAAGGGCGAGTTGGGCCGCAAAGCATCTTGCTTCCAGCTCTTTGGGAAGCTGAGAAACAACTCGCTCTGCACAGTGCTCTCACAGCCTACCGGGAACATCTCTTACAAAGGCCTGTGAAACGCAGTTTGTTTGCAGGCCTGATCTGGCTGAAGTGGAACTTCTGCTCTGGGTGTGCTACATTGCCCTAGAGCTGAAAGGCACAACGTGCAGGCTTCTTTCCAAAGGGCGAGTTGGGCCCCAAAGCATCTTGCTTCCAGCTCCTTGGGAAGCTAAGAAACAACACGCTCTGCACAGTGCTCTTACAGCCTACCGGGAACATCTATTACAAAGGCCTGTGAAACGCAGTTTCTTTGCAGGCCTGATCTGGCTGAAGTGGAACTTCTGCTCTGGGTGTGCTACATTGCCCCAGAGCTGAAAGGCACAACGTGCAGGCTTCTTTCCAAAGGGCGAGTTGGGCCCCAAAGCATCTTGCTTCCAGCTCCTTGGGAAGCTAAGAAACAACTCGCTCTGCACAGTGCTCTTACAGCCTACCGGGAACATCTCTTACAAAGGCCTCTCAAACGCAGTTTCTTTGCAGGCCTGATCTGGCTGAAGTAGAACTTCTGCTGTGGGTGTGCTACATTGGCCTAGAGCTGAAAGGCACAACGTGCAGTCTTCTTTCCAAAGGGCGAGTTGGGCCCCAAAGCATCTTGCTTCCAGCTCTTTGGGAAGCTAAGAAACAACTCGCTCTGCACAGTGCTCTTACAGCCTACCGGGAGCATCAGTTACAAAGGCCTGTGAAATGCAGTTTCTTTGCAGGCCTAATCTGGCTGAACCAGAACTTCTGCTCTGGGTGTGCTACATTTCCCTAGAGCTGAAAGGCACAACGTTCAGTCTTCTTTCCAAAGGGCGAGTTGGGCCCCAAAGCATCTTGCTTCCAGCTCTTTGGGAAGCTAAGAAACAACTCGCTCTGCACAGTGCTTTTACAGCCTACCGGGAACATCTCTTACAAAGGCCTGTGAAACGCAGTTTCTTTGCAGGCCTGATCTGGCTGAACTAGAACTTCTGCTCTGGGTGTGCTACATTGGCCTAGAGCTGAAAGGCACAACGTGCAGGCTTCTTTCCAAAGGGCGAGTTGGGCCCCAAAGCATCTTGCTTCCAGCTCTTTGGGAAGCTAAGAAACAACTCGCTCTGCACAGTGCTCTTACTGCCTACCGGGAATATCTCTTACAAAGGCCTGTGAAACGCATTTTCTTTGCAGGCTTGATCTGGCTGAAGTAGAACTTCTGATCTGGGTGTGCTTCATTGCCCTAGAGCTGAAAGTCACAACGTGCAGGCTTCTTTGCAAAGGGCGAGTTGGGCCCCAAAGCATCTTGCTTCCAGCTCTTTGGGAAGCTAAGAAACAACTCGCTCTGCACAGTGCTCTTACAGCCTACCGGGAACATCTCTTACAAAGGCCTGTGAAACGCAGTTTCTTTGCAGGCCTGATCTGGCTGAAGTAGAACTTCTGCTCTGGGTGTGCTACATTGGCCTAGAGCTGAAAGGCACAACGTGCAGGCTTCTTTGCAAAGGGCGAGTTGGGCCCCAAAGCATCTTGCTTCCAGCTCTTTGGGAAGCTAAGAAACAACTCGCTCTGCACAGTTCTCTTACACCCTACCGGGAACATCGCTTACAAAGGCCTGTGAAACGCAGTTTCTTTGCAGGCCTGATCTGGCTGATGTAGAACTTCTGCTCTGGGTGTGCTACATTGGCCTAGAGCTGAAAGGCACAACGTGCAGGCTTCTTTCCAAAGGGCGAGTTGGGCCCCAAAGCATCTTGCTTCCAGCTCTTTGGGCTAGCCATGAAACAACTCGCTCTGCAGAGTGCTCTTACAGCCTACCGGGAGCATCACTACAAAGGCCTGTGAAATGCAGTTTCTTTGCAGGCCTGATCTGGCTGAAGTAGAACTTCTGCTCTGGGTGTGCTACATTGCCCTAGAGCTGAAAGGAACAACGTGCAGGCTTCTTTCCAAAGGGCGAGTTGGGCCGCAAAGCATCTTGCTTCCAGCTCATTGGGAAGCTGAGAAACAACTCGCTCTGCACAGTGCTCTTACAGCCTACCGGGAACATCTCTTACAAAGGCCTGTGAAACGCAGTTTCTTTGCAGGCCTGATCTGGCTGAAGTGGAACTTCTGCTCTGGGTGTGCTACATTGCCCTAGAGCTGAAAGGCACAACGTGCAGGCTTCTTTCCAAAGGGCGAGTTGGGCCCCAAAGCATCTTGCTTCCAGCTCTTTGGGCAGCTAAGAAACAACTCGCTCTGCACAGTGCTCTTACTGCCTACC